>NW_019154121.1:9926053-10010063 GCF_002288905.1 Enhydra lutris kenyoni | reverse complement strand
CTGCCTCTTGTTCTTTTTTTTGTGGTGAATTTTTCCGCCTTGTCATTTTGTCCAGGTAAGAGTAGATGAAGGAGCAAGTAAAATACTAAAAGGGTGGCAACCACCCCAGGAAAATATGCTTTAGCCAAATCAGAAAGGATCCCAAATCGTGAGGGGGGAGAAAGGGGATAAAAAGAGGTTCAGAAAGAAGAAAAAAAAAAAGAAAAAAAAATAAAGAAACAATTAAAAAAGGAAAACCAATAAAGAAAAAAATATAAAAAGGAAAAAAATATATATATATATTACATAAACTAGTTAAAAAACGTTAAAAAAGAAAAGGGTAAAAGTTAAAAAAAAATTAGCAGAAGAAAAATAAATTGAAAAAGAAAAAAAATTAAATTAACTGCAAGGCTAAAGAATCATGGGGAGAAAGCCATGAGTTCTGTGCTTTGCTTTCTCCTCCTTTGGAATTCCGCTGCTCTCCTTGGTATTGAAACTGTACTCCTTGGTAAGTGAACTTGGTCCTGGCTGGGCTTCTTGTTAATCTTCTGGGGGAGGGGCTTGTTGTAGTGATTCTCAAGTGTCTTTGCCCCAGGCGGAGCTGCACCGCCCTTACCAGGGGCCGGGCTGAGTAATCTGCTCGGGTTTGCTTTCGGGAGCTTTTGTTCCCTGAGCGCTTTCCGTAGAGTTCCGGAGGGCGGGAATGATGATGGCGGACTCCTGGTCTCCGGCCGGAGGAGCTGAGAGCCCGGGGCCCCACTCCTCAGTGCGCCCTCAGAGAACAGCGCCGATTTACTCCCGTCACCCTGCCTCCGGCCGCGCTCCGAGCTGACCAAGCCTGCAACCGGTTCAAGGTAACCCTGAGCTTAGAGCTTACTCCTCGGCTCTGTCTCTGTAGCCGGCTTCCGCATTCTAATACCTGTAAGCTCTGCGACACTCAGACACCCCTGATCCTTCTGTGACCCTGCGGGACCTGAGGCCCCGCTGACCCTGGGTGGGCTTCACCCCGGTTAAGCCTCTGGAGCGATGTCCCTCAGTGGAACAGACTTTTAAAAGTCCTGATTTTGTGCTCCGTTGCTCCGCTGCTTGCCGGGAGCCGGCCCCTCCCCCCGTGGTCTATCTTCCCGTCGCTTTGGATTCACTTCTCCGCCCGTCCTACCTTTCAGAAAGTGGTTGATTTTCTGTTTCTAGAGTTGCTGTTCTTCTTCTCTTCGATCTCCCGTTGGATTTGTAGGTGTTTGCAATCTTTAGATAAGCTATCTAGCTGATCTCCTGCTACCTGAAGTAGTCTCAGCCTGCTACTTCTCCGCCATCTTGACTCCTCCGAAATTTTGCCCTTTTAAAACACCTCTTTTATGTTTACTAATCAGCTATAGCCAGGGCTATGCTAAGTGACACCCACATGCTAGAATACAAAAAAGGAAAAAAAAAAAAGTAAAGAAGTGGGTGGGAGGGATGAAGAGAGAGAGGGAGGGAGGGAGGTTGTTTTTCTGTTGGTAAGACAGAAGTCTCTGTGCATGAGTCAAAGCCAAATGAAATATTTGACTTTGGAAATAGTCAAAATTAAAAATAGGAGGGAAATAAATGTTTAAAAGTAAACTCTACAACCATTTGTATACTTTTCAAGAAAATATTTGTATTAAATAATTATAAATATATAATTTCATAAATCATTATATTTAGATAAAATTTCATAAATCATTATATTTGGATAAATCCTTTTTTCTTAAAGTGTTTTTAGGATTTCTAAGGGAAAACTCCCTTTGAAGCGTCTTTCACAAAAGGCCTTCATTTTCAATTTTATTATATTTTAGCTCTTCTCACTTTCTGACTTATTCCTGCATTCACAATTGTTGCTTTCTACACCGTATCATTTAAAGCTGAAGGTCCCTCTAGGGAATTATCTTCATGGACTACAAAAGAGCTTAAGTATTATGTAAATTATGTTTCTATCAGTATTGAATAGCCCAAAAAAAACATGTTTTAGAGTTCCTGAACTTTTGAGAATTATGTCTGACTTTAACAAGTAAAAGAAAAATCGTTCAACAAAAAGCAGTTGTTTAAATCAATAGTGTACCATAAATGCAAGGTCAAAACCAAAAAATTGTCCCCCCAAAATGATGAAAACAAAATATCATATGAACAGATGGAAAAAAAAGGTATTATTTGCCATTAAATATTTTATGCCATGGACAATGGAGAGCCATGGAAGCTTGTTGAGAAAAGGGTTTACACTGTCATTTCCGTTATTTAGGGAATACAGTTAGAAGGAAGTTGTAGCAATTGAGAACTCAGGGAGAAGTGGAAAAATCAGCCAGGATTTTGACATTATAAAGACAAAGAACTCAACCAGGTTAAAAAACATACATGCAGCCTCAGTTTGCTTAGCTTCTTGAATCAATAATTGCATATCTTTCACCAAAATTTAGAAAATGTTCTACCATTGTTTTTTTCAATTATTATTTTTTAAATCCTTTTCTGTCTTTTCTCCTATTCTGGGCTGCCAATTACACACATATTAGACCTTTGATTAGATATTGTCAAATAGGTTCTGAGTGTAAATTTCTTTCTTTTTAAAACTTTTTTTTTTTTTCCTTTCCTCTCTGTTTCTGGTTCAAATTAAATGATTCATGTTTATCTGTCCTCAAGCTCACTGATTTTTCCTTTGTCATACTTATTATGGTATTAGTCTCATCCAGTAAAAATTTTATTATAGATACTGTACTTTTTCATTGTAGAATTTTCATTTTGTTTTTGATAATTTCTATTTATTTGCCACAATTTTCTATTTTTTTTCATACAATGAGAGCACATTTCCCCTTATAATATTGAGCATGTTTATTTTAGCTGCTTTAAAATACTTGTTGCTAATTCCAGCATCTAGGTCACCTCAGGGTCATATTTTCTTTCTTCTTCAGATGTATAATAATTTGGATTAAACTTATACAATGTGGAAGTTCCACAGTGGAATTCTGGATTCTGTTATATTCTACCAGTATGACTTTTTGTTGTTTGGCAAATAATCAAGTTTTTTAAATTCAAATTACAAGCGCTCACTTGGATATCTGCTCAATTCTTCATTCATTATTTTTATTCTTATCTAGGCTGTAATTTGCTGTTGTGCGCATACATAATTCCTGGCAATCCTAAAATTCATAAAATCTGTCCAAACTCTATCTAGCATGAGAGAGAGTGGCTCTCCCTACTGGGACTTCTATCTTACTTTCTAACCACTTTGGATGGTCCAACTTCTGTTTCTTGGGTCTTCAGTCCTAAAAGACTGTGGTTTTTCCATGGGAAGTTAGAGCTCTGTGCAGTTCTGACTATGGTTTGCCCTAAGAATAAGAACCAGGAAAAACAGGAAATATCCCTTGCCTCATTCTTCTAAGTCAAGTTCCCTTTGAATATGCCTGCTTGAATTCACTCTGCATGGTTTCAGAAAATACTCTGGCTTTTTGTTTGTTTGTTTTTTGTTTTGGGGGTTTTTTTGTTTGTTTGTTTTTTGGTTTTTGTTTTTTTTTTTTTTTTTGCATTTCTCCAGGGAAAGTGTGGAAATTTTGCAATTTTTCTTGTTCTTCTCATTGATCTATAGTGATTTTAGCACACATGTGGACTTTAGGATTTAGGTGACTGCCATTACCTCAAGCTGCTGGAATACCTTCAACAAATGTTTGTTTTCCCACCAAGAGCACCAGATTGCAGCCAAACTTATCTGTGTGTTCACTGCTTGGCTACCAAAACCATGCTGACATTATATATCCCCTATACTGCATAAACAATCAGAAATAACCTGATTCCTTTGGTAAGTAACAAAGAGGTAATGTAAATGATGTGGCTTTTGTTCTTTAACATTCTTGGGCTGGAAAGCTGACTCTAGTGCTCAGGGGCTATGCTTTCTGAGTTATACAAACTTTCTACATCTTATTTCTCACAATTATAAAACAGGAACAACTATACTTTTCTGATAAAAATATATAACACATGCACAACAGTACTGACTGTATATTTATATACATAATGAAACAACTTCTGTGAAATGAGGTCAATGCACATGTCCCCTGTTAAGTCAAAATCAGGCTTAGGAGCCTTATCTCCTGATCCCACACTTGATACTCTTGCAAAATTTCATGTTTGGTTTTTTTTTTTTTTTTTTTTTTTTTTTAGATTATTAGATAGTTATTGAATTCTGGAAAGAGCTTACACTGAATCTTAAGTGTTTTATATACTATTATTATTTGTAAATTTAAGAACTTCTGTGACTCCCAATGACAATATTAGTAAAGTCAAGTCAAATCGTGCCTCAGGAATACTAATTAAAACTCAATACATATGAAGTATCTGGAACATTATTGGTACATAACAATGTTGGTTTACCTTCTTGAATTTTTGTGTAAGTCTTTATAAATGTTTGCAAAGTATTTTTCATTACCCTGTCCCTAACAGAATACTTATATTAATTGTGTTATGATTCCTATCACCTGAGTCTCTGACCAAGGCTATATCCTGTGCCCTATTCTATTTGTCAGTAAGGCCCAAATATTTTCCAGTCCTGTGAGTGACAGACTTCTGCAGCGAAGAGGTGACAAACACCCCAGAATTTTTTCTCAACCATACATTCTCCTCTCTTTCTGCCATATAATGCATGTAATTGTGCTGTTATGATGAACTCAGATTTTACCCCTTAACCCTGTTTAAAACCAGCATATACAAATACACCCTCCTTTTGCAAGACTGACGCCTATTAAGAGCAGAGACAAGAATGGCTGAGGCAGACCGCATTTCATGTTTCATAAACAGTAGATAGGTATAGCTTTCTAAAGATTCCAATGTATTCCCAAGGGCAAACTTATTCTAGGTAGAAGTTCTGTTTTCTTAACTTGCTCACAAGTTTTCTCATTTGTCCCCACCATCTAAAAAACAATTTTTTAAGATTTTATTTATTTATTTGACAGAGAGGTCACAAGGAGGCAGAGAGGCAGGCAGAGAGAGAGAGGGGGAAGTAGGCTCCCTGCTGAGCAGAGAGCCCGATGCGGGGCTCGATCCCAGGACCCTGAGATCATGACCTGAGCAGAAGGCAGAGGCTTAACCCACTGAGCCACCCAGGCACACCGACATTAGGGAATTCTATGAGGAAAACAGTGAAATACTTCTGCTCTTTCTTCTTGGTCTAGTAAGAGGCTTATCAATTTTATTATTTTTTTTAAAGAGCAAGTTTTTCGTTTTAATGATTTCATCCATTGATTTCTAGTTTTCAATTTCATTGGTTTTTGCTTTAATTTTTATAATCTTCTCATTTGCTTCACTTGGATTCAATTTGTTGTTCTTTTCGTTTCCTAAGGTGGATGTTTCAATGATTGATTTCTATGTTTTTATTTTTTAATACACAAATTCAATTCTATGTATTTCCCTCAAAGCTCTGCTTTCATGCATCTCACAAATTTTGGCAAATTATGTTTTAATTTTCATTTAGTCAAAATATCTTTTAAGTTCTCCATGAGTGCTTTCTCATGCGCACGCACTCACACATTCTCTCTTGACACATACATATGTTTGACTGTACTGTTGTTATTACTTTAAAGAAACTCATCTGTTAGTTCAATTATGAACAAGAAAAATAAAAGTTTTAAATTTACCATCACACATTCTGTATTACCTTTGTTTATTTTTGTAGATTTATTCATATTTCTTCATACAGTGGCTCTGTACTGTGAATTTAGCAGTGCTTCTCCATGATCCTCACACCTCTAGCCCCAGAGGATGGTGACAGTGGATTGGAGTTAGTTAGGCATTTCCTTTTTCCCACATGGAAGGCTACATGGCATTGGAGGTGGATATATCTCTTCCTCCATGTGGAGGGATAGAGCCAACTGGAGTAGGGTATTTCCCTTCCTCCAGGTCAATTTGACTCTTAACAAAACCCCATGGGTTAGGTTCTGGGTAAGAAGTTTCTCCTGACGCAAGATCTCGATAAGAACAGAATGTTCTAGCATATTTCAAAATGTTTCCTTTTCCTCTCCCACTAATGAAGGCAGGAGGGGATTTTTCTGACATTCACTATGAGAACCTGTGAACAGAGCTCCAAGAGATAAACTCACAGAAGTGTGGGAGCAACCTGATTACTGGGTCCTCCTGAAGTTTTATCTCTCATAGTTGTCCACTCTAAATGTCCAGCAATTTGCCAATTATAATTCAGGCTTCCCTACTCCAGCACTGTTTTCTGCTCATGGGTTTCTGCTTGGTAAGTTGTGATTCTCTGTATTTGTCTGTTAATCTCTCCAGTTTGCAGGGAAGGAATGGAGGAGTGGTTTGTCCACTGACCTCACTTCTCTTACAATCTAAAAAGAGTTGTTGATTTTTCCATTTGTTCAGCTTTTTAATTATTGTTAAGATGGAGTGACAACTTCCAAGCTTTTTACATGCTGGATTGGAAATTAGAAGTCTTTTGCTTCTGTTTGTAAATTCAACTCTGATCTTTTTTCCATTTGTGTTCCAATATTTGCTAACTTATTTTTTTTGTTTTTCCCATTATTTTTTGTTTTTTTGTTTTTCCCATTCCCATTCATTGTTGTTTGGCAAAGTTCTCTTAACAATCATGTCTACATAGTTATAGATAAATGTAAGACTTTCAAATTAACGTACCAAATACACAAACAGCAAAGGTTAAAAGTGCATGGTACAAAATGAAAAAGCATATCATAAAATAATAAGACAAAATTAGGGCCAAAGAAATATATATTATTGTTATATGTAACATAATGTAATGCATAATGTAATGTAATATGTATTACATATTATGTTATATATCATATATAGATATATATAAAAGATCAATAAAGAAAGCAAAACCCACATAGGTCCAAAAGAAATAAACTACAACAAATGAATTGCAGCAGTATGTTTTAAGTCACTTCTCTCTGTTCATAAAACGTCAAAGTATAAGGCTTAACTAATCTGATTGATAAGGCAGATCCAATTAACATGTATCACTTTCTAAAAGCACACACATATCAGCTTATTGTAAGTAACCATATTATGCTATAAAACTGACCGCATATCAGACTTCAAAAGATCTCATTAAATTCCAAAAATAAAAAGTAGTCACACTCTATTTTTATTAGAGATACATTTTAAAAATTAATAAAAACAAGAAGTCTAAAAGCATAATATTTTTTCAAAGTCTTTCAAACAAAGTAGGGTCAAAAAAACCCTCTACAAATTATATAGAATATAACAAGAATAAAATCACTGTATATTAACAACAAAGGGGCATAGCAGAGTACAAGGATGATTCATTGTCTCAAATACCAACAACGAGCCAGGAGAATCAAAAGAAATTATTTCCAACGCATTAAACTGGAAAAGAACAACAAAATAAAGACAAAGAAAGAAGAAATTAGTATATATAAAAGTGGTAATCAATATTTTTGTTTCCCTTCTCTGGATTTTATTATTTATTTATTTTTATTTTGGTAGCATTGACACATGATGTTACTTTGGTTTCAGGTGTACAACATAGTGATTCAACAACTCTATATATTACGCTGTGTTCACCACAAGCACAATGACTATCTGTCACCAGACATTGTTATTACAACACGATTCACTATATTTCCTATGCTGTCCCTTTTATCCCTGTGGCTTATTTATTCCCTAACTAGAAGTCTATACCTCCCCCTCCCCTTCCCCATTCTACCTGTCGCCCAACTCCTCCCCTTCAGCAACCACATTTATTCTCTGTATTTATGAGTCTGTTTTTGCCTTTTTGTATGTCATTTTGTTCTGTTTTTTAAATTCCACATGTAAGTGAAATCATATGGTATTTGTCTTTCTCTAACTTATTTCAATGAACATAACACCTTCTAGTTCCATCCATGCTATCACTCAATACTTTTTAAATACATAAAAATATCACATAAAGAAGTCCAAGTGTTTAAAGGAAAGAATAAATAATGAACCATGAACAGACATTTCTGCAAAGAAGACATCCAGATGGCCAACAGACACATGAAAAAGTGCTCCACATCACTCGGCATCAGGGAAATACAAATCAAAACCACAATGAGATACCACCTCACACCAGTCAGAATGGCTAAAATTAACAAGTCAGGAAATGACAGATGCTGGCGAGGATTTGGAGAAAGGGGAACCCTCCTACACTGTTGGTGGGAATGCAAGCTGGTGCAACCACTCTGGAAAACAGCATGGAGGTTCCTCAAAATGTTGAAAATAGAACTACCCTATGACCCAGCAATTGCACTGCTGGGTATTTACCCTAAAGATACAAACGTAGTGATCCGAAGGGGCACGTGCACCCGAATGTTTATAGCAGCAATGTCTACAATAGCCAAACTATGGAAAGAACCTAGATGTCCATCAACAGATGAATGGATAAAGAAGAGGTGGTATATATACACAATGGAATACTATGCAGCCATCAAAAGAAATGAAATCTTGCCATTTGCGACGATGTGGATGGAACTAGAGGGTATCATGCTTAGCGAAATAAGTCAATCGGAGAAAGACAACTATCATATGATCTCCCTGATATGAGGGAGAGGAGATGCAACATGGTGGGTTAAGGGGGTAGGAGAAGAATAAATGAAACAAGATGGGATTGGGAGGGAGACAAACCATAAAAGTGACTCTTAATCTCACAAAGCAAACTGAGGGTTAATGGGGGGAGGGGGGTTGGGGGGGTGGGATTATGGACATTGGGGAGGGTGTGTGCTGTGGTGAGTGCTGTGAAGTGTGTAAACCTGGCGATTCACAGACCTGTACCCCTGGGGATAAAAATATATTATATGTTTATAAAAAATAAAAAAAAAAACTGAAAAAAAATGATGAAATTACAAATACTCAAAATAGAAAAAAATAAGGGGAAATAACTAGAGGAATGTAAGTATAAAGGCCTGTAACCTCATGAAATAACAATGTTTAAAACATTATTTATTTTTTTTAATTACTGGAGGGTGTAGAATTGTGTTAGCCAAACTACAATTAAAAACAGTAATACAAAGAAAAAAAGCAACTTAAAAAAATCACAATGCAAACAATGGAAACAATTAAAAACAGTAATACAAAGAAAAAAAGCAACTTAAAAAAATCACAATGCAAACAATGGAAACAGGTAAGCACAGCAAAGCACAGAAACTACTATTTTTCAGCAGTTGGTAAACTACTGGTAAACTTAAGCTTTGGATTTAATAGCCTTGGGAGATATGGATCAGTATGGTAAAAGCCTGGCCCTGTTCAAAATGAAAAATCAAGTAAGAAAGTCTTTCTGCATAAACTAGAACAAAAGGCTGAACACCCACAGGTAAAGCTGAAACAGAGACAGTAAGGAAATTTACCTTGGTGTCAAGTGTTGAAAGGATCCCATATTAAAATATTTATTTTGTTTTGGTCTTGTGCTATCACAGATTTGTTTTTGTTTATTATTTTTTTCACATGTTTCTAATTCTTGAACCTGTATATTGGTGCCTTTCATCACTTGAAAATTCCCAGCCATTATCTCTTTAAGTATTCCAAGACTTGCTTGGCTTGTAGTCACAACTTTGTAAGGATGGAATATTTTTGTCTGTTTTAATAGATTAGCAAAAAGTATAAAGCTCTTTTATAAAAGAGTTTATAAAAATTCTTAATAAGCTATGAGAAGAAAGAAATGTATTTAGCCTGATAAAGAATATCTACCACAAACCTACTTAAAATATAACATTTATTGAACAAATGCTAAAAACTTTTTATTTATGATCAGGAAAAACACAAGAATGTTCACTATCAATATTTTTCAATATTGTTCTAGAATACCTAATTTGTGTGCTAAAGAAACTAAAAAGGTTATAGAGATCAGAAATGAACAGCTATAATTATCTGAAAGTTGCATAATTTTGTAAAGGTAATACAAAAGAATCAACGTGAAGTTATAAGAAGAGTTAACAGTAAGTGCTAGATTTAGAAAAACAAAATTCATAGACTGTAACTCTACAGACTAGCAATAAAAAAAACAATATAAATGATTTACATATTTTATATAAGTATAAAATTTCAAATACACAGTAATCTAGCAATTGTTATGCAAAATCTCTTAACAGAAAAAAAAGAACAAAAGACATAAGCAAGCTTTATTTAGAGACAAGTAGGCTCTGAGGCACACACATCTACATCTAGTGTTAAAACTTTCCCTCTGATTTCAGATAACCTTCCTTCTACCGCTTCACAATAACTCACAATCTGTGATAGTTCTGAGGCCCACTTCCACAAGTAAACTTCAAGGGCTTTTCAAGGTACACTGGCATATTTATTGTAGTATATATGTATTTTTTTAACCACCTAACATATGCAAAATCATGCTACTGTTTTTTCCCTATATTTTTTTATGTGTTATTGATGATGTTTTTTAGTTTTTCCCTAATCCCATTTTTTCTAGAGACTTTTGGTTTTTATTGGGCAATTTTTCACAGAAGACAGATTTGTAATAAATAAATAAATATGTTGCTTTATAGCTTAAATGACTATATAGGAAATATTTTAATTCTCACCAAATGTTTCTGTATATTCAGTGTAATTCTAATTAAAATATCAACAGGGTTTGTGCTCATATGTAAGGATGGTGTGTGTGTGTGTGTGTGTGTGTGTCAACTGGCAAGCTATTATAGATTTATGTGGAAAGGTAGAGTCAGGACCATGTTGAAAAAGAAAAACATGTAAAAATGTCACTCTAGCATCCAGAGTTATTATAAATCTATAGTGATTAAAAAAGATATTTTCCAGTGATAGACAAAAAGCCCAACATATCAGAATATAGGACCAAGAAATAAAACACACATATATGGATATCTGACACATGAAAAATATGCCTTTTTAGATCAATGAGAAAGAATAGGATTTTCAGTAAGTGATGCTGGAAAATTAAGTATCCATTTGGTATAAAAATGAAATTAAACCTCCACCTTGCATTAAATACAAAATCAATTGCTGGATGATTTAAGTTTGAAAGGTTAAGGATAAGTTTTTTAAGCTTTTAAGGATAATACAGTAAAATATCTTTATATTCTCAGATACAAAATATGTTCCTAAACAAAATGTAGGAAGTACTAACCATATTCTAAAGCAGTACATTTAAGTACGCTTAAATTAAGAACTTCTCATCAAAATAACACTATAAAGATAGTAGGGGGGTATATAGTAAGAAGGATCTGGAATGCATATAAGCAACAAAAAAATACTGGTCTCTGGCATAAATGAAGAACTTCTTTATATCAATAATATAGAGACAACTTGTTAGAAAAATATGAGAAGATTTCGAGCAGATATTTCACCAAAAGTAACATCCATATAGCCAAAAAATATTAATGGGAACTCAATTATTTTTAACAATCAAGGAAATACCAATAGTAGTAAACATTAAATGTCACCACACAACTAACACTTGGGAAAAATTAAGAATCTGATCAGTTCCAAATATTGGTGAAGATTTTGCGTAATGGAAACTCTCTGCATTGCTGGTTGGAAATTAAGTTAATTTAATTTAAATTAACTTAATTAATTAATTAATTAAATTAATCTTTTAGGTACAGATTTCCCCTACCTAGTAAATTAAAGATATTCACACATTTGATACAGTATTTCGATTAACAATAATATACCCCAGAGAAACCCATACAAACAAACTCTTGCATATATCTCCAGTGTATTAATTTTAGCCTGGCTTAACACAGGATTTATTTTAAATTATTTTATTTTAATATTTTAAGTGTTACATATTATATATGATATAGTAATACCTTTTAAAATGTTTAGTATAATATGTATTTTTGTTATTTCCCAGTATTAGGGGAAATAATGGATTCTGATGTAATAAAAATACCAATATAAAGATAGGTTTCATTGCTGAAACTCCATGCAAATAAATTTGAAAATCTGGGTTAAAAAGAATAATTTACTTGAAAAAAACACAATTTACCTAAACTGCCTCCATAAAAGCTGAAAATCTGTACAAATTGCTTAGAATAATTAAAGAAACTAACTTCCCCACAGAAAACACCAGATTCAGATTAGTTCTTTTAGGAATGGTGGTACTTTTTCATCTTGGAAAACCTGTTGGTATTATTCTCCATACCAGTAAATCAGAGGAGAAATTAAGATGATCATCTACCTAAATAACTATCAAAACTCATTTGATAAAATAAAACAACCATTCTTGGGGAGGACTAGGAAGAAACAGATGAATAATTCTTTTCATAAAAAAAAAAAAAATTAAGGGGCACCTGGGTGGCTCAGTGGGTTAAAGCCTCTGCCTTCTGCTCAGGTCATGATCCCAGGGTCCTGGGATCAAGCCCTGAGTTGGGCTCTCTGCTCAGTGGGGAGCCTGCTCCTCCCCACACCCCCCACCCCCCGCCTGCCTCTCTGCCTACTTGTGATCTCTGTAAAATAAATAAATAAAATCTTAAAAAAAAACAACAACCCACAAACATTAACAAACTAAAAGAAGGTCCACAAGAAATATTTACATTATTGTTTTTTAAAAAAAGGGAAAGAAAAGATGCCATTAAAGAATTTTTTTTTCATGGTGTCTGGAATTATTAGTCAATGCAATTAACAAGAAAAAAAATAAGATGAATATGAATATGAACAAAGGAAATAAACTACTTTTCCTTTGGCACAGTATATGATTGTATACATAGAATTATATTATTGTATACTTTACATAAACTAGAAGGATCCTCAATCCTCTAAGAAATTGTTAGTGTTACAAGTGAACTCAGTAAATACAGAAATTAACAAACTTTATAATACAAACCAGAACCCGTTAGAATTTATAAACTAATAAAATAAGTCCATATATAATAGTCCATAGAATTAAATACAATAAAATAAAATTAAAAACCTAGGAATAAGATAACAAATATAGCAGGTATCTATGAAAAATAAATAAGCAGTTAATGTTACTGAGAGTCCCAAAAGGACCATTGAGCAGAGAAAGTTTTACCACATTCTTACATAGGATGACACAACTTCACAAACATTTAAAATCTACCCAAGTTAATGTATAAGTCTACTAGACCCAACATAAATATCAAAGAGACTTTTTGGAAGAATTAGATAAATGGCAGTATTATTATATAATAAAAGCTATTATGATTCTGAAAGAGAACAGTAATGAGGGGGAACTATGCATAATAGATATTTAAATATTATTATAAAGTTTAAAGTTAAAATATTGAAAATGGCAATGTTAATATATAGATAAACATATCAGCACAATGGAATGAAAAGTCCAGAGATAGGCTGGAATATATCATGGAACTAGAATATGATAAACATAACATACCGGATAATTTGGTAAACCCATGTTATATCATCAAACATTTATACAACTTGGAAACGGTCTTTAAAAAGTAAAAATGGAGTGATAAATTTAAAAATACATAAAAATCAATTCAGAGAAGAATATATATTAAAACTTAGTAGGGAATCCATAATAGTATTAGAAAAATGATACAGAGTAACTATATGATCTCAAGCTGAGGATAGTCTAGTTACTATGACGTTAACCTCAAAACAATACATTAGAAGATTAGAAGATTTGTAAGTTGAGTTCACAATAATGAAAAAACACATGATAAAAAAGCAACTTAAAAAAATCACAATGCAAAGAATGGAAACAGGTATAATTCCTCATGTGTCAAAGAAGAGATGTCTATGCATGTGTGAGAGAACAGCCATTAAATATTTACCTAAAAATGAAATAACAGAAAAACAGGAAAAATGTATGAAGATGGTAACTGATGGAAAAAGAGATTAAAAGAGCCTTTCAATTTTTGGAAAGACAATCCATCTTTCTCAAAAGAAAATAAATCTAAATTTTAAACACTTCAACATATCTTTTTTTTTTTTAATTTACCTGATTGTTAATGACCAAACAGTTGTTAAAATATCATAAGGGTGATTGTGTTAGGAAAAAGTACTCTCATGAATTTCTCATGGGTATATAAATTGGGATAACATCTATCTATCAAGGAAAATTTGACAGAATTTATAAATTAAAAATGCATTCACGCTTTAAACTGCCAGTTCCAATTATAGGTTTGTGTTGTTCAGTGCTAATCATGCATGTGAAATGGCACTGGAGCATTGTAAAATAAAAAATTGGGGGACACCTGGTTGGCTCAGTGGGTGAAACCTCTGCCTTCAGCTCAGGTCATGATCTCAGGGTCCTGGAATCAAGGACCGCATTGGACTCTCTGCTCAGCACAGAGCCTGCTTCCCCCCCGCTTTCCCTGCCTACCTATGACCTCTTTCTCTCTTGTCAAATAAATAAATAAAATCTTTTTTAAAAAATTGGGAAACAACCAAAATGTCCATCAATAACAAGGTACTTAAATAATTTATGGCATAGTCATAAGGTACTATTGTACTGCTGTAAAAATCAAATGGAGAAGCCCATATGGGAAAACCTTCAAAATATATAATGTATTTTAAGTGAATTTTAAGTGAATAAAACAAAAGTACAGAATAATGGAAGTAACACATAATACCATTTTGGAAAAATGATATATTAATGTATCTTTATATATACACACACATAGTGTATGTATGTGTCTATGTAGAGAAAGAAAATATATGGGAAATTACTTTTGTAAGAATATAT
Source organism: Enhydra lutris kenyoni (assembly GCF_002288905.1). Classification (NCBI taxonomy): domain Eukaryota; kingdom Metazoa; phylum Chordata; class Mammalia; order Carnivora; family Mustelidae; genus Enhydra; species Enhydra lutris. The sequence goes on along the minus strand of NW_019154121.1, from coordinate 9,995,434 downwards.
CAACTACTACAAAATTGGATGCAAAGAGGAAAACTGAGGGGTTGGGCACTGCAGATATTGGAAGAATTTTCACAAGTATATTCTCTCATGTTTTCTGAATTTTCTTAAAAGAGTGTTTTATCTATTAAATAATAAGTGGTTTGTTTATTAAATGCATAAATAAAATTATGAAGATGAAAAAGGAAGGCAGAAAGGGGAGGAGGAAAGGAAGAGGGAAAGGAGACGAAATACGAAGGATGTTAGTTCCCAACCTCTAGAGTTCTGGCGTAAAATTGAAAATTGTCCCCTTCCTTAAAGGGGGGCAAGGGGAGACCCAAGAAAGAAACAGACCATCCCAGGATGGTACATGGCAGGTGTAGTAAGCAAGGGAACTGACTAAAAAGGTTTCTTTGGACAGCTGCAAGACAAAGACATCTCAGTCCCCTCCTACTGAGAATCTTGGAAGTTTATATAGAGGCCTTAACAGAGTTAGAATAACAGAAAAATGGGAAAAAAATATATGGAGATGATAGGTAAAAGAAGAGACTTAAAGAATTCTTAAACAATTGGAAAGATGATCCATCTTTCTCACTATAAAAGAAATCTCAGCACCCACCCACCCAGAACCTTTAAAGTTTTTATAGAGTCTTGTTAGGGTTGAGTAACATACCTTATCCAGATGGTCTGAACAGCACATTGCTCAAGGCTGCCTCAAGTGGATCCTACGGCTGAACAGTGAGGGGAACGTCTAGTCCGAGGACAGGGGAGGGGCTGAGGAGTCTCTGATAGCTCAGGACAAGCTCAAGGGTCAAGCTGCAGTCACATCCTCTTGAAGACCTCCTCCCACCAAAGAAAAGAAGGAAGGAAGAAAAAAGGCTTGCATTTATAACTTCAGTCAGTCCTATTTTAGATAAAGAGACTGCTGAAGCTGAATATTTACTCGGTTATTATAATATGACTTTGAACTGTCAAATTCAGATAAGTATAAATAATGGAGGGTTAAAGAATTTCACCTTGTATTTGTAAAGCCAAATCCTAACCATGTTTTGTAAACAGCTTTTTAGTTTAGAAAACATTTGCAGATATGTTTATCTTTCTTAGTTAGTTACTACTTTTTTCCACTTTTAAGATGATTAACTAGAACCTCAAAAATGTCAAGTGACACACAATGAAGTATAGGTTAATTTTCATGGTGGTGGGTATTATGGAGGCACGTATTGCATGGAGCACTGGGTATGGTGCATAAACAATGAATTCTGGAACACTGAAAAGAAATCTAAACAAATAAAAATTTTTTTAAAAAAGTTAATTTTCAATTCAAAGTCTTCTGAGTTTATACCCCATGCTCATTACAAACTACCCCATTATCATAAATATGGAAAACTTGGCTTCCTTTATCCCTCCTTAACCCCCATGATACAATAATTTGGGGGCAAACCTTAGCATCTATCAGTGAGTAAGGGAGTGAATAAGGGAATGAATGCATAAATGAATGAACCAAGGGTGCATTCAAGGGGTTCAGAGAAAGAGAAATTAAAAATTGTAATATGTTAAATATAGGAACAACTTTAAACTTAAAACTTAGTCTGTTGGGAGTGCTATAATCTTTCTGAAGGTCAGTTAAACACTACAAAAGTCTTATAGATTAATGAAAATAGTCCTTCAGCAATTTTACTTCCAGAGATTTCCTTAAGAAAATAATAAAGCAAATGCACAAAATACATGCATGACTATATTTAATATGCATGTTTTATTTAACAAAATAAACTAACTAAAAAGTTATTTTAACAGAACAGGTTAAAACAGATTCATTACCAAAAGAAAATGTGTAAAGGAATGATTTTGTTATGTTTTGTTTTACTTCTTTTAACCTAAACTCCCTTTCATCTTCATTAAAATACTCATCAAATTTGCCACCAAGTATACCTTTGCTTGGACTCCTTCGAAGTGGCCAAGAGCTCAACACCAGGTGTCTTCCTTCGTCTCTGAGTCCCCCAAAGTTTAATGCATTTGAGCACCAGTGTTTATTCAGAGCCAGATACAATGCTCCCTTGGTAGCCCAAAGATTTAACTGGAATCAGTCACTGTATTTGAAAGAATCATGACTCTCCCTTTTGAGTCTTTTTAGATCAAAGTGTCACTGGCTCTGCTTTCAAGCTCAATGCCTAAAGACCTCACTATCAATTAAAGTGTTCTCACTCCAAACCCACTAGAGCCCTGAATTATGTTCCTGAAGCATACATCTAAGGAGATTCCTAAGACTTACAGATTTAGTGTTCCAAAATAGCCACTCTTTCTGCCAGAATCCTCTCCCCTCTCTTTCCACCAGCAAATTGGAAAAAAATCCTCCTGATACTCAGAGTTATCAGAAACCTTAAAAAGAAAATCAACATTTCTGAGCTAGTGAGAATGTCTGGCAATTGTGATTCAAGCCTCTATCCTTCTAAGATTTTGGTCATCAAAATGTGTCTCTTATTTTCCCTCCCTATCTTTTGTTCATAAATATAACTTTTTGAAAGTAAAATGTCACATATTGTGTGGTTTCAGTACCAGCAAGAAGACTATGCTGGAGAACAAATACAAATTTGCAAGTTATAATGTTTACTCATAAAGCAAGAAAAAAAGAACAAAATATCAAATTCATGGTTGCTGTTCATATGGACTTGTATATTTTTTAAATGCCCCATAAAATTTGTATTAAAGTAAAGCTAGTTAGTAGTTTGTTCTTTGTTACATGGCGGCCCAATCTGGGATTCTTTCATGGTTAGGCCATGTGGGCCCTTCGGACATAATAAGAAACCCAACAGATTGCTAATTGAGGACTTTGTTCAATAATTACAAGGAGCAGTAAAATGTGTAGAAAATATAAAAGCAGATTTTGTCCTTGGGAATTGTGAGATGACTGAGCTCATTTGTTTCTATCGTTAAATTAGGATGCCTTACCTTGACAAATTAAGCTGGGATTAACAGACACTATGTGATCAATGGGATCGAAATGAGTGACATTCAATCACATCATGCATTATTATATGCACATTTTAATAAGATGAAGGATGGCCTTGCAGCCCAGGTAAGACGCAAGAAATCACTTTTTCCCTCCAAATTGTCAATTTTTTTTTAAAAGAGAGCATACTAAGGAGCTGAAGTACCAATGCTTTGCTCTGCTTTGCATACATAAAAGAGCCAGCTCACCTAGTCTGTGATACCACGTGGTAGCTTTAATCTGACCCACATTAAGTCTCATTAATGGAAGAAAGCAGCAACCTGAACTAAAATAAAAATAATATTTGATTTTTTTACATAGATATGATTATTGAGTGTTTTTGCCTCCAAAAACCTGTGGAGAAATTTCTAATTTGTAGGTAAAGACAGAATATTTTTCTTGGAAATGATTAAAGAAATTCATAAATTTTTCTCAGAAATGATTAAAGAAACTCATAAATCATACTTTCCATTGTATATTTCTTCCATCAGTTAGTACATATATGGCCTAAAAGACAACCAGAATTTAGAGTTAATAAGTTCAACTAGTAAAGGCTGCTTTTTGTTTCTTTTCTCAAAGCAGATACACATCAATAGCCAAAATACCTTTGTTTCTTTTCTTCGTTCCTTAAAGTCAGACAATGTGTCAATGATACAATGTTGTTTCAGTCTGCTAAATTTTATAATGTAAGAAATTCATTTTCTTATATAAAGAGTATGACAATGGAATAAACTTTAGAGTAAATATTTTATGACTTTCACCATCTTGTAGCGACAAAAATTCTCATTCCATTATTTCCACTTACTTAAGGGTCCTAGTATTAAAGCTACATATTTTATCTATAAGGAACCAGTCTCCTATTCCAATTGCTTTGTTGGGGTTTTAAAACCAGGTCTAACAAATAAACATAGAAAAGCATGAAATAAAATTCCATTAATTAGAGGGAAATCAGTATGAAAAGTCTGGAATTTACAGATGGTTAAGATGTCTGACTGAATTCACAGGGAATGCAAATTGGCTACAGATGGTGAGGAAAACTGGTCCAGAACTTAGAGTTCACACCATTTTTGTTTTTATTTTTATGTTTTAAAGTCCATTTCCCAAATTCTTATTTTGACAGGAAAATCCCCTCATATGAACTATGCTTAATGACCTGCATTTTTGAGTTTCATTAAATCACTTTTTATGATTACATAAAGATTACACTGGACACTATCATCACCTGGTGATTTGATACTGTTTATGCTTCTTTAACAAAGTAATTTAGTTCAGCCATCATTTGCTTCTGAAAGCAAGAATTAGAAATTCAACCTGGCATTGAACTAATCCATTAAGATTTGACAAGAAAAATGCTTGGAAGTATACTAGTTTCACTAAAAATAACCAAAAGGAAAATAGCCTATGCAAAACATCAGGCTTGAAAATTATTAAATATAACTAGCACAATATTTAAACATAAATGTTAGTATCAAATCATAACCTAGGATTAAGAAAATCTGCACTGACTAAAACACCTTTTATCTGAGCCAGATCCTAAACATATGAAGCTAAACTGAAAAAGTGCCTAAATCTGTCAAGTTTCTATCAATGTGTATATATAATGAAAACTGAAAAATTCAGTCAAGAATCTCAAATCTTTACATTATCAACTCTAATGTTAGCATAAAATACAATAGAAGAAATAAAGTATTTAGTTAAAAACTTGGACTCTGAACATGAGTCTTTGGGTTTATACACTGGTTTTACTACTTACTAAATATATGTGAACTTGAGAATAATAGTTAAACACATAGAGGGGGTGCCTGGGTGGCTCAGTCATTAAGCATCTGCCACTGGCTGAGGTCATGATTTCAGGGTCCCAGGATCTAGCCCCATTTCAGGCTCCTTGCTCAGTTGGGAACCTGCTTCTCACTCTTCCACTCCCCCAGCTTGTGTTCCCTCTCTCACTGTGTCTCTTTCATCAAATAAATAAAAATAAAATCTTAAAAAATAAAAAGAAAAAGAAAAAAAGAAATGCACAAGGGACCTGGTTTCCTCAATTTTAAAATGGGATACATCAGTCAGGGTATTAGTTGCACACAACATAACCCATTCTAGCTAGCTAAAACAGAAAGGCATTTACTAAAACAAAGTATTTATTAAAGCAATTATTTATTAAGGCAAACTTTTTTTCTCTTTGAGCCACAAACAAATATTTTAGACCTCATGACCAGATGGTCTCTGTTGTCAAGCCTGACAATTTAACAAAAGCAGCCATAGACAATATATAAATAAATAGGTGTGTCTCTGTTCCAATAAAGCTTTATTTACAAAAATCAGCACTGCCAAGCTCTGTCTTCAAAAGATACTCTGCAGGGGCGCCTGGGTGGCTCAGTGGGTTAAAGCCTCTGCTTTCGGCTCAGGTCATGATCCCAGGGTCCTAGGATTGAGCCCCGCATCAGGTTCTCTGCTCACCAGGGAGCCTGCTTCCTCCTCTCTCTCTCTGCCTGCCTCTCTACCTACTTGTGATCTCTGTCTGTCAAATAAATAAATAAAATCTTAAAAAAAAAATACTGTGCATCTCAGACTCAAAGATTTCAGGGGTATACATGCAGAACCAGAGGTATGAAGCCAATTTTGATGGCAAAAATCATTTGGCCACTGATTTCACATACAAAATTCTACCAACACTGCCCCTTAAAAGCACAGCTTGTAATATTAAAGAATGAGCACACACAGGACACTATTACTAGGACCTTATCACTATTATGCAATTTTCAATGTCCTCTAACTCTTTGCCAGCAAAAAGGAGTCAACTAAACACCTCCTACTTCATATTACCCTCTCCTATGAGTGCATCTAATTGGAGAAAAGTAGGTCACAAAATGTAATGAAGGCTAGGAAAGCAATTTTTAACTTCTATCTTGGGAAATTATGATTCATGATAGGAAAATTGCCAAAAGACAGAAAAGGTATTTAAAATATACTACAGGCAAAAAATAAACAAGATAAATCATATAAATAGAGATGAAAAGAATATACACATCATGATAATTGTCATGATAATTAAACATTCAAACCAATGCCTGGCATCATTTATTTCAAATTGGAGAACTCCTTTAGCATTTCTTGTAAGGCAGGTCTAACGGTAATAAACTCTGTAAGCTTATTTATGTAGGAATGACTTTATGTCTCCATTTTTGAAGGATAGTTTTTCTAGGTATAATACTCTTGGTTAGGAGGGTTTTGTCTGTTTGTTTTTCAGAACTTTAAATCTATCATCTCACATTTTTCTGGGATCCATGGTTTTAACTGAAAAATCTTATGGGTGTTCATTTATTTGTGACAATTCATTTTTCTATTACTGGTTTCAAAATTCTATCTTTGACTTTTGATAATTCAATTATAATGTGTCTCAGTGTGGATTTCTTTTAGTTCATTGTATTTGATGTTGAATCTCATTGGTAAAAGTAAATGTATCAATAAAAACAGAACATTGTGTTACTGTAATGGTAGTAGATAGATCACTTTATTCTAACATAAAAGGTAAAATGCAAAAGTATTAAAAATAGCTGTAACCGAAATATGTTAAAAGACACACAATATGAGTAGATGAAAATTATGGCAATAATAAGATAATATGCATGGGAGGAAGAAGTTCAAGTATAGAGTTGTTATTTTAAATAGACTTATAAATATAAGATTTTTAACATAATTCCCAAGGTAACTACATACACAAAAATATACCTATAGAAGTTACACACACACAGAAAAGGGAACCAAAGTATACCAACACAAACAATAAAATACAAAAGAAGACATCAAGAGAAAAAAAACAAATAAAAGAACTATAAAACTAACAGGAAACAACACAATGCCAATAGTAAATCTTTCTCTAACAAAAATTATTTTAAATGTAATTTAAACTTCCTATTCAAAAGACACAGAGTGCCTTCATGGCAATATGGATGGACCTAGAGGGTATAATGCTAAGTAAAATACGTCAGAGAAAAACAAGTATCACATGATTTCACTTATATGTAGGGATTACTTAAAAATAAGAAAGCTTAAAAAATTTATATGTAGAACCTAAAAAAACAAAATGAACAAGCAAACAATAACAAAAACAGAAAGAAACTCATGAATACACAGTACAAACTGAGGTTTGCCAAAGGGGGAGATGGAAGAATGAGTAAAATAAATGAAGGGGATTAAGAGGTACAAACTTTCAGTTATAGTATAAAGAAGTGATGAGGATGGAAAGTATCGCATGCAGAATATAGTCAATAATACTGTAATAACTTTGTATGGTGACAGGTGGTAACTACACTCATGGTGAGCATTTCAAAAGGTAAATGACTGCCAAATCACTATGTCGTACAACTGACATTAATATAATATTGTATGTCAACTATACTTTTAAAAATTACTGAAAATGTATAAATAAATTCAAAAAGATAATTTTAAACCATAGCACAATAAGAAAAAAAATAAGATAAAAGGAATTGAGAAAAGTTGCAGGCACTGACCTAGTAGATCTCCAGGATTTATTACCATGTGTAAAAAAAAAAAAAATAGAAAATAATGTATACTGTGAACAAAAACATGGAGTGACTGAACAGATTTTTTTTAAAAGACACATTGTATTCTCTCTATAAAAACTCATTTTAAGTTTAAGGACACTCATGGGCTGAAAGTCAAAGGATGGTAAAATGCATTCCATATAAACGGTAACCAAAAAAGAACAGAGGTAGTTTTACTGAGGTCACACAAAATAAACTTTAAATCAAAAACTGTTACAAGAGATAAAGAAGAATGTTATATAATGATAAAAGGGTCAATCACCATGAAGATCTAATAATTATAAATACATATGCACCCAATATAAAAAAACCTAAATATATAAAGCAGAAGTTAACATAAGTGAACATTCAAAGAACTGAAAAAGCATTAATAGAACTGAATTTACTTCTATTTTAATAGAAATAGATACAATGCAATAATGGTAGGGGATTTCAATACCCAACTTTCAATAATGAATAGAACTTCAGACAGAAAATCAATAAGGAAACAGAGAGCTTAAATAATAGTACAGACAAAATGGACCTAAAGGACATATACAGAACATTCCACCCAATAGGAACAGAATAAATTCTTTTCAAGTGAACACAGATCTTGCTTCAGGATAAATCATATTAGGTCACAAGACAACTCTTAATAATTTCAAAAACATTGATATCATAACAACTATCTTCCCCAGCCACAATAAAATGAAACTAGAAATTGACAAAAGAAAAAGTGGAAAATTTATAGATATGTGAATTTTAAACAATCTACTCCTGAACAAAGAAAAAAGAAAAAAAGATCAAAGAAAAAAATAAAAAAGGTTATTAGAAAATACCTTGAAACAAATAAAACTGAAAACACAGCATACCAAAACTTACTGGATGCAACAAACACAAATTGAGAGTTCATAGCAATAAATACTTAGATTTAAAAAAGAACATATCAAATAAACAATCTAACATCACATCCCCAGGAGCTAAAAAGAGAAAAAAACTAAGTGGAAGGAAGAAACAACAAAGATTAAAACAAGAATTAAAGAAATTAAAAATAGAAAAACAATAGAAAAAGATCAGAGTTCAGTTTTTGAAAAGATAAAATTGACAAACCATTAAACTAAGTAAAAAGAGAAGACTCAGACAAACTCAGATATGAAGGAAAAGACATCACAACTGTTGGCACAAGGGAAAACAAGAATCATGAAACACTACATTGAACAGTTACACACCAGCAAACTGTATAATTCAGAAGAAATGGATTAATTCCAAGAAACATAAAACATCCCAAGACTACATGAGGAAGAAACAGAAAATCAGAACAGACCCATACCTACTATGGAAATTAAATCCTCAGTCAGATGTTTTCCTATAGAGAAAAGGTCAAGACTAGATGGCTTCATCAGTGAATTCTACTAAATATTTAAAGAATACCAGCCCTTCTCAAGTGCTTTCAAAAATTAAAGAAGAGGAAACACTTCCAAACTCATTATGCCACTATTATCCTTACATAAGAGCAAAGACAACACAAGAAAAGAAAGTGACAAACCAATAACCTTATTTATATATGCAAAAATCCTCCCCAGATTAGCAAACTGAACGCAACAGCACATTAAAAGGATCACAAAAAAATAAATAATTAAAAATAAAAATAAAAATAAAAAAATAAAAGGATCACATACCACTTCTAGGTGGGATTTATCCCTGAAATGTGAGGCTGGTTTGCCATATGAAAATCAATTAATGTGATGCAACAAACTAAGAACAAAAAATAAAAAACACATTATTATCTCAGTACATGAAGAAAAAGCATCTGATATGATTCAACATCATTGGAAAGACATGCTGTGTTCATGGATAAACTGGATATTGTTAGAACGTCCACATTACCCAAAGTAATCTACAGATTCAACGTAATCCCTGCCAAATTCCAGTAACATTTATTTTACAGAAATAGAAAAAAATAACTCTATAAATCATATGGAACCACAAAAGACCATGAAGAGCCAAATCAGTCCTGAGAAAAAAGGACAAAGCTAGAGGCATCATACTTCCTATTTCAAAATATATTACAAAATTACCATAATCAAAATTAGTGTCATGTTGCATAAAAACAGATATATAGACCAACATAACAGAATAGAGAGCCCAGAAATAAAACCATCCATATATGGTGAATTCATATTTAACAAGAGTATTGAGAAGACGATGGGGAAAAGGGTAGTCTCTTCAATAAATGGTGCTGGGAAAACTGGATATCCACACGCAAAAGAATAAACCCAGACCCATACCTTACACCACTCACAAAAATTAACTTGAAATGGATTAAAGATTTCAATGTAAGACTTTAAACCATAAGTAAGCATAGGGAAAAATTTCCTTGACACTGGTCTTGACAATGATTTTTTTGGATAAGACACCAAAAGCATGGACAACAAAAGCAAAAATAGACAAATGAGAACTACATTCCTCAACAACGTTGACCAATCATTAACCATACTGTACACTTAAAAATTCATTAAGAGGGTACATCTCATGTTAAGTATTCTTATTAGAACAAAACAAATCTCAAAAATTAAAACAAGGTTTGGCTCTCTGGGCTTAGAAATTATTAGATATTATTGCCTGGAATTCTAAAAATGTTATGGTTCCTTTTTTTTTTTTTTTATTAGCAAAACCCAACAAACATCTCATGGCATCATTCTTTTTGGTTTTTTTTTTTTTTTTTTTTGTAACATTTAAGTAAAATCAACTAGATCTTCAAGCTGCATGCTGTCAGAACCAAATGTAATATGTTCTCCGAAAATAACTACTCTCCATATCTCCCCTTCCCGATTCACATAGAGTTTTCTCTACTCCATATATCTGCAGTAAAGACAGATGGAAAGACTAGGCATTAGAAAGTGTTACCTTTCCAAGATATGAATACAACTGAGAACCATGAAAACCATGGCCCCAGTTGCAGGCCATGCATACTCAGAATTGTTTTTCATCAGATTAGAAGGAATCAGGAATCAATCAACAAATAGTGGAGGTCCTGTTGGGAGAGTTGGTGCTCTGTATGTGCCAAGCCTTACATTGGTATTGATGTGTTCCACATTCCCTTTCTCCCTTACATTGCACCCCCTTTTCTTGATTTTGGATATGCTAGTGGATTCCAACCATCTTACTCTAACTTCTTGACTTTATCTTGCTATGTCATTCCTCTGCTCAAAATCCTCCAAAGAATTTTTGCCTCACTCAAAGTAAAAGACAAAACTCTGGAAATGACTGATAGGGCCCTACATGGTATTCTGGACAGGTTACCTCTCAGACGTCAGCTCCTACTACCCCTGCTAGATCATTCCACTGTACCTGCCATACTGGTCTACTCATTCTCCAGCATCCAAAGCATTTCTGCCTCAGGGTCCTTTCTACTTTCAGCTTCATTACCTGCAATGCTTTTCCCATATCACTCCCACATTTCCTTCAGAGGAATAAATGTCACTTCCCTTTCTTAGACTATTCATACGTTCTTCCTCTTTTCCTTTTTTTTTTTTTTTTTTAACTTTTAACCTTAATCATGACTATCATCTTTCCCTTCTCCTTAACTGGAATGAAAGCCCTACAAATTAGGGGTTTTTGCTTAGTTCATTTCCCCGTGAATCCCCTAGAAATGTGCCTGGCACACAGAAGATCCTCAATAAGTATCTGTTGAGCACATTAATTACTCCAAGAGTGCTTATTTTTCAGCTGCTGAACTTAACTCATTTTCTAGAGGACTGATGGCTTGCTCTCTCTGTAGCCTTTGAGTGCTCTTTAATTTAGCCTTCTTTAATACAAGTTTCTGACCTACCACTTTCATTAACTTTTCCACTCTTTGCTCCCACTAGTCTGTTGGACCTCTGATAATATACAATCTGTTCAGAAAAACAAAACAAAACAAAACAAAACAACTGGTATTCAGTGGGAGGATCCATGGATAGATCTGTTCCCATCTCTTCATCATCATCCCTACCAATATTTCACTTAATCATAGACATTATTCAGTTCTTCAGGAGATTGTAGATCTGAGAAGATGAACTAAACTAAGAGGGATATATGAATTCAAATGCATTGACAATGATTATATATGTTACATCTCATATGTCTATATCTCATGTCTATCAAGCTTCACTATTAAAAAGTGATTTCATGAGGAAACTAAGACTCAACACTTTAACTTGCTGATTTCCATACATCAAGTTCTGTGGCAGAGATCATCCATATTATTCCCATCCTATCACTGCCTTTCTCATAACAGAAATTAGATCCAAATCAAAATATCATAAATACTCACAAATGCACAGACAATAGAATTGAAATGTGGTGGCAACTGGTTTTGCATCAATGAGCAGAAATTAAGCAAAATCATTCTAGTGTCGCTTTTTCCACTTTACTGTCAAGCCATTTTAAATTAATAGGCAATAGGTTGAAACAAGCAAACAGGATGGCCTCTTCAGTATAAGAAGCTGCACATGACACTGGGTAAAATTAAATACCTCAGAAACATAAGCCCAGGGTTGTTTTCCAAAGTGCTGCCATTCAGTTCCATCAACTTGCACATCTGTCATAAAGTACTTGAGAGTAATATTTGAAATGTATTAATGGACTCCCTCAGATGGACTTTCTCAGATTCTCACAGATTAACCCACAGATAGGAAGAAATCATTTTCCTTTCCATCAAAAAAAGTTACAATATTCCCCAAATATGTTCATTTATTCCTACCTCCTTTAAAGAGAACATAGTCACTTTCTGCCTTCTAAAAAGAAATTCTTTAGGAAAGGCCATATTGGGGGTATGGAAGCTAGAAGGATGCAACTGAGTGTGTCTGGAGACAGAAAAAGAAAACAAGGGTATTGAGAGCAAAGGGGGCTTACTGATCACAGCTGTCAACAGCTTCAAAACCATTAGGGGAAGACTGGGGATAGATTTCTGAACACTGGAGGGACTCAACAGGACTACACAGCAAATAGAAACATCATGCTATTTTTCACTTTTTTTGGTCCTTATTTTTGTGAAAGCCATTTTCCCCCAACTGTAATTTTCAATTTGAAACCCTTTGAAATTTCTGTCATAGCATTTCTTTTGATATAAATGACATAACTAGAAGATACCTAGTAATTTCTATCTCCTATTAGACTCTGCGATTCAAAGTGATTTGATTTTCCCTAAGCAGTGGATTTAAACTTTTTTTTTTTAATTTAAGTGCTGTTTGAATGAAATAAAATGACTTAAGATCTATTTTCAGTCTTTCTAAAACAACTTCAGACAAGTTTCTGTACCCCAAAATGACAGCCAGCCAACTTGGCTTTTTCACTACATGTATTCAGAAGCAATCACAAGGAAGGCTACAAGGAGACCAAAATGGCAATTAAAACATGCAAAGGACAGTCATACCTTGACTTTAGTTTCCTGGTAAATTAAAGGGTCTGCCCATGCACACAGCATTCTATTTCAGGTTACAACCACTCACAACCTTAGATTGTCTCATTAGTGTGTCTATTGCGCTACTGGTATCTTCCTCCTTCAGGCATAGCCCACTTGTGAGCTCTGATTTCTCTGAAGCTCTGGTGAAAGTTCTTACAATTCTATTCCCTGATTTCCTTCTCCAGCACTCTCACCAAAGTCTTTGAGTACTGTATCCAGGGGAGATTTCTATTTTCATTCACCTTCCCTCCAACTTTCCAAACTGTTACATATGTTTGCTGATTAATCCTCTCCCTATCACAATACATGCCTTTACCCCTCTTCCAGAAGCATTACTTTATGAACGCTATCTAAAATGAAAATATGTGTTTTCACGCAAGTACATTCATTACAGAATTGAATGAAACAAGTGAGAAGTGTATGGTAGTGCTAGAGGATGTGGAAGAGCATAGTGGAGGAGTATCCCTCTCCTTATATCATTTTATGAAATGAAAATATGGAAACAATGAATTATTTTCATGTATATTTATAAATATTAAAATTAAAATTATATACATAGACACATCCATCCATCTGTCATGTCTCTGTATTTCCTTAAGAAACAATAATTATCAATTATTGTTCTAGATGGCACAATTAATCAATATGTCTACCTTTGTCTTTTTCCCACAATTTCAGGACTGATTAGTCAAGACCTGATGGAATGAAAACCAAAGCTGTCACTCAAGTGGATGTGTTAGAAGTCTGCTGTGCCTCAGAGTAAGAGGTTTGACCCTGAAATCCTGGGTCTAGGGACACCTGGGATAGGATATAAAATTCTCTTAAGCCACACATGTCCAATTTCTCTGGTGTAAATTAAATCTTAAAAGAAATCTGGCAGCTGTATTTCCAACCTTCAAAAAACTTTTCAAAAGAAATCGAGGACATAATGCTTTTACTGATTATGACAAGTATCTCATTTACTACTGTAAGCAAAATGGCAAGTGAAGATAATATACAGTACTTAAAAATAAAAAAAAATAAAACAGCCTTATAGAACAGATACTTATGCTTAATAGTTTGGCCAGAAAAAAAAAAAAAAAAAAAAAAAAAAAAATTATTATAATTAGTTTGTTAAAAAAAAAAAAAAAAAAAAAAAACTAAAGAGATTGAGAAGATTAGTATGATTGTTTGTTTTAATGCTTTTATGTTTTGCTCCTGCAGACCACTGAGATGTTGAGTCTGTCTGATCGGTTTGCTGACCTGAAATGCATTTCCTCTAGCCTCTGTGGCAGTGGTTTTTTTGTTTTGTTTTTTTGTTTTGGTTTTTTTTTTTCCTGCAGCTTTTTGTCTGTTCTAAAGTCTGTACTGACACTATATGACTTTATCCAAATGTTGTCACCATGAGAACACTGGGTTTTATACACAGAGATAAAACAAGTCTTCCCAAAGAGGAGGAAGTGGGGGAATATAGCCATGCCTTAAGAGTTGTAAAACCAATGCGAGTAGCTCACAGCAGATGTGCAAGATGGCCTTCAGGAGTCAGAATGTTTCATGGGCATGCAAAGACTAACATGTTCAACACAGATTTAAAGAAAATAATACGTAACTTAAAAAGATAATTGGTCAGCTCTGGAAAAGATAAAAGGGGAGGCATGGTGACAAATATTGGCACAGTCCATGCCTATATACAGCGAGATCTAGGAAAGAAGCCCCCTTAGCTAAATTTTCAACTATGATGATCCCACCATCCTCACTGTGAGGTTGCACAAGCAGGATTATACTTGGTATAGGTTAGACACTGTTCTAAATATGTCAGTGCTCCATTATTTAATATGAGGTTAGTTACTATCACCATCCCCATTTAATTAACCTTGAGCACATCAAGGTTAGGTAAGTTAAACAACTCCCAGCTAGTCATTGCTCAGGCTGAGATCTGACAGTTGGATCCGAGAGCCTCTGCACTATACTATAACACTTAAATTTTGTCCAGTGCCACTTAACTTTCATCCAGTCTTCTGGTTTTCATTCTACATTCATCAGATGATTCTGTAGCTAATTTTTGGCTTGGGATGTCTTTATTTTAGACTTACACATCCCAGCTTTTTTTATGGTTATGTATGGAGGATAAATTAATGGGCCTGACCTTCTGGTTTCATACAGCAATCACATGGGCTTGGTTACTGAGAAGCTCTAGGGACAGATGAGTTCATTCTCCGTAGATGACAAAACTAGGTTTCTAGGGTTGCATGTTTACCAAACGATGATTTAACAATTTAATTGTATCAAACAGTTTTCCAAGAAAGGAAAACCGGGTATAAAGGAATAAACCAAGAAATGAGTTAGTTAATGGTTCAGATTTGAGTCAGAAAGGAAGGATAAAGGGGAAATAAAGGGCTAACAAGAAGAAAAAGGAAGAAAAACTGACCGAGAGGCTGAAGGCTACTCAAGATCGGTCTTCCGTGTGACATTCTCACTTCGAATTTTTGTTTTGTTGAAGCTGTAACAAGGCCGTGCGTGAGCTGGTGTGCTCGGCTTCCTGGGCACTGAGGACCTGCCAACGCCTACCTGCGGTGGAGCCTGCCAGACTTCTCCCCGCACTGCGCTGGCAGCCTCAGCACCTCCCCACGCGGCGCCACCTGCGGCAGGGCAGTGCATCAGCCGCCGTTGGCGCAGGGGACCTTTGGCCTGGCCCAGGAGGCCTGCCGCTCCTACAGACACGTGGTGCTCAAGAAAGTGCACTTCAAACTGCAGGTGCCCTACCACTCTCAGCCATCTCAAGGTCAACCTGCAGATCCTATGCCCGGTGCTCAACCCCTGGGCCGGGCTGCTCCTGTGCACACCGCTGGCACGTGACAACAGCATCAAGCTGGGCACCAGTGGTGCACATGTGGAGGCTGACCCAGACCTCAGCGTGGTGCGAGAGGTGGGCTGCAGCCTAGTGCGCGTTGTCAAGGTCGCCACGCTCAGGCTGCCGCCTTCCTGAGCCTCACTTTGCAGATGGAGGCCTGGATCCACAACATCACCTAAGGGTATGGGCGGGACGTGCACCAGGAGGCCAAGATTGCTTCCATGCATGCCCTTCGCCAAGATCCACTGCGTGCAGGAGCTGAGTCCTGGTGCGCAGCAGCTTCTGGAGTACCAGCCTATGTCCTCTGAAGGGAAGCAGGGCGACCTTGGCCTGGATCTGGTGCTGCCTCCAGGATGGAGCAGCTTCAGCTGGGCATTGCCCACAGTGGCCCACCCCAAGGCTTCAGCAGAGGCCCCCAGTTGTGGTAGTTGGCAGGGAGTCCAGACACACAGGGCGCAGGCTGCTATTGGAGGGGCTGGGACTTTGGGTGTCCTCCCCTGTAGTAGGAATGGAGTTCCCCAAATTCGTGTTTCTTTCTTTTTGCATCTAGATTTCTCCCTTGAGTACCATTTAGGTGCTGGGTTCCCATCAGTCACTCTCTTCATTGAAAAGCAAAACCATGTCCCCCTTTCCTCTGGGCACAGAGAGTGAGTTTACACAGCTTGGCTCCTACTCAAAGGCTTTTTTCCCAAGTTTCTTTCTCTGGGAATGTAGCATCCAGCAGCTGAGGAGGAGGACCCAAACTGGGAGCAGAGGTACACTGTGCTGAATTGGTTCTGAAGTCTGTGCATCCCCCCACCCTTCTGCACACACACTAGACTCCATTCCACCCATGCCTGGCACCACACTCTATGAGAGCCATTGACATGCATAGTCACATTGTATCTTGCAGCAGAAAACAGACAAGATAACTCTCCTTAGCCTCTGTCTGCCTTATCTCCCAGGAGCCCACATACCCCTATTACCTGCCCTGGTAAGGTGAACCTTTGATTTGTCCTGACAGGCAAGATCCTACCTACAAAGCTAAATGTAATAATTAATCTGTGTGGGGAAGAAGAAAAGAGTAACATAAAGGAGAATATTGGTTAGTTCTCATTGCAATCATAATAATTGGCTTTATCCCTAAAATGTAATTACGTTAGTGTAAAACATGAGATTGGTAGCTAGTAGAAGCCTTAAAGATAACCCTGCAGATTCATAAAATTAATTGTGAAGCACCATTTTTATTCCTGGGATGCTTGATGGAAGAGACTAGAAAAGGACTGAGGAAAGAGAAGAGTCTTCAGCCAAGAAACACACTCAGTTTTTCTGACTTAAGCCATGAATGTCTACATAGAACAGCGAGCCATTGCAGGCTCTATGCAGTTTATCACAGGAATTCTCAAGTATTTGTTTATCAGCTCCTACATTTTATGATTTGGTAGATTCTCAATTAGAAACAAAAGTGCGAACAATAAAAATAAACTTGGGGCACGTTGGTGGCTCAGGCAGTTAAGTCCCAAATCTTAATTTCAGCTCAGGCCGTGATCTCAGGGTGGTGAGATAGCTCTGTGTAGGGCTCTGTAGTGAGTCTGCTTCTCTCCCTCTCCCTTAGTCCCTCCTCCCATGCTCCCACTCTCAAAAATAAATAAAAATAAATCTTAAAAAAAAAAAACAACTCTGTGAGTAATATATACTTGAAAACCAGTGTCTTATCACTTTTAGGATTGAACACCGGATAGTTGTGCTCGCTTCAGCAGCACATATACTGAACACTGGACAGTTAGAGGGAGGCCATTAGCTTCTAGAAATAACTAGATTTAGTTGTATGCCAGGAAAGAAAAGAGAAAGGGAACAATCATTCTCCACTGGACTGAAATAAGATCACTGGGTAATGGACTCAGAATGAACTCTTTTTGCATATTATTGTGATAACCTCCATAATTTATTATGGGGATCATGGTTATTATGATGGGTTGGGGGAGTACGGACTAGGAGGGAAAACTTTTTTTATACTATTGTGCGAAGTATGGTTCTTCTGTTCGTGGGGGCATCTGTATATCATACAAGAGCTGCCTTGTGTGAATTGCTTGGGAAATCACATCAGCTACAAAAATGACACACAGGAAAGGAGGCATCACAAAATGAATCAATAAATGGTGGTCAAAGGTATTTTGAGTTCCAGTTCTGCTACTAACATGACATATGGCTTTATATAAGTAACCCCATCATGGTTCTTCCATGTAGGAATGTTACACATCGTGACAATTCATAAGAACAGAAGAAACAAATGTCTCTTTTAGAAGCACTCCAAAAAGAAAGACCAACAAAACAAACAAAAATGGTCTCAATTCTAGAATTCTACAATTATGAAAACTCAGCTAGTAGATGATGTTTATGAGGGAAGATATATGTGTGTTATGTGCATGTTTACATACATGCATGGAACTCTAAATCAGAGTATTTTTTGGAATGGATGATGGGAAAGAGGGAGGACAGAAATTTATTCATCACATGAGAAGGATTTCCCTGTGATTTTATTCATTTTATTATTATTATTATTATTATTATTTTAGAGACAGAGAGAGAGCATGTGCTGGCCATTTGCACATGGGGGTGGGGGAGAAGGGGGTAGAGGAAGAGAGAGGATTCTACACAGGCTTCATGCTCAGCCAACAGCACCCAACATGGGACTCAATCTCATGACCCAGAGACCATGACCTGAGCTGAAATTAAGGGTCAGATGCTTAACCAAATGCACCCCTGATTTTATTCATTTTAAAACAGGTTCAATAGTGGTTTTCTTTTTTTTTTTTAATTTTCCTTTTCAGTGTTATAATCATATAGCAGTAGCATTAGTATTTTCAAGGAAGTAGAGTGAGTAGGTAGTTTAGAATGCAACTATATTCATTTTCAAAAGGCGGAGTACTTCTAGTTTTTACACAGATGGCCTAAAGCCTTGTTTTTAATGGTGTGTTCATACTTGTCTTTTCAATATGCATAGGTTAGGCCCTATTTTAAGTCCAATACCAAATTGCAAGGTAGATATCAAATTTCAAAACATAATAGGTACTGTGATATAGTTTTCACTTTCAAATTGATTCTCTTGGAAAGTAATTAAGACACAAACAACTTTGTTGTCTTAAGGTGTAATTCACGAGTTAAAAAAATGAACAGAGCCTACTGTTTTATTAACTTCCACTAGATACCTTTAAACATGATGAAAGGCTCTTACACATGAGTTCAAGTCTCAGGCAGTTTTTCATTGAAAGAGTAATTTATTTTTCATTATTCACTTACTAGAACAAATGCATTTGCAACACAGAGGAGCTATGGATTGACTGCTACAGTATCTTCTAGATGGCTATTTCCCAGACATTCTATTCATTAAAAAAAACAAACAAACAAACAAAAAAACCCTACATTTCTTTGTTCTGAGCATGATAATAGAAACTTGATGCCAGTTTTTCCAGCTGAAATCTGCAAGTAGCAGCTTAGATGAGAAACTGGAAAGTGACTTTTCGAAGTTAGTACTGAGCCAGACAGCAGAGAGCCCTATAACCCCAAGAGTAGTTTATCTTTAGGTATATTTTACATTTATCCTGGTATATGCCCTCTGCCAGACACTGAGTCTAAAGACCAGGAACACTGCATATTTAAAAATACACATGGAAAACAGTCTTTTAAACAATTACCATGTCTTCTAGGAGTGTTAAAGCTCCAGAGCAACATACCAGGTATATGGAAGCTTCCAGCCTGGGCAGGCAGGTCTTACTCAGTGGGATTGGTGGAAAAATTTATAATGCTACTGAGAGTTATGTGAAGTGTCCCACCTCTCCACCTTTACTTCTATCTTTACATTATATATTTTCCTTTGATTATGGAAGAAACTTCTTATAGAAAGGACCCACAGAAGAGAATCTGGCCATATCAGTCCTATTTTATCTTGCTGTTTGGCTTGAGGCCTGTTTCTCAATGTTCCACATCTCTGGATTTTCTTATCAAGAATTTTGTCTCAGGGCGCCTGGGTGGCTCAGTTGTTAAGTGTCTGCCTTTGGCTCACGTCATGACCAGAGCCCCTCATAAGGCTCCCTGCTCCGCAGGAAGCCTGTTTCTCCCTCTCCCACTCCACTTGTTTGTATTCTCTCTCTCGCTGTCTCTCTGTCAAATAAATAAATAGAATCTTTAAAAAAAAAAAAAAGAACTCTGCCTCAAGTGAGTTGGGAGAATTAAATGATCAGATGCAGATAAATAATCTAGAACAATGTGGCATCGAGTAGGCAGTCATTGAATATTGGCCTCTGCCCTCCACTTGCACCGCTCTGCTTTGAAATTTCCAGAAGGTAGCACAGTGTTTCTACCATGGTCTTTCTATAGGAAACATAGTCCCTTGCCTTACATATTCAGCTCTGTTAGTAGACTTAGTCTTTTATGTTAGATCTATGTGACAGAATGCAAAGATGCAATAAAGCATCTTTTGTGAAAGCATATTGACTACATATAAATTGTTTTATTCCAGCAGAGTTTCAGAAGGTAAGTGATAAATGTATTTTCTTCAGTCAAATAGAGGCTTTGAGAGGAAAAGAAAATATAAGAACATGAGAGGAGTAAACTTGAGGTATAGCACCTGACTCCAAATAGAAACAACAACAACAACAACAACAACTGGGGTCGTGATGGATAAAACTGTCCTACTTAAATATGTTTGACATCTAGTCCTCATGTCTTAAGAATTCACAGAAACAGTAGAATGGTGGCTGTCAGGGACCAGGGGTGAGAGAAACGGGGAGACGTTGGTCAATGGGTACAAACTTCTAATTACAGGATAAATCAGTTCTTAGCCTCGAAATATACTGCATGGTGACTATAGTTAACAATACATATCATATACCTGGGAGTTAGTAAAAGAGTATATCTTAAGTGTTCTCAACACACACACAAAAAGTGGTAATTATGTGATGGAATGAAGATACTAACTTAACTTATTTTGTGTTCCTTCACTGATATCAGTGTATCAAAGTATTAAATCATCACCTTCTACACTTCAAGCTTACACAATGTTATGTATCAATTATGTCTCAATAAAGCCATTAAAAAAAAGAATTCACAGTTGGATTAGTCCTTATAAGATTATCCAAATTAAAAATACTTAGATAATTTATCAATAAGATGTATGGGCATTTTGTGAGAAGGAAAAGTTACTAAAACTTTATAAATACCTACCTGCAACATTGCTTTACCAGATACCAGGGACACTTATAAATTCCCAGTTGTTTGGGCAAAGAACCTGGATACAATGTGTGAAAATAGGGTAAGTAATCAATAATCTTAATACCTTACTCATATGAAGTTGAAGAGAACCAAATGGACTTCCTCAGTATCACCATGCACATCTTAATTTTCATAGACCCAGTGTAAGAAGCTAATTTTTTAAAATTTAGCTCTATCACTCAGTGTCCTGTGTGATAGCCCCATTACTAAATTCATGTTCACCAAGTAGTCTACAAACTGTCAAGAATGAGAGAAGGACACTAAAGCCATGTCCTGGGGTCTATCCCTAGCTCGATCACAGCAAATGAGGTCTGAATGTTTATACAATGCATAAGAGAAAAGGTGAGTAAAGATAAATATCTCCCCCATTGAAGCTTCACTTGTAAGCCGTTGCATTAGTTATGCCCCCTGCCATATCCCAACACACCATTCTCTCATTCTTGAGTGCTAACACATGATTCTTTTCCCCCCTGTATTTAGTATCTCCCATTTTCTGTTAAAGGAACTCGAGTCATCCTCTAATAGTCACAAAAACATCATGTGGAGTCTTCCCTGTTCCTGTTACACTGTTATTAAGAAAAAAAGTCTTGCTTCATTTCACTAGAATTTTATCACATCTTTATTATAGAATTTTGTGCACTGTAATCTGGTTGCTTGTGTATTTCTTAAAGCACTTTTTAAAAAAGATTTTTTATTTTATTTTATTTGACAGAGAGAGAGAGTGCACACAAATAAGCAGGGGGAGCAACAGGCAGAGGGAGAGAGAGAAGCAGTCTCCCCACTGAGCAGATAGCCTGACATGGGGCTCGATCCCATTACAGCCTGAGCTGAAGGCATCCCCTTAACTGACTGAGCCACCCAGGCACCCCTACTTGTGTAATTCTACATCTGCTTTCCTATTCTATTCAAATCAACTTGGGAAATAGTTCTGCATCACATAGTACTACTTCTAAGATATAACTTCATTGATATGGGAGAACAGTCACGATATAGAAAGCATGTATAATTCAAATTAGAAGCAGGCCAGAGAAATATTTACAATTATAACCACTGAATAGTGGAATCTGGGTAACATTTTTCTCTTTGCTTATCATTTTTCCAATTTTCAACACTAATTATATTGCATACTAAAAATGAAACATAGTTGCAATGCTTACATTATTTTAGTCACTGATCAAATTCTGTGTGAAAAACCACAATCTACTTTAGCTCATTAAGTCAAATATTAAGGAATAAAGAGAATCTTTGACATATTGGAAGGGGAGTAAAGAACAGAAACTAATGTATAGGTAAGAAAAAATTAGAGCTTGCAAAAAGGTCAAAGAATAACTGAGATTTTGAATAATTGAGATTATTCAACTAAAGAAAAAATTACTATTGACTAATTTTATAAAAGATAAGGACATAATTTATGATGACTAACTGTTGTCTATCTCTATGGAGGACAAAATTTAAAAAAAATTTATTTTATTTTATTTTATTTGACATTATTTCCTTAAAAAAAGGAAGGAAGGAAAGGAAAGGAAGAAAGAAGTAAAGAAAGAAAATAAAAGAAAAAAGGAAAGGAAAGAAAAAAGAAAAGAGACAAGCTGAAACTCAGCAGAAGGGATTGAAACAATATATAAGGAAGACTTTTCTGACCGTGGAATCTGCTAAGTACTATACCAGATTACTAATGGAATAAGGAAATATTTATTAAGGTGTGATAAAACCAGTCTGGAATAATTTTCAAATTGGCATGTGTGCAGACAAGGGGATGCTTAAGTTGACTTTTAAAGGTCCTTTGCAGTGCTTTGCTTTTATAGTATGATGGATTTTATAGGAATAACACCTATTTCTCATATGACAGTAAGTGATTCATTCAAGACTTTCCAGAAGCCCAAAAGCCCTAGCCTCAGTCCCCTACTGACATATAGTTTTTATTTTCTAAATCTCTAAGTAGAAAATAGATTTTTTAAATGTAGGCACTGGGATTTTAACAATCTCTTAAAGCTCTTACATTTTGAATTCCCAACTCAAATCAAATTCATTTTATGCTCTACTAAATGCATATCATCTCTGAAAAGCAATTTTTAGTCTTTACAATCTAACCTTTCCTCTTCCTTTCTTCCCTCCTGGCAAGACCAGTTTTAGTCCAAGATGCATTTTAGTCCCTGGTTTCTTATTCATTTAGACTATGACAGAAAATGCACTGTCATTTGTTGAAAAGGAAATTGAGAAGATGAGTAATGAGATGTCAAAAAGATCTCATATTTACTTCACACTATCCATATTATTTGTTATTCTTCCTTATGATTGAATAATACCCAAGACTGAAGTGTTGAAACTATTTCCCCAAGTTTAATTAAAGGTGCCTTGATTGACTAATGCACAGTTTCATTTTTCTCATAATATGATTTCCTCTCTAAGAAAATATGTCTCAGAGGGAGACAAACTGAAGAGACTCTTAATCTCAGGAAACCAACTGAAGGTTGCTGGAGGGGAGGGGAGTGAGGGGGTGAGTGACTCAGTGATGGACACTGGGAGGATGTGAATTGTGTAAGAGTAATGTATCACAGAGCTGTACCACTGAAACAAATAATACATTATATGCTAATTAAAAAAAGAGAGAAAGAAAACATCTCTCAAAAGGCTTAAGAGCCCTTACTCTTCCATTGCTCAAAAAAAAAAAAAAAAAAATAAAATAATCCTTTTATTAACTGTCTTTGTTGTTTTAGGACCCCCAGGTTGTAAATATATGGGAAAAAGCAATTTTAAAAATGGATAAACACTATAACTTTAAAATAAAAAAGTTTTACATCTCAATCTACCCAGATTTAGAGTAGATACAGTGCTATCTTTAACCCCTTGGAAGCTTACATTTTTAAAAAAGAAAAAGTGCTTAGCTGTTTGTTTGTTTGTTTATTTGTTTTTCCAAAATGGAATAGGAATAGAGACAGAAGGACTATTTTCCTGAAAGTTTATTCCAAAATCATGATTTTAATGGAAACCATTCATTCATTCATAATCTTTATTCCTTTAAGAACTAATATAGTGTGTATTAGATATGTCATTTTATTTTTCTCATATCTAATTATTTTCCATATTTACAAACCATATGCAGGAAATCATTTGACCAGACTAGCAATCATTAGAGTCCTGATTATTTCTTGAATTAAAAGGATTAGGCACTGTGCTAAGAAGTGAGGATACACCAGTGAAAGGACAAAGAGGTGCAAAAAAGATAAACAGACAAGGATATAGGAAACCAGTTGACCCTTGAACTACATGGGTTTGAACTGTGGGGGTCCACTTACATATAGATTTTTTAACAGTATATAAACTTATCTTCTCTTATGATTTTTTTCCTTTTTTTAAAAATAGACATATAGTTGACACACAATGTTACATTAGTTTCAGGCGTACAACATAGTGATTCAAAAAGACTATACATTATGCTATGCTCACCACGGTGCAGTTATCATCTGTCCCCATTTAACACTATTACAGCATCATTGACTGTATTCCCTATGCTGTACATTTCATTCCCAGGACTTATTTATTCCATAACTGGAAGTCTGTATCATCCACTCCCCTTCACCAATTTTGCCCATCTCTCCACCATTCTTCTTTCTGGCAACCATCAAATTGCTCTCTGTATTAAATGGGTGTGTTTCTGCTTTTTATTTCTTTGTTTCATTTTTTAGATTCCATATATAAGTGAAATAATACAGTATTTTTCTTTCTCTGACTTATTTCACTTAGCTTAACACTCTTTAGATTGATCTTTCTTATTATTTTTTTTTTTAATTTATTTACTCACGAGTAGGCAGAGAGGCAGGCAGAGAGAGAGGAGGAAGCAGGCTCCCTGCGGAGCAGAGAGCCCGGTGCGGGGCTCAATCCCAGAACTCTGGGATCATGACCTGAGCGGAAGGCAGAGGCTTTAACCCACTGAGCCACCCAGGTGCCCCTTATGATTTTTTTTAAAGATTTTATTTATTTGAGAGAGAGAGTGTGCACATGAGTGAGGGGAGTGGGGGAGAGGGAGAGGGAGAAGCAGACTCCCTGCTGAGCAGGGATCCCAACAGGGGGCTCAATTCCAGGACCCTGAGATCATGATCCAAGCCAAAGGCAGTTGCTTAACCAACTGAGCCCACCAGGCACCCCTCCTTTGATTTTCTTAATAAAGTTTTCTTTTCCCTAATTACTTTATTATAAGAACAGTATATAATAAATATACGAAATGTGTGTTAATCAAATATTTATGTCCTCAGTAAGGTTTTTGGCCAATAGTTGGGTATTAGTAGTTATGTTTTTGAGGAGTCAAAAGTTACATGCAAATTTTCCACTACCTGAGGATCAGCATTCCTAACCCTGTCTGTTGTCTGAGGTCTGACTGTATAATCTAATGTGGTAAGGTCAGGGTACAGTACGGCTCTAGGAAGCGTCCAAGAGCCTATATTTAGGAAACGTTCTTTTAGAGAATAAAAGTATACTGAGACCTGAAAAATGAGTAAGAGCCAACAATGCAAAAAAGGCAAAGGGAAGCAGAAAGCAGGAGAGCGAAGCTCTTCAGACAGAGAGGAGTGGAAGGAAGACTGCAAGTGTCTGTGTGTGAATTCCCAAATCCACTCCTGGACCAGCACCATGGGTAGCACCAGGAAGACCCAGTAAAGTATGCAAATTCTGCAACACCATCACAGATCAAATGAATCAGAAATGTTCTTTTTATAGCCCATCAATCTGTGTTTTAACAACCAACCAATCCTCCATGTCATTCTAATGCCAGCTCATGTGTGAAAACCACTGTGTAAGAGGAAGTGAAATTCAATGGGTGAGATTATATGGAATACTCAAAAGTAGATTAAGATTAGCCTTGCAAAATGAGAGATAAGAACCAAAAAAATTAAGACCTTATCACACCAGGACCATGATGACCCACAGCCATTCATTCTTGTCGTTTCCTTGGAGGAGCTGTCCCTGACTACCCTATCTAGAACAGCCCATTGGCCACTTTGTCCCACAAATCAAGTTTTACTTGTGTCACAGAACTCGTCACTACCTTGAACTTTCTTATTGCCTTGCTTTTGTTTGTTTGGGCCTGTCTCCTTTCACTGAGATGTAAGATCTCTGGGGACAGAGCCCTTTTCTATCTTCTTTTATACTGAATTTCCAATGTTTAGAATATTGCTCGTTATATAGTAGACACTCAATTAATGTCTGTTGAATGAATGGATCGATGTATAAGTCACTAGGGATATAGAGGTAAAAAAGACCCAGGTCCTGATCTCATGGAGCTTATTTTCTGGTTTACATGACTAAATTTGCATTTAGATAGCATTTAGATTGCTGTGGAATAACGGGGAAAACCAGAGACACAAAAACTAATTCCAGTGCTGTGGCTGCCATCAATGTCCAAGGTAATGGTGATCTCTACTACAGAATACCAATGGGAGTGGAAAGAACACATATAACACATTTAGGAGATGGAATCAGGAGTCTTCTGTGATTGATAAAATGTAAGAAGAAGGAGTCAAGGGACGAAGGGGTGAATTCTGGCTTAAGTCACTGAAAGACAGAGTCACTTTGTAGAGAAAGGGAAATGAGAGAAGAAAAAACAAATAGGGTTGCAAATACTGTATGAAGCATATGGACACTAAAAAAATATTTTTTTACTTGAAATTCACATTTAACTGTATTTTTTGTCTTGTATTTTTATTTCATAATAAAATATAGCAAAAAATTAAATAAAAGCTTGGTGAAATGACATGTACTAATCAAACTAAATGCCTTATTAGACAAATCTAGATGATGAACCAAACACTGAAAACATTAAATTCAGGTTACTCAATGATTTCATTCACTAACTAAAAGACACTGGGTTGCCTTAAGTTCCCAAGGAGGATGCACTTGTGTATCATTTACATAGGAAACTAGGGATACCTAGGGAATTATTTTTGTTACTTAGTATTTTAAAATAATCACTTCTATGTACACTGAAGGTAGATGAAGAGGATGGAAAGATTTTGCCAAGCCTCCAACTAAGTTTAGATATTGCTAAGCTAGATTCCACCACTTGAATATCCTCCCTCAAGAAATGAGTTTTTGTTACAGCGAGGTCTTTAAGAGGAAGGACACCTAGGCGGGGGAAACTAATGCTGCTATGGTTATGGTTCTATAAACTTTTATATTCCTGTAATAGTTTACAATGTTAAAAACATTTTCCCATTAATTCAAGTTTACTTAAGGCTTCCAGTATTTTGGGGTCATTGGGATTTATCTCCAATTGAATAGCTGAAGGACATGAGATTCTTTGAGATTTGATTGTTTTTCTTGAGATCAAATCTCTAGAAAGTGGAAGAGATAACACTCACCCATCACTTCTGGCAACAGGTTCAGAATTTGGGGTGCCTGCGTGGCTCAATCTGTTAAGCATTGGACTCCTGATTTCAGGAAAGGTCATGATCTCAGGGTGGTGGGATAGAGCCCCACATCAGGCTCTGTGCTGAACGTGAAGCCTACTTGAGATTGTCTCTCTCCTCCTCTGTCCCTTACCACCCCGCTCTAAAAATAAATTTAATTTTGCTAATTTCAAATTGATCAAATTTCAATTTGTTGTCAAATTTTCAATTTGTTAATTTTCAAAACTGTCAATTTCAAGACAAGGTTAAAGGAGGGGAAGTAACATGTATGTGTAACTCAAGAGATATGTGTACTCACAGAGATGAGCTTTCCCAGTGCAATCAGGTTATCTGAAGGAACACAGGCATCCAAAGATTTGTGCAGCAAGGTGGCTATGGTGAAAAGCTTTCACAGAACTGCCTCTCAGACACCACGGAGGGGATACTCAGAGAGTATTTAAATTCTAAGAATTTTTTCTTTACCAGTTGCCGAGTGATGGTGGGACACCATTAACCTACCAGACTAGCCAGTAGTAGCTGCTAACCTGAACGTCTGAAGCAAAGATTAAAGCCAAGTAGAAGATGCCATGACTACAAGCTGAAGAGGGCAGGCTGGTGGCCAGAAATGATCATTAAAGGAGTCGGCACAAGCTGGAGAAGCTGAGGAAAACTGTTGGAAAACCCCTTACAGGCAGAAGGGACAAAGAGAAAGATGGAGTCTTGGACAAAGAAAGCCTAATGGTCAAGGTTGACCATTGCTATCTTATTGGCCGTTCCAGTGAGAGCGGCAGTTTTAAGGTGGAAACAATCACCCTCTCTGTTTATCAGAATGGAAGTGGATTTCATCAGTCTACCGCTATCAGTGAGAGTAAAAATTACCCCCTCTGGGGTGAGGTTGTTTTGAGGACCTATATTTCTAGCAGAGAGATCATGAAAGTACACAACCCAGGTGTACCGGAAACAGGGGCAGGGCCTGACAATGTGTAGGCCCTCAAAATAGACTTCCGTAGGCTCTAAGACCTTAGACTGTTTCCTCCAGTAATAAACGGCGGGGGGGTGGGTGTAGGTTGTACCAGGTTGTTTTTAAGTATTTTGAAAAGTCTGAAAGATTCTCCAGGTGTTCCAACAGTCAGTTGCCAGGCTTGAGTTGAGTCAAGTGCATACAGATCCAACCCTGCCCCTTCTTCTTAGATCAGTTCTTCCATATCCACATAGGGATTTGGTATATGAGTTTGTTTGAAATTGATTTCCTGTGGCTATAAAATTGAAAAATATCTAGACTACGTCATCTCAGAATTTTCTTCTAACTCAAGAATCTGCATTCACCAGCAGAGAGGTTATTCTGGTCTGTTTCCAAAATTCTCCAAGTTCAGAATGCCAGCACATTCTACTGTGTTTCATCCTTTCCCCTCTTCACTACTTCTCCTAGTCTTCCATTCTCTTTCTTTCTTCCTACTCCCGCCCCCAGGTTTTCCCAGTGACTGTAAATTCTATCATTATTTCTTGATTTCGCATTTGCTTGGCATTTGTCTGCCATTCCCAAATCAATCTCAGGTTTGTAGGGAAGGCTCCAGCTGGAAAAATAAGCTTCCTGTTCAGGCCCATCCTGTTTCTAATCTGCTGCCGTTGTAAGAAATTCCCTTCGGGGATTTCTTTACTTCCTATTGCTTTGCCTTTTCTGCTATAAACCTCACAAATATTAATCTCTCCTGGTCCCCATTTTCCCTTACTGCCTAACTTTTTTTTTCTTTTTTTTTTTTTTTAAGTCTAAAATGCCTGCCAGTACTTTTCACACTTCATCATGTCTCCAGGAATACTGGCCCTAGGTCAGAGCCAGAGGCTGCAACTTGACAAATTGTGTTGCAAGGTGGTTTTCCCTCCACACTGTCTGCAGCTGTCATCTCTCCAGTCCCCAAACTGCAAATTAGCCAGCGTCGGCAGGGGATCATGGGATTTTCTAATTCCTATTCATTAAACAAAGAAGAAGGTTGTAGCTTCTCCCCTCCCCCTATTTCTAGGAAAATAATTAGCCCATAAATCTATATTCTTTACTGTTTTCTCTTGAGATTCTGATTCATAGAATCAGAAATCATACTACAGGAGCTGAAAAGTCTATTTCTTGGAGAAAAATTATTTACAAATAACACTTTGACTATAAGAATTGTATATTATCCTTTAATGGAAAACATATCTGCCACACCAATAATGTTTAGAATTTAAATTTTCCTTTGGGTGATTGTGGTAACTGTGATGACTCCAAGGCTGAGAGAAGTGTGGGCTCTCTTTATTTACAGGAAAAACAATCTAAATTTCTCAAGCAAACTGTCAAGCCAAAAAAAAATTTTATTTTTTAAAGCACAATTTTCTGTATTCTGGACATTATGTTCTGTTAACACCCAATTTAAAACCAGTGATGAGAATGGTTTTAGAGATTGCACTTTGTTTTACAAACTCATGTGGGATAAACTTTAGAAATTGTTGAAATTCAAATGTGATTAGCAGTCCCTTTCATTTTTAAATAAAAACAGAAATGTTGTTTAGTTCAAAGTCTGTAACAGCCAGCCCTGTGTAGTTATTCTAAGTGTTCTGTTTTTCTTATACTTTTTGCTATAATCAGTCGTTCTTTAAATAAGTTTGCCATAAGTTTTTACAACGAGAATTTTATATTTCTCATCTCATAGGAATACCAAAAGTATATAGATATCTATTGAGTTACTACTATGGGCTAAGAAATGTACTAGGTACTTGGGATGCAAGAAAGAATAATACTGACATCATTGTACACTCATGAATTATTAAGATATTAAATGAGTAATTGCAAAAAAAAAAGTCCTCTAAGTTAAATTTTCTGAATTTTACAATTTCTCTATCTAGTGTTTGGGAAAGAAAACAATAAAATGAAGTTGTATTTATTAGCTTTTATCCATGAGTATGGAAAGGAATGTACTTCTATATTTTGAATGATGGTCTATACCATATCTAAAACTGAAGATATATCTAGATCCTCAAATCCTAAAAATTATATATAAAATCTCACCTTGTAAGTCATATATAAAGAATGAACAGCTAAACACTTAATATGATTTAATAATTTAGGATGAGACAAGTCCTCTACAAAACAGAACATTAGTCAAAAATTGCACACTGCTCCTCATTTCAACTGATGTCTGGAGAAAATGTGTGTAACCTTCAGTGCAGCACAATGGAAAGTCAATGGAAAATTAAACGAAAATTTGAACACAGAAATGGAAAGAAAGATAGGTAAAATGCTAATGGACAGAAGAAAATGCACTCAGTGTGCCTTGTATACTAAAGATACACTGCATAATTTATACAGTGTAAAGATACACACTATAACTAAGATACACTGTATAATTAAGACTCTAAAATTAGGATTTGTTTCCTTGACTCTGTTTTATAAACTGAGTGCTGGTAAATCTATTATAATATATGATTATATATATAATCATATATTATATATGATTATATAATTATATAATGTCATATATTATATAATTATATATAATAATATAATATAAATCTACTAATATCTGTTGGCTTAATTTTGGAGATAATAATGATATCCACCTCATAATGTTTTAAAGATTAAATACGAATGTATAGATGAGAGAAGTGTTTAAAGTATAAACTGCAATAGTTATATTTGGTACTTTTACTCTCTTCACATAACCAGATTGCCACCAGAATTCCATGGCCCAAAAATTATCCAGCTAACAGTCAGACTTACAAGGTCACAGCAAATGGACAAGAACGCTTCATCTCTCATAACTCACATCAGGATAAATGATTATCATCTCTACCAACCACTAC
Organism: Enhydra lutris kenyoni; assembly: GCF_002288905.1. NCBI lineage: Eukaryota > Metazoa > Chordata > Mammalia > Carnivora > Mustelidae > Enhydra > Enhydra lutris. Next base: position 9,964,194 of record NW_019154121.1, on the reverse strand, counting down.
GTTCTGAGGGCAGGTGACATATCTTTCTGACACTAGGTAGGAATCTTATAATCAAGTTCATGCTTGCAAAACTGTAAGCCTTTAGCAAATGTATGAGTGAATGATGCATCTCTATGTCCAGCCACCACTTTGATGGACTTTAATTAGACAGCCAATTGATTCTTAAGAGCAGACCCTTTTTCGTGAGAGAGAAGAGACAGTTGTTTTATAAAACTATTCAAAGTGCTCCAAGTAAAAGGCAAAGCAGTTTGGAAATTGAAGTAAAGCCTGAAACACTATTAATTTAACCCTCTGTGTCTAAGCTTGTCCAGGACACTGCTGAGATCACACCTGGTTGAGAGAACGCAGTTAAAAAAAAAAAAAAAAAAAAGTATAGCATCTGGTTTCATGAGTCTGAAAACAGGAGAGATTTATGAAGACAGCTATATATATTATTTTTACAATATCATATCTGGGAAGACTGGATTTCAATGTCTGTCTAACCTAATACTTTTTACCTTCCTGGGCTCCTCAGAGCTGTGATAAGCACTGGATGCCTACCAAGCTTTGTGGCTCTTCTGCAACTTTTGAAGTTCCTTTGATCCATGTCACATAACAATAGCTACTATTTTATATATCTAGGACACTGGCATGAACATGAGCTTTTCAGACGTAAAAAATGAGAAGCTCAACAGGTTGAGCCCTGAACTAACAGAAAGTCAGCTTAGGCTTGATGTCAGGAAATTCTTCCCGGAAGGCAACAAAACCTCATATGGGCAGGATAAGCTTGTGACACAAATTGAGATTCGTTTGATGTACACTTTATAGCATCCTTTCTTCTTGTTCTCTTTAAAAGATCTATTTATTTTAGAAAGAAAGAGAGAGAGACTTAGGGAAGAGCAGAGGGCAGGGAGGGAATTCTCAAGCAGACTCCCTGCCCTGAGTGCAGAGCCCCACATGAGGCTCGATCCCAGGACCCTGAGATCATGACCTGAAGTCAAGAGCTGGCCATTCAACCACCTGGCCCACCCAGATGCCCCTATAGTATTGTTTTTTCTTGTCACAGTTCTCAGGTTAACTGCATACCAGCTGTGGGGGAAGTAGAATAAAATAAAAGTATTTTTCTTAAAAAGATTTCCTATTGGGGCACCAGTGTGGCTCAGTGGGTTAAAGCCTCTGCCTTCGGCTCAGGTCATGATCCCAGGGTCCTGGGATCGAGCCCCGCGTCGGGCTCTCTACTCAGTGGGAAGCCTGCTTCCTCCTCTCTCTCTCTCTCTGCCTGCCTCTCCGCCTACTTGTGATCTCTCTCTCTGTGTCAAATAAAAAAAAAAAGAAAAGAAAAAAAAGATTTCCTATTATATAATGGAGGTTAGGTCTGTGGCATATAATGCTAATGTTAGAACAGAAATAATTATTGAGCAACAAATGCTAAAATATGTGCATGCAGTGCAATGTACCTGCATTGATATACATGTGGATAGGTGACAAGAATAGTTTAAATGATGCAGCAGTAAAGAATGAACTATGAAAAGATTAATAAAGACAATTAAAGTGAGAAAGGCCCATGGAAAGGAAAATATGTTGCTGTAGCTACTGAAGATTTCAAGTGAGAAAAAAGAATTTTGAAATGATAAAATTCCAGAATGTATAAAAATAAACATTGTAAGATGACTTTAATATCTGAAGTTAATTCAGCAATTAGGTGTTAAGGTCTATAAAAGAAGAAATCGAACATTTCATTAAAAATAAATGTTTGCCTCTAGGGGGGGTCAGATAAACTTACTCTATTATGTATTTATTGAGCATAAATTTTGTCTGAGTATGACTCCACAAGATAAAACAGTAAAAAAGACAAAACTAAAGTTCTAGAACAAGAAAGAGAACCCCAAACAAGTAAGTAATGAAATAAATGTAAAAACTCAAAATTTTTAGCTAAAGATATTTTGAAATGAAATAAAAAGGGATGCTGTAATAGAGTGACTGGGTTGGGAGATAGAAACATACTAAAAGGGCACAGAAACGGTCCTTCCTGAGCACTTGAGACCTGAATGACCAGAAGGAAGCAGCCATGAAAATATCTGGGAGAGGCAAAGGCAAAAGCAAGAACAAAGACCCTGAAGCAAAATAAGTGGACAGATTTGAAGAAGACCAGAATTACTAGTGCTAGTGAGTGGTCCAAGGTGACATTGAAGAGGTAGGAAGAAACCAGATCTCTTAGGGTCTGAGAAGACTGCAGTAAGGAGATTAGGATTTGATTCTAATCCAGCATAAAAACATAAGTCTTGGGTCAATGACATGATCTAGTTATTTTAAATAAGATCACTTTAGTCACTGGTGTATAGAGGAGGGAGACCCATTAGGAGACCAATAGATGGAGATTAGCTGGTAATCTGGGACAGAGATATCAAGGATATAAACAAGGGTAGTATGATACAGACAGAGGAAGTGGGTAAATGAAAAACATATTTTGGAGATAGAGTTGCCAGGCCAGCTTCTGAGGGGAGGGAGGTTGGAGAAAAGAGAAATCATGGATCATTTCCTGGTTTGGGTTGGGCACCTGGGTGGATGGTTATGGAATTTGCTGATATAAGGAGTAAGTGAAGGAAAAGAAGGGCAGTAAAACATCCTGCCTGAGATACGTTAACAAAAAGACTGTCTGTCGAAAATAGATGTTAAGAAAAGGTAGGAGAAAAATAAATCTTAAAAGAGATATATATGAAGAAAGAACAGGGACTCACTCATCATATCTTTTTTGGAAAAATGAGGTAATTCTCCATATAACATTCTTTTGAAACAGATTTCTATTTAGATGCTGATATTCATCTAACATCTACATGGTTCGGGGAGTTCTCTGTCTCAAATTTAGCTTTCATAAAAACAAAATGAGCTATTTCTAAGCCATCTTCTCCTACTATATCTTCTACTTCTAGTCTGACAACCACGCAATTTAAAATGATATAATATATTTGCAGAATCAAGTAAAATACTTTACTTTTTTGAGAATGGCAATAGGCATATTTTTAGAGCTTAGTAGCATATTTGGTATGCAAATAATTTCTCATCGATGGCAATCTAAGTATATATTTTAGAGTTAAGAATAGGAAGATGTCCTAAAATACAAACTCTTCTTGGCATAAAGTTTCCTTATTTGATATGTTGAGCAAAGTTTTATGAAGACCCATTCATAAATATTTTAAAATGACTTCAGCATATTTGCACTTAATATTTTTCATAATGTTTTCACATTCGATGATTCAACTTTAATAACACATTTGATGTTAAATAGTTGCATGAAAATGGTGTATTTAACGTGCTTGATTTTGTCAAGTATATTTTCCCTTTATTAAAGTATTTTCCTTTTTGATTATATCCTCATGGAAAAGTGCAAAAGAAATGTCCTTCTGTCATTGAGATAATTTTGTACTTTCAAATCTGAAATCACAGGATTGTGTCCAGCTCTTCTTTGATTTTGAAAATACATATGGCTAATTCTCACTTAATTCAGGAGGACATATAATTTCACCTGCATAACAAAGACCCCTAAAAGTTATGAAATCAGGAGTGAAAAAGATAATTTAATTTTTCTGCTGATGTCGATATACCTCATTAAGTGTAAGAGAAAGCCCACGCCCAGTGGTTGCTCAACTGGACCCCAGTGAAGGAAATACAAAGTAGCTATTTTGTGCAGGAAAGTCCATCTGGCTGAATGATTACAAAATGGTGTCTTATATGAACACACATGACTCAGACAGCATATCCTGAAGTTCCAATCTGTAAATTCAGGAAATAAATTAATGACCTCCTGAAAATGCAGATGTATCAGAAAATTATATATAAAGCTATTTAGTGAATGTAAACATTAGAGTTCTTCTTCTTTTTTTTTAAGATTGTATTTATTTGAGAGAGAGACTGAGAGAGAGCAAGAAAGAGGCAGAGAGCAGGATCACAAGGAAGGGCAGAAAGAGAGGGAGAACCAGACTCACTGCTAATCAGGGAACTCGATCTGGGGCCCAACCCTAGGACCTGGGTCATGACCTGAGCTGAAAGCAGACACTTACCTGACCGAGCCACCCAGGCATCCCTTTTAGAATTATTTTCAATGCTATTTTACATTGTGACCACTTTAGGAAGGTGAATAATGATGTGAATAAAACAACACTCTGTACATTTGAGAATATTTCTTTACTTTAGGAACAGTAAATAGTTTTTCAAAGTCCAGAAAAGAATAAATTTTATGGTATCCTCTGCAAATTTGGCTTATTTGTTTTCTCTCATAGAGATTTTAAATTTAACTGTCAACTGTCATTTTCTTCCTGACACACAATCAACATACTGTATGTGTATGTATGTGTATAACTATATCTATGTTGATATGTATTTAATAATAAATAAAAATTTCAGGCACACTGCAAGTTAGAAAGTAAAAAAGGTTCAAGAAACAATCAATGTTACTATTTTAACTTAGAGCCCTTCTGGTCTTTTCCTCAGCCCAAGAGGTCTAACCTGCATTTGTTTAATGCAGCTCTTACCAAATTCACAATTTTATACTCCACAAGAGCCACGTAATGAGTCATTAGTATTTACTTATGTGTTCACTAAATTTTGAGTATAATTTGCAAATAATCTTTAGCAATCAAATAAAAAATTAATTGCTATGTTGGCTTTAGGAATATTTTCTCATTATCAAGTTAAACCACATTAAATACTTAAAAAATGTTTAAAATAAACAAAGTAAGACTGGAAAATTCAGGTAATCTTAGCACACAGAGGTAATCATTATTAATCTTGCGTTGCATTACTCTTTAAAATTATATCAAACTATAAATTCTGTTTGTAATATATTTGAACTTGAAACAATTATTGTACATAGATGTGTATGTCATTAAACATTAATCAACAACAAATTTATTGGTTATATCCTATTTTATGGAAGAAGAAACTTTAAATATAAATAAATTAAATAATTTAAATAACATTCTAATGTTAGATATGTAAATTGTTTTTTTCTCAATTTTACATTTTGCTGCAATGAATAACCTTGTCTATATCTTACCCATATTCATGACTGTTTCTCATAATTACTCTTAAAAGGTGGTTATGGATTGTCAAATACTTGGGACTTTTGAAACATATAGTCAGATTGCTCTCTGGAAAGTTTGTACCAATTTACAGTCCTGTCAGCAATATATAAAAGTGTCTATTTTTATGGCATTGCATTTAATAAATTACCAACACTCAGGCAAACTAGAAAATAGACTAAAATTCAGTCAAAATGCATCAGGATCTTTTCTGTCAAATTTGCATGTATTTGTAGCTTCACATAAATGCAGCTCATCATTTTCTCTTGTGTTTATGAAATTAAACTGTGACCCTTGAAAAATGAACATATATAAAAATAATATTTTTTATGTATTTCTTTGAATTTAGTCATCTATAGGGTATAGTTTTGTGTCGATACCATGTTCTCAGTTTTGTATTGCAGTAGGAGGTATCAGCTTAGCTTGGGAAAATCAATTTCTATTCTCTAGGGAATAATACTTTATAATACTGTACACTTGTGGTCATTCTTGCCTTTGTTAGATATTCTGATTCTGTTTCTTAAAGATCCACAGTAGGAAAGCTTGCCAAGTTTGCCAATATACTGGCTTTCAGCCTGGAGTATAATGTAACATCAATATAAAATCAACTAAAACTGATTTAACAATTTCAAGATAATTTCAGTCTTCATGTCCATTTACTGAGAAAGTTAGAATTTAGCAATTAGAGAACCAAAGTTTTCCTTCCTTCATAGATTTGGTGGCTATAATAATTTACATTTAACAGAATACTGAAGTTGGAAATAATTACCTGGTTCATCTGCTCCAGTCTCTGAACCAATGAAGGCATTTATCCTTCCAACAGACAGTCATTGGTTTTGTATTACAATTTTCAAAGTGTAGGTCTTTTACCTCCTTGGTTAAGTTTATCCCTAGGTATTTTATTATTTTTGATGCAATTGTAAATGGGACCTTTTTTTTTTTTTTCCCTTCCTGCTGCATCATTATTACGATATAGAAATGCAACAGATTCTGAACATTGATTTTGTGTCCTGCAACCTTACTGAATTCATTTATCAGTTCCAGTAGTTTATTTATTTATTTTTTTCCTTCTCTAGGGTTTTCTATGTATAACACCATGTCATCTGCAAATAGTGACAGTTTTGCTTCTTCCTTACCAATTTGAATGTCTTTTATTCCTTTTTCTTGTCTGATTGCTGTGGCTAGGACTTCTAGTACTATGTTGAATAAAAGTACTAAGAGTGGACATCCTTAAGTTAGAGTGGAGTTCCTGACCATGGCTAGTTATTTCTCATGTGTTAATGTAGGTTTATATGTCCTTCTCTCTATAAAGTATTCCATGAACACATTTGAACTAAGTTTCCATATACTTCTGTTATTTTCAGACTAAGCATATTGTTTGTTTCCTTCGCATATGCCATTTATCAACATGGGTAATCTTATCATGTATTTGACTGTTTAATTAGGATACATACATTCATCTTTGTCACTTCCCCATAATAAAAACTCACTGAAGATAGGGTAATTATTTTTTTTCCATTTTTACTATTGCAATTTCAAGACACTTAATAGTACCTGGTACATAATAGTCACCTAAAAAATATATTAATTAATTAATTAATCAGTTTTGGGCACTTTGATCAAATATTTGTTTAAGATAAATGTGGTAGTCAAGGTATTTTACATTTTTCCGGGCTGAAAGTGAAGAAGGATTCAACTAGGCCCTTGACTATAGGAAAACAAAGGAAGGGCAGATTTTAGAAAGAAAGTAAGACTATGTATGATTGAAACTAAGACCGAACGATTGACAGTTATAAGGAGGTGGCGTTCAGAAAGAGTGTTACATTGAATGAGAGGATTCTACCACATGAGGTAAAATGAAGCATGGCAATGTACTAATATGTTGGAGAACAGGTAATGTGTCCAACTGTGTACATAATAAGGATTCAAATGCATACAGTTATCTAAGGAGAGCCAAACAGCTATCTAGATTTATAAATTTGAAACTCACAGTAATTATTTGAGTTTTCCATCTACAGATGATTATTAAAAGTGATTAAGGTCTTCCAGAAAGGAAATGTAAATGGAAAGATTAGAGAGTAAGGTGGTGTACTTAGAGGCAGGTGAAAGGAGAAGAGTTTAAAATAGAAAAATGAGAAATTATGATTAGCAAGATACTGCTCTAAAGAACAAGAAAGATGAGTGTTTAAACAATGAAGAGTAATTAACTGCTAAATAAAATCCAGATAACTGAAAAGTTATCTGAAGTAACCCCCCCTTATTGATAAAATAAAAAACCAAAATGACATATTTTGTCTCAACCTATCCTAGGTTTAGAAACAATCTGACATTTGATGACTTTCTCTCACTCTTTCTCTTTCTCCCTTCCTTCCTTCCTTCCTTCCTTCCTTCCTTCCTTCCTTCCTTCATTTTCTTTCTTTTTTTCTGGTAGGGACTGAGTAGAGGCTGGGCACAAAGACAAGGCAAAGTGGAAGGGCAAGGAAAAGTATTAGACTGCTTGTCTTATCTCCTGATTCTTACGAGATTAGCAGTCTCCACTTACAGGTAGTCTAATCATGCTAGATTTATGATAGGAATATTTTATTATAAAAATGTTATCATAGGGGGCACCTGGGTGGCTCAGTGGGTTAAAGCCTCTGCCTTCGGTTCAGGTCATGATCCCAGGGTCCTGGGATCGAGCCCCACATCAGGCTCTCTGCTCTGCAGGGAGCCTGCTTCCCCTCTCTCTGCCTGCCTCTCTGCCTCCTTGTGATCTCTGTCTGTCAAATAATAAGTAAAATTAAAAAGAAAAAAAAAGAAAATTTAAAAAAATGTTATCATAGGCATTAATTCTGATGACTATATATACAGATGAGGGTCCTACACATTTCCAGCCTTGTTATATTTTGCAAACCTTATGATCACCAAGGAGTAGCATTTACCATGTGCTTTGCTTCCTTGTCACTTCTAACTTGGACCCAACTCTTTGAGCTTTGGCATTTTCTGTGTGATGCCTTGTCTATTTGCATACTTCAGGGTCAGCAGCTTCTCTCCACACACAGCTTTGGTCCTACTGAGATAATCTTTCAGATCCACCAATGAAATTGTCATCTCTACCCAAAGAATTCTAAGTCAAGGGAAAACATGTGAAGACCAAACAAAGCAAAGCAAACCCTGCCAGACCCAAGTAACTGAAAACAGAGGAAAAAAGTCTTCATTTTTTCCTCCTAATAGCCTAATCGTATTACATAGCTTTTGAGACAAGATGCATAAGAAAATCTAAAGCACTTAATACAGTTTTACTGTGAATGCTTAAAATAGATAAATGTGTTAAAAGGTGAGTAGGGAACATTATCTTTAGAATTCAAATGTCAGGCCCCAATTTCAGATTTCATGATAACCCAAGGGATATTCTGACTGACATTAATTACTCATACAGGACAGTGGGTGAGAGATACCCACTGGGTTCAAGCCTTTGAGCTGCAGAGTCCAATCTGTTACACAATGATAACAGATAGAGCCTTTCAAAGAACAAACTGACCCCTGGCCTGATGATATCTCCTGGCCTGATTCATTCCTCACGGATTCATGTTGCTGGAGTCATTATGAGTGACATATCACAGTCCAGGTCAAGAGGCTTTTGTCACATAACTCTCTTGGAAATTACTTAGGATTTCTAATATTCCCAGTTCATGTATAAAGAGTTCATTTAGTATTATTATGTCAAAACTTTCGGCTCCCTATCCTCGGTTGATGGTTACCATTATGTTTGACCTTAATAGGCATTTTAAATAACAACGGCATCTAGTGTTCTTTTAAATGGTCTTGCAGTTTCTTTGTCCTCTACTTTTGTCCCACTCCAGCACATCATGGATTATTGCCTGGATTTCTCTTGTCTGTGCAGCCATTGCTCAAGCACAGGGTTGGATTATTACCCAGAATCCTCTCCTCTGCACTGACATCATTTCAGCACAGACAAGGATTATTACCACTGCATCCTCGCCAACTTTTAGGATTTTAGATCTCCTCTCCAGTCCATCCTAGCAGTAATTTCTGCCTGTCCACCTTAAAGTAAAGATTCCACGATAACACGCTCTTCATGAATTCCCACCTTTGCACAGTGCAGAGTATTGTGACTCATACACAATAGATACTAAAGTACTCTTAGGTTCAATGGGCAAGGACAAATTAATGATTTAAATATATGGAAATATGGAAATATATTGTAAAATTACATTAGTCCAAATCTTTGTAATGCTGAATTCAAGATACTACAGATCCAGTTTAACCATTGCAAGTCACAGACCCTCTCTAACAGAAGAAGTATGGAATATTATCTAATGTCCCTCCAAAGTTTACATTTTCATCCTTCACTGCCAAATGTTTAACCAGTGTCATGGAAAAACACAACCACATGGATAGCTCAAACTTCCACCCATACTCCCCTCCTTCAAACTAAGAAAATTGCATTTCTTAAGTTTTCTGTTGCTCAGCACCCTGTTAAATGTTTTCCCTAGAATCTGAAGAGGTACCCAAACACCTGTTGCAAACAGCCAAGTTGCTAACATCCACGGAAGGAGAATGCTTTTGCTTTCACAAGATCATTGTGGGGTGGGGGGGTAACTTTTAAAATCATGCCTTGCATCCTCTGTAGAAAACTAAAGGGCAATTCCTCATCTACATGAAAAATAAGTATTGTGATAGAGATACAGCACAAGATCTTATTTACAGACACATAAACATGAAATAATAAATGTGACTTAGATGAATAATTTCTTTCTGCTCTAGGAAGTTACCAAATAAATATATTTTATATTAATATTTGAAAAAAATCAAGATATTCACTACTCCCCGACATTCCTTGAACATCTTTGAGTTACAGCTACTACCCAGCACCAACTTAAATTCTGAGCTATAAATGAAGAATTAGAATTGAGTAGTTCCTACATACCTGGCTAAGAGCTTTACATGATTTGATATTTTAATCCCTTTTTACCCTTTTGATGCAAGCTACTATTCTCATCTTGATGTTACCTATAAGGAAAAAGAACCTGTAGCAAATTTGGTAGATTACAATTGCCTATAGCGATCTACCAAACTCGCTAAAGGTTACATAGCTAATAAGTGATGGAGTTAGGAAATAGATGTGAGCAGTTATAATTGTGGATCCAGGCTCCCTGCTTTTATTGATTACTTAGTCAGCTACTTGTTTGATCCTAAAGAATCAAGCCTGTTGAGCTAAATGTATCTAACAGAGAAGGACATCTCAGGTGCTGCTTTAAATAAAAGGAGAGAAATATTCATTTGCTTTGGACATGTTCACATGAGGATTTCAATGTGCATTGGATTAGTTTTGCCAATTTAGCAAATAAAAATACATGATGTCCAGTTTAATTTGAATTTCAGGGGATGGTGAGTGCTTTTTACAGCATACATGTCCTCTGCAGTATTTGTTACATTCTTATATATTTAAAAACTATTAACTGGATGTCCTGTAGTTTACCCAGCAGCTCAACATCAAAATCTATATGTCTGATAAATAATTGGGTATGAGCTCCAATGGCCTGGGAAGAGTTAGGATTGCAAATATGGAGTTGGGAGTCATCAATGTTCACTAAGTTTTACACGTGTTATAGAGTTCCTGCTGCTCTCAGGCCCCGTGTCACGTGCTATAGAAAAGTGACCATCACAAGCCATGAATAGATGAAATCATGAATCAAAACACATAACCAAAGAAAGAAAGCAGTTAGAGAAGCACTGACGTTTTAGAAAACATTTTTAAAGGGTGAGACATGGCCACAGAGACGGAAGAAGAAGGAGAGATGCAAGGCTCAAGGCACAACCAGAGCTGATGTTATTTAAAGTCAAAGGAGCACATTGGTAGAAGCCAAATTCTTTGTAATATTGAGGATGAGGTCCAAGAGGTCATTACACTTGGAGTTTATCCACTATGGTAAACTGTTGCCTGAAGACAGTAACTAATTGCACAGTTGTAACCAAAATATTCCAACAACACAGAGCACATTTATTTTTCTGTCCATAAATAAAACAACCATGGTATCCTCTCCCTGATTATGTAGGTGGAGAGTGGCAGAAAGTCAAAGATACCGATCAAGTGATTTGAAATAATTATCCTACAAATAAATATTTAAATTGGGATTTATTTTATTTTAATGCAGAAAGATATTAATTATAAGTACAAAAAATTAAAGAATGCATCGTGACTATGAAGAAACCTAAAATTTATTGGTGTTGGTGTTCTGCTGCTGCATTGCAAATTACCACAAAAGAAAGAGACTTTAAACAATTCCCATTTATTACCTCATAGTTCCTGTAGGTCACAAGTTCTGTATGGCTCAATGGATTTCTCTGCTCAGGGTCTTATATTGAAGGAACTGGTCACAGGAGTCTTTTCTGAAAGATCTGGGGACAATTCCAATTCTGAGCTCATTCAGGATGTTGGCATACTTTGGTCCCTTGAGGTTATAGGAGCAAAGTCCTACTCACCTGGCCATTGACCAGGAGCTGCTCTCATCTCCTGTAGGCCCCTAGCTATTCCTTGCCAAGGGTCTTTTCAGAAAGTCGTAGCTGACAATGTTGAATTGCCAATCAAATCCCCATCGTTCAATTCCCTGGGACTTTTTCTTCTGCTACCACCTACAGAAAACTCTGTAAGATCAACTGACATGAGACTTATATCTGCCAAGTCCCTTCACAGCAGTACCTAGATCAATGTTTGATGGACTAACCAGGAAATGGCGGGGTGGGTGGGATTGCCTGGGTGGCTCAGTTCGTTGAGTATCTGTCTTTTGCTCAAGTCACCATCCCAGGTTCCTGGGATTGAGATCAGGTTTCCTGCTCAGCAAGGGGAGCCTGCTTCTCCCTCTCCCTCTGCTGTTCCCCCTGCTTGCTCTCTCTCTCTCTCTCTCTCTCTCTCTCTGTAAAGCAAATAAATAAAATCTTAAAAAAACAAAACAAAACAGGAAATGGGATATTGGAGAATTGAAGGGATCTATAGAATTTTCCTATTACATTGTCCAACTACTTTTAATTCTCCAGAGTTAAAAGGCACTTTGCAATTGAAAGTGAAAGACTCTAAAACATGTGTTAGGGACCTGAAAAACGTTACTTTGTGAAACTCTACAATATTTCTAAGAGGTAATTATCACTGTTATCAGCTAAAGAAGCTTTGGCTCAGAGTGGTTACATAACTTACCCACGTCACACAGCTGTTTGTGTCACTCTGCCCACCCAAACCTTTGACAGCTCCATAATACTACATGCTCACAAACATTGCAGCAGTTTTCAATTCACTTTCAAATTCTAATTCTGAAATCATGAGTTATAATGATATAAGGGAGGTAAACTATAGTCAAACTAAATTTCAAGATCCTTTACTCTTCTGTACACAGTTGTAATGCCTGATAATAATAATAATAATAATAATAATAATACTGGGTACCTATTATGATAATTTTTGACTTTAATTTCTCCATTCCTAAGTAGAACATTAATTCTATGAAGGCAGGGGCTCTGTCTAATAAAACATAGTAAGTTAATGCCAATATTCCCGTGTCCCGAGAATTTCATCTTAAAAACAATAGTGGCTGACATGCTCACCAAGTAATATCTAGTTACACCATACCTGAGATACTCTTCAGTCACCAAGAATGGAACAAGATTGCATATGTGCCTACTTACCTATAACCTATAATTTAAATTAAAGAAGGCAGGGAACGGTTGAAAAAGTAATCATGACTGTTTTGTGTTATCAATAAAAATAATATAGTCTCATAATTTTGCAGGACTGACTGTGACGTAAGTTCTGATTTTTATAAATATATTTGATGTTCAGGAGGTTGCTTTACCATTTTAGTAAAACCCATGTGAAACTGTAAACTGTAATACAGATCAGCTAGGTGTTAATTAAACTATGGCAAAGGCATTATTTGCCTCAAGAATAAAGTCCAAAAAAAGGTGCATTAAAAATTCCAAACTCCACTCTGCGCTAATAAAAGTAAAACAATAATCATTATTATTATTAATAGCTAATAATTACAGATTATGTATGATGTACCCAGAAACAAGACTGAAATGTGTGTGTGTGTGTGTGTGTGTGTGTGTGTGTGTGTGTGATATAAACCTCACATCCACCATATGAAATCAGTGCTATTAGCATTACCATTTTACAACTGAGGGGAGTGAAACTAAGAACATTTAAATAACTTGCTCAAGTTACACAGCTAGTAAATAGTGGAATTAATTTTAAAGCTATGCAGAAGTTCTGTTTAAAAAAAAAAAGTGTTTAGTAACCCATCCTTTGCATAGCAGATGGTACCCTTTCACAATTATTGTTTTTAATAATATTTTTAGCTCAGAGAAGAGTTTGAAATACATACATATATATGTATTCACATTATTCAGACATGGGCATATTTCTGCATTTCTCTCTTTTGTTTACTGCACATTTAAGTAGCTAGTAGCATAAATAAGAATGCTATTCAGTGAATTGGTAAACATAAATTAAAGATGTACAAGCAGTAGGTAATATTTTTCCTAGACTGTTATATATAACTCTAGTCATAGAAAGCTCATGGTTTACATAGATGGATGTACTGATTCCCTATTTAACTTACCTCAGCAAACATGTATTTAACATTTTCAGTGACGTAGACCCTGTCAAGATCCTCTGCCTTCAGTGGAACTAAATGTTTAGTAGGAGGTCAGAAATATTTATAAATTACTTTGATACTTGACAAAATAAAAGAGATCGAAGAAGGAGCATTTATCTCCAGTTGTATTTATTGGGGAAAACATAACAAAGATGTGGGTTGATGTCTCAGCATGGTCTTGAAGAATTTCAATGGTTGATGAAGAACATTCCAGGCAGAGGGAAAAATCCATGCAAACGCACCAAAGTGAGTTAAAAACAAGATAGTCATGGAACAGTAGTTTAGTTCCCTTTGTATAACCTATGAAAGTCTGAGATGATAAAATTAAAAGAATCAGATAAACCAAAATTGGGCAGAGCCTCAAATATCAGAGTTTGACATTTGTGTATATTCCTCTATAGTATAAAGTGAATACACTAAATCTCTTTCCAGTGGGAAAATTAGGTAATCAGGTTAATGTTTCACAAAATTAAGTCCAGATAGTATGTGGAAAACAGACTGAAGAGAAATTGAATGTAAGGAGATTAGGCAGCAGGTATTAAAAAGTGTCTTTTATTATTCATGTGATCTGCATGTGTCTTCACTTTCCCATTTCCAGATGAGTACCTAGGGGTTTAAAGAGTTTGAGTGCATACATACCATCTAAGCCAGGGTCTAGTTAAGGCAAGCAGTAGGATACGCCCAATATCTAACAAAAATGCATTATTGGGAACATTGTATCAATTAAAACTTCTAAAAAGTTATTCTTGGGCAGATACTGAATATGGCCATTGCTGGATTAGTGTGGCAAAACAATTTAGTTCTCTCATAAAAACTACTATTCCTCTGGTCTCCCCGGTAGAGGGAGACTGTTGTAATACCTTTCACGTATGTATTAAAAAAAGGGAAAGAAAGAACTATGTTACCTTAAATTAACTTCTAAATTTTTTCACAGGTCATCACTTGATCATTTTAATTTCTGAGTTTCTGACACCAACAGCAATTCCCTAAAGATCATTCATGTGTCACTGCATTAGTTAGTTGAGAAAACAGAAGCAAGTAACACTTCAGTAGAGAGTGGAAAAGAGAAATTGACCTGTGAAATCTTATCCCAGAGCTATTGCATTCAGTCAAAAATAGCTTAGGCTAAGTGATTCTTAAATGCACCAAAACTTGCTGGGCATTTCCTTTTATACCGCAAAATCCCTCAGCCCACTTGAGCTGCATTCAGGCAGAGTCAAAGGAAAACGAAGTTTTCAACCCAAAAGTCACTGAAATCAGATAAATGCATCTGCTGGTCATCTTACCCTGCTACCACATTGTCAACTACCCAGACTTATGCACCTCACAGTCATAGGAATGATTTTGGAACCAGCACACCAGGGCATTTTCCAAACTTTCAAGCTCTACTTCACTGTTTCTTATTCTGAATATTTGCCAGTATCCCCAAACCAGAAAATATTTCTTCACTAAAACTGAATAAGAGAATTTCTGAATCCAGAAATTGTCTGATAAGGATGCTTAAGAATGGGAGATTTAAATACAAGTGTTTCTCTATTTCTATAGGGTAATCTCTATACCCAAACTAAGAATTCTTGTATTTTCCTTAAGAAATAGTGGACTAGGTTGCATGGATGGCTCCTTTGGTTAAATGTTTGCCTTCGGCTCAGGTCGTGATCCCAGGGTTCTGGGATCCTGTTCAGCATGAGGCGCCCTGCTGGCTGAGGAGCCTGCTTTCCCTCTCCTTCCTGCTTGTGTTGTCACTATCTCTGTCTCTTTCAAATAAATAAATAAATAATCTAAAAAAGAGAGAGAGAGAAATAATGGCCTCTGTATTTAATTTACAAGATACCTGCAAATTTCAGAGAGATGATAAGAATACAGGCTTTAGGTATGCAACTACTTCATTTACAGGTAAGAAAACAGTAGCTTATAAAATTAAAAGAATATATCTACAGCTATACCATTGCTTAGTGTTAGAACTAAGATGAAATTCAGGTTCACTTTCTTTTAAATCAATTTTGATTTTTAAGAAGAACTCAAATAAGCCAGTGGTTCTCAAAATGTGGTCCCTAGACCAGTAGTATCATTATCCTTGGGAAACCTGAAAATGCAAATGCTTAGGCTCCCTCCAGAAACTCTGAAGATGGTATCTGGCAATATGTGGTTTAAAAGCCCTCCTTCTACAATGCACATTAAGGTTGTAAAATTACTGAAATAAGTAAAGTACATGAAGATTCTGTGAAAATATTGAACTAATTATATAATACTATCCAAATGCAAAATACTGATTTTAAAACAAATATTAGTCTCGCTTCTATTGTGCTAATTTAAGCTCTCATGGCCTTTTATCTGGACTAGTTTAATAGTCTCCTAGCAGGTGTCCCTGCTATCTATTCTGCCTGTGTATACTTTCAGATTTATTTTTTTGAGCACAAATCTGATGATATCATCATTCCTGCTTAAATTCTTTCCATCAGGGGCACCTAGGTGGCTCAGTATGTTAAGCATCTGCCTTTGGCTCAGGTCATGATCCCAGGGTCCTGGGATCGAGCCCCCCTTGGGCTCCCTGCTCAGCAGAGAGCCTGCTACTCCCTCTGTCTCTACCCCTGCTTGTTCTCTCTCTATCATATAAATAAACAAAATCTTTAAAAAAAAATCCTTCTGTCATATACTACTCCTTATTTACCCCAAACAGGGAAATTATTCAGGCCCACATCCAAAACCCTCTACAGTTTTGGTCTTCCTCATCTCTGACCTTATCTCCTGCAACATGATCATGTTGGTTTATCAACATTAAGAAAATGATTATGACTCAAGTGCATTTTTCTCTTATACAAAGTCTGTAGAAAAGACAATCACTGGAAACAGTAATGGCTATGGCATAGCAGAAGCCCTAGAGAGAGTAATGACTAGGAGAGAAATTGACAATGAATCTGGGGCTAGGATAGCCATTCCCATCAAGCTGCCTGTTTTGTTTAGGTATCGGTTTGCTGATCTTCCATGATGCCCATAACCCCAGCTGCCTGATGTCCCATCTCATCCCACGACCACATGGAAACAATCTAACCCCAGCTGTGGCTCAGCTTTCAGTGGGCTCATCATGCCTATTTGAGCTGGAAAATTGACAAGAAAAACTTGCCATATCCTCGCCCACTTGTTTCAGAAGGCACAGACCAAGCAGTGTTAGATGAGGAATCATACCCAGAAAATGATTTCCAGAAAATAATATTTTGATCAGATACATATAAATCGGGGATATGCAGAGAGCGTTGGCATATGTCTGGATCACAGAAGGCTAGAACAGTTGCGGGGGAAGTTGCATGAAAGGAAAATAGTTGATTGTTCATGTCAGTGCTGAATGAAAGTAGCGGTTCTGGAATTAAAGCTTCTCTATTCATACGATGTGCAATTCAAGCTGTAGCAGGTTGATAGTTTTGACCAAAGAATCAATTAAGTAAGGCTATTCATTCGTTCATTCATTCATTTTCAACTAAAACTTGTTAAGTAGCTCTCAGATGTCAGGGGCAGTTGCAGGCACTGAGATAGAGAGGTGATTAAGATCTAGTCCTCTCTCTCTGAAGATACCCAAATTCCAGGAAGGAAAAAAAAAATAGATTACAATTCAAGGGGATGTGTGTGAAAGTAGAGAACTGGATAAAATACTGTGAGAGCACAGAGCAGAAGGGAAATAAACTGCGCGGGAAGTCAGAGAAGGGTTCACTGAGAAGGCAGCCTTTAGCCCAGCCCTATATAACTTGGCATTTAATTTTTATTTAAATTTACTTTGAATAGGTGATATATTCACAAAGTTTAAAAATATATAAAGTAGTATACAGTGAAAAACCTGACTCCTCTACTTACTCTTTCTACAACATTTCTCCCTTGATCCCTTGGGGTAAATTTACATATATATGTTTATATATATTTCCAGTGTTCTTTATGCCAATATGAGCAAATACAATTACTTGCATATGAATTTTATATTTCCCCCTTTCCTTCACAGACAGTAAAATAATATATAAAGTGCTTTGAGATTATCATTTTTTTTATTTTCAGCGTAACAGTATTCATTGTTTTTGCACCACACCCAGTGCTCCATGCAATCCGTACCCTCTCCAATACCCACCACCTGGTTTCCCCAACCTCCCACCCCACGCCCCTTCAAACCCCTCAGACTGTTTTTCAGAGTTCAGTCTCTCATGGTTCACCTCCCCCTCCAACTTCCCTCAACTCCCTTCTCCCCTCTAACTCCCCTTGTCCTCCATGCTATTTGTTGTGCTCCACAAATAAGTGAAAGTATATGATAATTGACTCTCTCTGCTTGACTTATTTCACTCAGCATAATCTCTTCCAGTCCCATCCATGTTGCTACAAAAGTTGGGTATTCATCCTTTCTGATGGAGGCATAATACTCCATAGTGTATATGGACCACATCTTCCTTCTCCATTCATCTGTTGAAGGGCATCTTGGTTCTTTCCACAGGTTGGCGACCATGGCCATTGCTGCTATAAACATGGGGGTACAGATGGCCCTTCTTTTCACTACATCTGTATCTTTGGGATAAATACCCAGTAGTGCAATTGCAGGGTCATAGGGAAGCTCTATTTTTAATTTCTTGAGGAATCTCCACACTGTTCTCCAAAGTGGCTGCCCCAACTTGCATTCCCACCAACAGTGTAAGAGGGTTCCCCTTTCTCCACATCCCCTCCAACACATGTTGTTTCCTGTCTTGCTAATTTTGGCCATTCTAACTGGTGTAAGGTGGTATCTCAATGTGGTTTTAATTTGAATCTCCCTGATGGCTAGTGATGATGAACATTTTTTCATGTGTCTGATAGCCATTTGTATGTCTTCATTGGAAAAGTGTCTGTTCATATCTTCTGCCCATTTTTTTTATATGATTGTCTGTTTTGTGTGTGTTGAGTTTGAGGAGTTCTTTATAGATCCTGGAACCCAAAAGACTCCAACCCCAAACTACTAGAACTCATACAACAATTCAGCAACGTGGCAGGATACAAAGTCAATGTACAGAAATCAGTGGCTTTCTTATACGCTAACAATGAAAATACAGAAAGGGAAATCAGAGAATTGATTTCATTTACTATAGCACCAAGAACCATAAGATATCTGAGAATAAACCTAACCAAAGAGGTAAAGGATCTGTACTCGAGGAACTACAGAACACTCATGAAAGAAATTGAAGAAGACACAAAAAGATGGAAGAGCATTCCATGCTCTTGGATTGGAAGAATAAACATTGTTAAAATGTCTATACTGCCTAGAGCAATCTATACTTTTAATGCCATTCTGATCAAAATTCCACCAGTATTTTTCAAAGAGCTGGATCAAATAATCCAAAAATTTGTATGGAATCAGAAGAGACCCTGAATCGCTAAGGAAATATTGAAAAACAAAAATAAAACTGGGGGCATCATGTTACCTGATTTCAAGCTTTACTACAAAGCTGTGATCACCAAGACAGCATGGTACTGGCATAAAAACAGACACATAGACCAGTGGAACAGAGTGCAGAGTCCAGATATGGACCCTCAACTCTATGGTCAAATAATCTTCAACAAAATAGGAAAAAATATACAGTGGAAAAAAGACAGTCTCTTCAATAAACGGTGCTGGGAAAACTGGACAGCTATATGTGGAAGAATGAAACTCGACCATTCTCTTACACCGTACACAAAAATAAACTCAAAATGGATAAAAGACCTCAACGTGAGACAGGAATCCATCAGAATCCTAGAGGAGAACATAGGCAGTAACCTCTTCAATATCAGCCACAGCAACTTCTTTCAACATATGTCTCCAAAGGCAAAGGAAACAAAGGCAAAAATGAACTTTTGGGACTTCATCAAAATCAAAAGCTTCTGCACAGCAAAGGAAACAGTCAAGAAAACAAAGAGGAAACCCACGGAATGGGAGAAGATATTTGCAAATGACAATACGAAAAAAGGTTGAGATTATTTTTTTAATTAATAATATAATAATATATTCTGGAAATTTTGTCCTATATCAGTTGCCCTATATGGCAAAAGTTAAGATTTTGCTTCTAATTCTATTTGTCTCTCTTGTCATGGTCTTATCTTCAACTTCTCAAGCTAGGACAATTGATTCTTTGTTTCTGTAGAGCTGGTTTTTGATTCTCTGTACTGTATTTTTCATCTGTTATTGTACTCTAGGCTCTAGAATTTCTTTTTGGTTTCTTTTTAAATTTTCTGTTGTTATTAACACCATCTTATACCATCATTTTTCTCATACATTGTTTTCCTGTCTCTATTCATGTCTTCCCTTAGTGCTTTGAGTAACTTTAAGACAGTTGTTTTCTTCGTGTAGTAAATCTGATGTCTGTCTGCTTCCTCAAGTAAGTTTTATGCTGATTTATTTTGTTCCTTTGAGTGGGCCATAGTTTCCCACTTTTTTAACTGCCTGGTGATTTTTTTCTTGCTGTTGTTGAAAATTGAACACTAGTATCTATAATGTAGCAACCCTAGAAATCAGATTCTTGCCTTTGCCAAGGTCTCCTGTTTATTGTTGCTGTTGTTCTAGGTTGTTTCTGCGCTGGAAATCAGTCTCAGCTTAAGATCTCAGATATTTCTTGACCTTATGTCTTTCCCGAAACATGTGAGGTGGCTTTCTAAATTCCCCTGTATAATTGTTCGAATGTACCCCCCAAATTAAGTGAGGTTCCTTTAAATCTTATAGAAGCTGCTTCAGTCAGTAGGGTTTGGAACCAGGGTGGCCAGGATGCTCGCTAGTATCTTAGCCATCAGAAGCAGAGACCTACAATCAGAACACAGGACCTTGCCATCTAGCGGGCAAAGTCCTCATTGCTCACCCTTGCTAGAGCAACTCAGGCCAGAAATGTGGCTGCCATCCCCATAGATTCCTGCCATGTGGGTGAGGAGTAGGAATGGGTAGCTACCATCACACTAATGGATGAATGGACGGAAACTAAGAGCAATTTACCATCAAAGCTTTCCTATGGAAGCTACAATTGTTCAAATAAACTCTTTGGTTCCAAAATGGTCACTTTAGATAATTTCTGCCGATACTATTGTCTAAATGGAAAGATGGGTTCTTGGTGCTTCCTTCTCCATCATCCTCTCAAATGCCACTTTCTATGTAAGTATTTTAATGTGTTTTACTCTGTATTCCATTTTACTTCTGTTAAAAAAGATTAATTGAATATTCCTATGGAGGTATCTGAAGGAGGCCTACTATTTCATTCTTATATTAAAATCAAAATATCATTATTTACTTTAAAGTTAATTTTATCAGGAGGTATCTCAGGGCTGTTTTTCATGAGGCAATTCTCCTTGTAAAACAGGATTCGCTTTCAGTTTTTTGTTTTCTTTAATCTCATGATTTTAAAAATAACTAGATTTTAGAATTTGCTGTTTTTTGTTTTTGTTTTTGTCTATTTGTGGTACTCCAATCTTGCATATACTGGGTCTCCAATGCCTATTTTTCTTATCATTTCCTTCTAATTATTTTTAACTTGACTTTTATAATTCTATTCTCCTTTGTCTATCTCATATACAGCCCCTATCTTTATCCCAATATCTGTAGTGCCTATTTTTCCTTGATTTCTTTATATTTAATTTTCATTTCTAAAAGTTTTTTTGTTCTTTTTCTCTTTTTCTTATATAAGCTTCATCAGTCCCTGATTTATTTTCCTCTATAGTCTGATCACCACATTCACAATGTCTGGGTATCTCTCCGCTTAAGCTCTTATATTTATTTTGTGTTCTTCTTTTATAGCTACCATTAATTATTTATATTTATTAACACTGATTTACATTTTACTCTTAATAGTAACATTTTTGTGACTATAAAGCAAAGAAAAATATATCTAAAGGATGGGGTTGGTGACATCTCAAATTTTTTTTCTTCTTAGGATTTCTCCTTTGATGTTATAGTCACAAACTATTTTTTTTTTTTTAATATGGTTCTGCTGGGTAGCTAGGGCTCCTCTTCCCTTGAGAAACTTAATTAGTTGAGGGGGAATTCTACCTTTAGCCCCAAGTTCTACTGATCACCACTACCACAGTACATATCTGTTATTTCCTAGGATAATCATACCACTTTCTACACAGGTTGTTTTTTCTGTTTTTGTTGTTGTTGTTGTTGTTCTTCTTCTTCTTTTGGGTTTTTTGTTTGCTTTTTCTTGCTTTTGTTTTGGCTTTGGGCACATTTCTAATTCTCACATCTTTTTTTTTTTTTTCTTTACTTGGTCTCTCCCCTCCCGTAATTACACCAAATTGTCCATAGTACTTTTTAAAGCCGTTTCTTCTCTCTCGAGCATCCTCGTCTCTTTCATCTCTCCTTCCCATTTGTCAGCAGGATTCATTGGCTCCTCTATTCTTCAGAGCAGTTACTGTGTTCCAAATTAGTTTTCCTCTTCTTAGAGGTGTTCAAAACCTCTCAAATTTCTGTCACTAACAGAATCCTATCACATTATAAGGTACTTTGGTGACCATCTGTTTTTATTTCAGTATACCTTGTTGAATTCTCAATACTCCTAGTTCCTCACACTTAACAAGATGCTGAACTAGGTTTATATTAACTTTCTGCAAGAGGAAAGTTTTTTGTAGATATTAAGCATTTTATATTTTCTTTATATCACTGTATTTTTATCACAATGTGGTAAAAACACAGGTAAAATTAGAATGGAAAAATTGACAGATTTGATGACAAAGATGTTTTAATTTTGCATTTTCTCAACAGACTTAAGGAAAGAGATCTACAGAGGTATTTAAACGTAGGATTTTTTTAAAACATAGGACTCTTTTTTAAAGATTCATTTATTTATTAGACAGAGATCACAAGTAGGCAGAGAGGCAGGCAGAGAGAGAGAGAGAGAGAGAGAGAGAAGCAGGCTCCCTGCTGAGCAGAGAGTCCGATGCGGGGCTCGATCCCAGGACCCTGGGATCATGACCTGAGCCGAAGGCAGAGGCTTTAACCCACTGAGCCACCCAGGCGCCCCTAAAACATAGGACTCTTAACAGAACATTTCCTATAGTAGTGAAAAATTGAAAACAACCTGAAAATTATGAGGCTATTTCATGATACAGGAAAGAGCTTATGATACACTGCAATGGAAAACAAAACCATGTGTACAATACTCTCACAATTTTATTAAATGGTCACTTATATCCAGTAATATGTAAAAATGTTAACAGTGAAAATTGCCTGGGATTACAGACTATTTTTATTTCTTTCTATACTGTATTTTTTAAA
The DNA here is from genome assembly GCF_002288905.1 of Enhydra lutris kenyoni. Taxonomy (NCBI): domain Eukaryota; kingdom Metazoa; phylum Chordata; class Mammalia; order Carnivora; family Mustelidae; genus Enhydra; species Enhydra lutris. The sequence goes on along the minus strand of NW_019154121.1, from coordinate 9,941,251 downwards.
AGTTTTTGATACGCATGTATTACTCTTAAAGGCATAAAAAAATTAAGTAAAAACAAACCCCTGAAATTATTAGAGACCAATTTTTAAATACTGTCTTTATATGCACTACCAAAAATGACTGATATCTTGGGTAGACTGAGAAAACAGAAGCTATTTAGAATCACTTTTTCATGTATTATTTTATTCAAAAGCACAAGGGCCTGGTGGGGGGGAAGTCACTAATTTTCATATTTTGTGTATGTTGCATGCATAGAAAACATACACATTTCTGCAACACAGAAATGTTTATAGGGATGTGGAAATGGTTATGTGAAACATGCCTCTTTTATACATGAGGAGATATATAGCTTCCCTTCCTGTTCTTGATACATTTATATTTCCTTCCATTTATGTAGTATCTTAGGATGGAAGTACATTGGGAGTTACCGCTCAAAGTCATGCACCCTTAGGTGTTGTAAAGAGAGGCGAAGCAGACACCAGACTGCAGATGCAAAGTAAAGCCATATAAAAAAGCAAAACGTGTGATTATGGTGTGCCGTGTAAAAGACTGAAGAGAAAATTCCATCTGGAGAAGGGCCACCCGAAGATGGCATAGAAAGGGCAACCTCATGAGTTCCCTTGACTATAAAATCCAAGGCTTTAAAAGGGAAGGTTACACAAAAGTTTAACCAATTTAATTTCATAATCAAATAAAGCAAGGGTTTGTGTTACATTTTTTTAAAGGGCTTGATAGATACTACTTTTCTCCTTATTTATGTGAGAGAAAATTTCAAACTCCAAACCGCAGTTTCAGGATCTCTGCAGGGGACCATTGTACTTAGGAGCCCTGCTAAAGATGCTTGTTGGAAAAACAAATTATAATCAAGGCAAAAAGCTCAATAGAGGAGGAAATAAATAGACCAAAAAGTATTTTCCTCAAAGCATCTTTAAATGCTTTTTGAAGGGATCAGAATTTCAGTAGAAATTTCTCAGCACAGACACTGAGCAGACTTTTAAGAACAGTTGCAATATTCAATAATTATCATAAACAGGCTCTCCTGATGAACTGCTTATCCCATAAAAAGGACAAAAACTCCCTGTCCTATAACTTATGATGAGATCACGCTATAAGCCAACTTCTATGTACGCAGTTTAGTAGCTTGAATATGAAAGCTATTGTACTTATGAAAAATGTTATTGCTTTTATAAAGGAATATGTTTTAAACAACATTTAGGATGTTGGCTATAGTGTATTCAGGTCAATTTCCTGCTGGTTTCTAGTTTCAGGACAATTTCCTGGAGGCTTCAAATTTTTAGCACTTTCCAGATACGGTTTCTTTGGGTGAAGGGAGAAATGGAGGAGAAAAATCGTACTTATTACAAGAGCAATCATGAATGCTCAGCTACAATTGAAAAGCCTAGCATGAAACAAGACTATGATTGCATCAAAGTAGGGTAAGATTTATGTGTTGTTGAGGATCTTGGTTAAGTACTGAATGCAGTATCATGACATACTTTACTGTCTTGTAAATTATGTGATTTACCACATGAGCTTTCTGTCAGCACAATTTTTATTTATTGACTACAGTGTCAGAAATGTCACAGGAGGCAAAAAGTCATCCACAACGAATAATGATTACATTTTTCTAAAATGATACAAACATTAGCTCTTGGTTGAACAGTGATACTGTGTTGTTTCTCATTGCAGTTTCTGTCTTCACTCTTTAAATAGATAAATAAGGTCAATTTCACTCTTCCTTTCCTCTGCTGCAGCAAGTAGGATAGTTAGTTTTTTCACTCTTTCTACTTCCCAGGTGTCCACAAGAGGTTTCTATCTACTTTCAATTCACAATGGGTTAGATTACTTTATATCCTTTATTTATTGTTAAGTGCAATTTATCAGCTAGAGAAATTGGTGTGCTGTCCTCTTACCTTTGTAACATTACATAAAGAAAGGGACTCTGGGCTGATGAACAGTTACCAGGGTTCTCCAGTCACTTTGCCAGAATACTCTATGTGATCTTGACAAGTTTCCTATTTTCAAGCCACATTTTTCTAGTTTGTGAGCTGAGAGCATTTAACAAAATGAGGTCTAAGGTCCCTGAATATCCTAAAATCTTTGACTCTAACTTAAATTAATTAGTTCTTTTGCTTATCAATAAAGCAGGTGAGGGAATATTAGGTCTTTACTTTACTTTGTATAGCAAAAATATTTTTATTGCCATAAGTGAGCTTTTCTCTCTGAGCAAAATCAAACAAAAGGAACACATCTCCATCAGTTAGTTATAATTTTGTGAGATAATGAGCAGTAAAAAGAAACATGAATTATTTTAGATATTTAGATTTGGGTTTGGAATACAACTGCCTTTTTATCTGTTGACACTACAAATAAGGAGGAAGAGAAGAAATCAAGAACCTCTTTCACCAGCCTGCATTGTTTATATCTGGGTTATAACACCGCAATGGTTCAAAGCACATCGTTCCTCATTTGACATAAAAAGTCTGAAGACACTATGAAACCCCTCTCTTCCTTCTTCTTTCTTTAAAAGCCGCTCCTATTAAAAAAAAAATGGAGTTTGGAGAAATAAAACAGGAATAGGAATGCTGATTTGGGGGTGGGGGTGTTTAATAGAACACATCCGGAAGGGTTCTGCTCTGTCTAATCACCTGCATCCTTTAAATTCTGCTCAGCGACCCACTCTTGGCCCCAGGTGATTTGTATTGACCAGAAGACTCTTGAGCTTTAGAGGGTAAAAATTACAAGAATGTGAGGATCACTTGCTTCATTAACATAACCTCTCATCAAATCATCTCCATTCTTTTCGGAGGGCCTAATGAGTTGCAGTACACCACAGTATGTAAAACATATTAGGACTTGACATTCAGATACATTAAAATGTCACTAACAGGAATCTTTGGTGAAATGGGCCTATGTTTGTATGGGCAAGATTCTGAAACTTCTAGCTACTTGCCTTATTGGAGTTGCCTCCCCTTTCAGTAGTCTATAAAAGCAATCTATCTCATGTTTAGAAAAATAAATAAATGAATAAATAAATTCATCAACTTGTGCCAGGAACACACACACACACACACACACAGAAACCCAAGCAAACATTCTGCTTTCAGAAGTTTCTTACTTGCATATCTCAGTCCAGGGACAAGCCTACGTTATTGCATCCTCTTATAGCAAAGTTCAAAAGTGTTCTTTTGTTGTTGTTACTCACTCTTTCTAATCCCCCTCCTCTCAGTCTCAAATCTGTTCAAATAAAGTGCTAGTTTACATCTTACATCAAAACTGCTCTTGTCAAGCTCCCTTTTAAAAAATACTTAAAAGCCTATGAAAATAATTATTCTTTATATGAAATATTTATTATCTTTCTATCAAGTCACAGTCATTTTTACTTTGGAAATAGGAAGGGGGAAGAGGAACCAATGAATAATATGTATATGAAGATTCCCTTCATATATAGAAGGGAAACTGTTAACATGCATATAATTTAAAACTTTGATTATCTATACAAATGCAGAAAAAAGAACACCACTAGAAATTTTTTGGAAGACTCCAAAGGCTGTGTTTCTTCAAACTTGTGGATTATGGACACAAGAATTTCCAGTATCTCCCTGCCAGATATAAATGAAAGGAAAAAATCAGGTACCCATTTTCTATATTACATATGAATCACATGCTAGTTGTATGTTTTATCACTAGTAATTGCCATCTTAAGAATTAATGTATTTGCCTCTTGCTAGTCTGAATTAAAAAAAACAAAAACAAGATAAGGAAGATAACTTTGTCTTCTTTTGATATTTACAGTATAATTATCCACACTCTAAAACAAAGGGAACTGAACTAGAGAACCATCTGTTATTGGAAGCAAATTAATGCTCTTACAGAAGCAACAAAATCTGTATTCTTTTTGAGTCACCTCCTTGTCATCTAAAAAAAAAAAAAAAAAAATTAAGTGAAAGCAATGCCCAGGCAGGCCAGGAGTGACCCTTGGCAAAGGCTGTGTTTTGAATTCTAATTATAAAAAATCACCAATAAACTGATCTAAGGAGCTTTTCTGATGAGGCAAACAGGATATTTTCTAGTATCAAAGAGCAATTGCTTCCCAGAAGAAGAGAAAATATTTCAGGTTTTCCTAAGAGTATATTTCTTAATAGAGTCTAAATCTGTACAAAAAGATACAAAATCACATGAATTAAAGAAGAGAACTTCTGTCTTACATATATGATATATATACATTATATATACACACTATATATTTTTAGATATGAATCGGCATAAACACAGACACATAGTGAAGAAAAAAGAACAGAGATACCAGAAATGAAACCACATATATGGTCAGTTACTTTTTGTCAAGGAAATCAAGAAAATGGGGAAAAGATTGTCTATACAATAAATGGTGTTGGTAATACTGGACAGTCAAATGCAAAAGAATGAAACTGGATCCTTATCTCATACCACTGAAAAAATCAACACAAAATAGATTAAAGACTTGAATGTTAGACCTGAAATTATAAAATTTCTAAAAGAAAACATAAGAAGTAAACTCTTCAACATTTACTAAAAGACAACCTACTGAATGAGAGAAAAATTTGCAAATCATATATCTGATAAGGGGTTAATATCCAAAGTACATAAATAACTCATACAATTCAATAGCAAATAAACAAATCTGCAAGTTAAAAACGCTCAGAGAAACTACATAGACATTTTTCCAAAGACATACAGATGGTCATCTGGTACATGAAAAGGTGTTCAAAATCACTAATCTTTGGGGGAATACAAATCAAAACTACAGTGAGATATCATCCCACAACTGTCAGAATGGCTACTATCAAAAAAAAAAAAATGAAGAAAAGAAAAAACTAAGTAAGTGTTGGCAAGTTTGTAGAGAAAAGGAAACATGTGCACTATTGATGAGAATGTAAATTGGTTTAACCCCTATGGAAAAAATACTAGACAATCTTCAAAAAAATTTTTTCTAAATAATTATATATTTTTAGAGATAGAGAGAGAGAGAGTGAGATGAGAGAGGGGTTAGATGGGGGTAGGAGGAGAAAGAGAGAGAATCTTTGGGCAGACTCCTACTGAGTGTGGAGCCCAACACAGGGCTGGATCTCATGATCCTGAGATCATGACCTGAGTCAAAATCAAGAGTCAGATGCTTAACTGACTGAGCCATCCAGGCACTCTCTTCAAAAACTTCTTTAAAAAATTCAAATTAGAACTATCTATGACCCAACAATTCTAGTTCTGCTTCTATACTCAAATGAAATTAAAGCAAAACATCAAATAGATACCTGCACTTTGTACATTCAGTGCAGCATCATTTGCAGTAGCTAAGACATAGAAAAAATCTAAATGTCCATCAATGGATGAATGGATAAAGAAGATGTGATATATACTGAATATTATTTAGCCATGAGAAAGAAAGAAATCCTGCCATTTGTGACATGGATGGAACTTGAGGGCATTACGCTAAGTGAAAAGTCAGGTAAAAAAAAGACAAGTGCTACACAATATCACTTATATGTACAATCTAAAAAATAAAAATAAATAAATTAAAAAGTCAAACTTATAAAAACAGAAAGGAATAATGGTTGTCAGGGACTGAGTTCGGGAGTATGAATAGGGAGAGGTTAGTAAAAAGTTACTAACTTTCAGCTATAAAATAATAAAGTCTGAAGATTTAATGTAAAATATGGTAAATATTGTTGATAATGCTGTATTAAATAATTGACATTTGCTTAGAACTTCTTTCATCAAAAAAAGATAAGTATGTGAGGTGATGGATATATTAATTAGCTAGATGTGAAAATCCTTTCATAATGTATATGTATATGTATATCAAATCACCACAATGTACACCTTAAATAACAATTTTATATGTCAATTATACCTCAATGAAGCTGAAATTATAAAAAAAAAAATAGGGGCTCCTGGGTGACTCAGTTGGTTAAGTGTCTTCTTTCAGCTTGGGTCATGATCCTGGAGTCCCCAGGTTGGACTCCACATGGGCTGCCACACTAGCTCCCTGCTCAGCAGAGAACCTACTTCTCCCTCTGCCTTTTACCCGGCTTGTGCTTTTTCTCTCTCTCACTGTCTCTCAAATAAATTTTTTAAAAATATTTTAAAAATAAATAAAATAATTATTTCAAACAATTCTGTTTATATATTTCAAAATTTTGATGAAATAAACATGTCTTTTAACAATAAAAAAGAAATAGTAAGAACAGTTATATATCAATTACATAAATTTATAAAAATTGTCTATCAAAGAAAGCTATAAGGCATCATCACCATTTTGCCAAACATTTAAGGAAGAAAGAATATCAATGGTATACAAACACCTCCAAAATACTACAGGAAGGTCCATATCCCAACTAATTGCTTGAATTCATCATTACCCTGTTATTAGTAACAGACAAAAATATCACAAGTTAAGAAAACTACAGGCCAATATGCCTAATGAATACAGATGTGAAAATTCTCAATTAAATACTATCACATATAATTTAGCAACATATAAAATACGTAATATGTCATAACTGAGTTAATTTTATCCTGGAAATGCAAAGTTGGTTTAACATTTAAAATCAATTATATTTGAATTTATGTAATTCATATTGAGAGACTGAAGGATAAAAACAATATGATTATTTTAATAGGTGCAATAAGCATATTTAACAAAATTCAATAACCATTCTTGATAAAATCTCTCCACAGGGATAAAATCTCTATTGAAGAGAATGCCCTCACCTAATAAAGGGTATGTACAAAAATGACCCATAGATAGGTCATACTCTCCAAAAGTTAAAAAAAAAAAAAAAGGCAAAGATAGGTTTTGGGGAGCAAGATGGTGGTGGAGTAGGAGACCTAAATTTTGTCTAGTCCCAGGAATTCAGCAAGATAGTTATCAAACCATTCTGTACACCTACAAACTCAACAGAAGATTGAAGAAAAGAATAGCGCCAATTCTATGAACAAAAAAGTGACCACTTTCTGGAATACAGGACATGCTGTGAAGTGAATCCGAAGCAATATTTGGGAAGACAGACTGTGGGGGTAGGGAGCCTCCATCAGCCAGCTGCCAGTAAGTGATAGAGCAGAGGAGCACAAAATTAGAACTTTTAGAAGTTTGCTCCATGGAAGGACATCACTCCAGTGGCTAAGTTGGAGGTGGAACCCATGCTAGGACATTGTGGTCTCAGGACACTTGGGGTCATAGAAAGACTAGGGGTGCTTGAGTGTGGCAGAGCTCTCAGGTATCAGAGTGGGGAAGCTGGCTGCAGAGACAGAGCTGAGGAGTGGGCTCTCAGCTTGGGGTTGCCATAAACTACAATCTGCAACACAGTTGGGCCACTACTCTTTGGGCAGGAACCATACAAATGACAGATCTGGGGATACCTCCCCTTTCCTGCCCTAGGAGCAGTGGCATGGGAGTGTACTGCAGAAATCTGCTGGGTTTGGAAACTCCAAATAGGACAGAAACACTCAGTCATAGGCAGGGTGAGCTTGGAGTGCAGCTGGAGACCAAGGAGACAAGAGTGATTGACTGCTTTTCTTTGAGGGCTTAGTGAAGAGGGGGGCCTCAAGTTCTTGGTTCCTCTGGGAGATTGGGAAGTCACCACTTTTATTCTTGTGCTCCAAAGCTGTATGGAAAGCTTTTAGGGAACAAAAGCTATAGAGAATGAACCCAAGCAGATGACTTGGTCTGGCCCTTGGCAAGGGCAGTACAATTCCATCTCAGGAAAAGAGATTGGAGAATCACTGCAAGAGGCCCTTCCACAGAATATCAGCAGGAACATCCAGCCAAGACCAAGTTTACCAATCAATGAGAACTGTAAAACTCCAAAAAAATAAACAAACAAACAAATAACAACAACAACAACAAACCCAAGAACAAAAAACAAACAAAAAACAAACAAACAACAACAAAAAAAACCCTCCAGCAGTAGGAGTATACAGCAAGTAGAATTCATGGCTTTTCACCCATGATTCTTTACATTTTCAAAGTTAATTTCCTAAATTTTCTTTCTTTTTTTCTTTTTTAAAAAATTTTTCTCTTTCCTTTTTCAACCAACATCATATCTTATCAATTCCTTTTTAAAAATATTTTTTAATTTTCATTTTTACAGTCATATTCTACCTCCTCATTGTATTTAACCTTATTTTTTGTAACATATGATTTTCTTTCTGTAAAATTTTGGGATACAGTTTCTTCTAACAGACCAAAATACACACAAAATCTAGTGCATGGCTCTGTTCTATTCACCAGCCTGATCATATTTTTTTTTCCCTTTCTTTTCCCCCCAATTTTGGGTCTCTTCTGATTTGTTTAGTGTATATTTTTCTGGGGTCATTGTTATCCTTTTAGCATTTTATTCTGTCATTCATTTATTCTTTTCTGGACAAAATGGAAAAACACACCTTAAAAAAAAAAAAAAAAAAACAAGAGGGAGTACTGACTGCTAGGGATCTAATCAATATGGACATTAAGATGTCGGAACTAGAGGTCAGAATGATGTTTATAAAGATGTTAGCTGGGCTTAAAAAAATCATAAATGATACTAGAGAACCCCTTTCTGGAGAAATAAAAGAACTAAAATCTAACCAAGTCAAATTCAACAAGGCTATTAATGAGGGGCAATTGAAAATGGAGGCTCTTACTAATAGGATAAATGAAGCAGAAGAGAGAATTAGTGACATAGAAGACCAAATGATGGAGAATAAAGAAGCTGAGAAAAAGAGATAAAGAACTACCCAATCATGAGGGGAGAATTTGAGATATAAATGACACCATAAGATGAAACAATATTAGAATAATCAGGATCCCAGAAGAAGAGAGAGGGGGTGAAAGGCATATTGGAGCAAAATATAGTGGAGAACTTCCCTAATTTGGGGAAGGAAACAGGCATAAAAATCCAGGAGGCACAGAGAATACCCTCTCAAAATCAATACAAATACGCCAACACCCTGACATCTAATAGTTAAAACTTACAAGTCTCAGAGACAAAGAGAAAATCCTGAAAGCAACTTGGGACAAGATGTCTGAAACCTACAATGATAGAAACGTTAGATTGGCAGCAGACCTATCCACAGAGATCTAGCAGACCTATCCACAGAGACCGGGCAGACCAGAAAGGACTGGCATGATGTATTCAGAGCACTAAATGAGAAAAATATTCAGCCAAGAATACTATATCCAGTGAGGCCATCAGTGAAATAGAAGGAAAGATAAAAAGCTTCCAGGACAAACAAAACTTAAATGAATTTGTGAGCACCAAACCAGCTCTATAGGAACTATTAAAAGAGGTCCTCTAAGCAAAGAGAGAGCCTAAAGGTAACATAGACCAGAAAGGAACAAAGACAATATACAGTAACAGTCACCTTACAGGCAATATAAAGGCATTAAATTCATATCTTTCAATAGTTACCCTGAATGTAAATGGGCAATATGCATCAATCAAAAGACACAGGGTATCAGAATGGATTAAAAAAAAAGACATATTGATACGCTGTCTGTAAGAGACTCATTTTAGAACCAAAGACACTTACCATGCTAATGGACATCAAAAAAAACCTTGGGTGGCAATCCTTATATCAGACAAATTAGATTTTAAACCAAAGACTATAATAAGAGATGAGGAAGGACACTATATCATATTTAAAGGGTCTATTCAACAAGAAGATCTAACAATTTTAAATATCTATGCTCCTAACATGGGAGCAGCCAATTATATAAACCAATTAATAACAAAATCAAAGAAACATATCAATAATAATACAATAATTGTAGGGGACTTTGACATCCCCCTCACTGAAATGGACAGATCATCTAAGCAAGTATCGACAAAGAAATAAAGGCTCTCAATAATACACTGGATCAGATGGACATCACAGATACATTCAGAACATTCAATCCCAGAGCAAGAGAATACACATTCTTCTCTAGGCCACATGGAATATTCTCCAGAATAGATCACATCCTGGGTCACAAATCAGGTCTCAACTAGTATCAAAGGATTAGGACCATTCCCTGCATATTTTCAGACACAATGCTTTGAAACTAGAACTCAATCACAAGAGGAAAGTTGGAAAGAACTCAAATACATGGAGGCTAAAGAGCATCCTACTAAAGAATGAATGGGTCAACCAGCAAATTAAAGAAGAATTTTTAAAAATCATGGAAACAAGTGAAACTGTACACAAACTATTCAAAATCTTTGAGATGAAGCAAGGTGGTCCTAAGAGAAAAGTATATAACAATACAAGCCTTTCTCAAGAAACGAGAAATGTCTCAACTACACAACTTAACCCTACACCTAAAGGAGCTGGAGAAAGAATGCCCAATAAAGTCTAAACCCAGCAGGAGAAGAGAAATAATAAAGATCAGAGCAGAAATCAATGAAATCAAAACCAAAAGTATAGTAGAACAGATCAATGAAACTAGGAGTGGGTTCTTTTAAAAAATTAAGATTGATAACCCCCTGGTCAGACTTATCAAAAAGAAAAGAGAAAGGACCCAAATTAATAATACCATGAATGAAAGAGGAGAGATCACAACCAACACCAAAGAAATACAAACAATTATAATAACATATCATGAGCAACTATATGCCAGAAAATTTGAAAATCTGGAAGAAATGGATGCATTCCTAGAGATGTAGAAACTACCAAAACTGAACCAGAAAGAAATAAAAAATGTCAACAGACCCATAACCAGTAAGGAAATTGAAGCAGTCATCAAAAATCTCCCAACAAACAAGAACCCAGGGCCAGAAGGCTTCCCAGAAATATGCTACCAATCATTTTTTTTAAAGATTTTATTTATTTATTTGACAGAGAGATCACCAGTAGGCAGACAAGAGAAAGAGAGAGAGGGAAGCAGGCTCCCTGCTGAGCAGAGAGCCCGGTGCAGAGCTCAATTCCAGGACCCTGAGATCATGACCCAAGCTGAAGGTGGAGGCTTAACCCACTGAACCACCCAGGTACCCCTGCTACTAATCATTTAAAGAATTAATACCTAGTCTTCTGAATCTGTTCCAAAAAATAGGAATGGAAGGAAAGCTTCCAATTTCATTTTATGAGACCAGCATTATCTTGATCCCAAAACCAGACAAAGACCCCGGCAAAAAGGAGAGTTACAGACCAATATCCTTGATGAACACAGATGCGAAAATTCTCACCAAAGTACTAGCCAATAGGATCCAACAGCACATTAAAAGGATTATTCACCACGACCAAGTGGGATTTATTCCTGGGCTGCAAGTTTGGTTCAACATCTGCAAATCAATCAATGTGACACAATAGATTAATAAAAGAAAGAACAAGAACAATATGATACTCTCAATAGATATTAAAAAAAGCATTTGACTAAGTACAGCATCCTTCCTTGATCAAAATTCTTCACAGTGTAGGGATCTAGGGTACATACATCAATATCATAAAAGCCATCTACAAAAAATGCACAGTGAATATCATTCTCAATGGGGAAAAACTGAGAACTTTTCCCCTAAGGTCATGAACATGGCAGGGATGTCCACTATCACCACTGCTATTCAACATAGTACTAGAAGTCCTAGCCTCAGCAATTAGACAACAAAAAGAAATTAAAGGCATCGGAATTGGCATAGAAGAAATCAAACTCTCACTCTGCAGATGATATGATTCTTTATGTAGAAAACCCTAAGGACTCCACTCCAAAACTGCTAGAACACATATAGGAATTCAGTAAAGTGTCAGGATATAAAATCAATGCACAGAAATCAGTTGCATTTCTATACACCAAAAATAAGACAGAAGAAAGAGAAATTAACGAGTTGATCCCATTTACACTTGTACCCCAAACCATAAGATGCCTAGGAATAAATCTAACCAAGGAGGCAAAGAATCTGTACCATAGGAACTATAGAATACTCATGAAAGAAATAGAGGAAGACACAAAGAAATGGAAAAACATTCCATGCTCATAGATTGGAAGAACAAATATTGTGAAAATATCTAAGCTACCTAGAACAAGCAACACATTTAATGCAACACCTACCAAAACATCATCAACTTTTTTTCAAAGAAATGGAACAAATAATCCTAAAGTTTGTATGGAACCAAAAAAGACCCCGAATAGCCAGAGGTATGTTGAAAAAGAAAACCAAAGCTGATGACATCACAATTCTGGACTTCAAGCTCTATTACAAAGCTGTCATCATCAAGACAGTATGGTACTGGCACAAAAACAGACACATAGATCAATGGAACAGAATAGAGAGCCCAGTAATGGACCACCTCAACTCTGTAGTCAACTAATCTTCAACAAAGAGGAAAGAATGTCCATTGGGGAAAAATCTTCAACAAATGGTGTTGGCAAAATTGGACAGCCACATGCAGAAGAATGAAACTGGACTATTTCCTTACACCACACACAAAAATAGACACAAAATGGATGAAAGACCTCAATGTGAGACAGGAATCCATCAAAATCCTAGTGGAGAACCAGGCAGCAACGTCTTTGACCTCAGCCACAGCAAATTCTTCCTAGACACATCACCAAAGGCAAGAGAAGCAAGGGCAAAAATGAACTATTGGGACTTCATCAAGATCAAAAGCTTCTGCACAGCAAAAGAAACAGCCAACAAAACTGAAAGACAACCAACAGAATGGGAGAAGATATTTGCAAATGATATATCAGAAAAAGGGTTAATATCCAAAATCTATAAAGAACTTATCAAACTTAACACCCAAAGAACAATTAATCTAATCAAGAAATGGGCAGAGGACATGAACAGACATTTCTGCAAAGAAGACATCCAAATGGCCAACAGACACATGAAAAAGTGCTAAACATCACTCAGCATCAGGGAAATACAGATCAAAACGTCAATGAGATACCACCTCATGCCAGTCGGAATGGCTAAAATTAACAAGTCAGGAAACGACAGGTGTTAGCAAGGATGCGGAGAAAGGGGAACCCTCCTACACTATTGGTGGGAATGCAAACTGGTGCAGCCACTCTGGAGAACAGTATGGAGGTTCCTCAAAAAGTTGAAAATAGAGCTACCTTATGACCCAACAATTGTACTATTGGATATTTATCCCAAAGATACAAATGTAGTGATCCAAAGGGGCACAAGAACACCAATGTTCATAGCAACAATGTCTACAATAGCCAAACTATGGAAAGAGCTTAGATGTCCATCAAAAGATGAATGGATAAAGATGTGACACACACACACAGGAATAGTATGCAGCCATCAAAAAATTGAAATCTTCCCATTTGAAACAATGCTGATAGAACTAGAGGATATTAAGCTAAGTGAAGTAACTCAATCAGAGAAAGACAATTATCATATGATCTCAGTGATATAAGGAATTTGGGAAACAAGACAGAAGATCATAGGGGAAGGGAGGGAAAAATGAAATGAGATGAAACCAGAGAGGGAGACCAACCATAAGGGACTCTTAATTTTAGGAAACAAACTGAGGGTTGCTGGAATGGAAGGGGCAGGAAAGGATGGGCATTGGGGTGAGTATGTGCTATAGTGAGCACTGTGAATTGTGTAAGATTGATAAATCCCAGACCTATACCCCTGAAACAAATAATACATTACATGTTAATTTAAAAAAATAATTAAAAAAACAAGGCAAAGATACCTGGCCTTACCATTACTATAACTGAGTGTCATTTATATTAGTACCAAAATTTATAATTATTACATATAGACTATTACCCAAAATTTTGTATTTTGAAAAATATAAAACATTGACAAAGAAATCAAAGACCTAAATAAATATATATTCCATGTTCATAAACTGAAAGATTGAAAAACTTAAGATTTCAATTCCCTACCTCCAAACCGATTTGCAGAAACAGTGTAATTCCAATAAAAATCATACCAGGATCTGTTTCGTAGAAGTTGGAAAGCTGATAATAATATTTATGAAATGCAGAGGAAACTAGAGGAGCAAAGCTGGAGAGGACACACTACTTTAAGACTTTCTACGAAGTCACAGTAGTCAGAACATTGTGGTGTGGGTGAAAGAATACATACAGACAAATGGAACAGAATAGTGTTTAGAAATAACAGTCAAGGGTCGCCTAGGTGGCTCAGTGGGTTAAAGCCTCTGCCTTCGGCTCAGGTCATGGTCTCAGGGTCCTGGGATCGAGCCCCGCATCCAGCTCTCTGCTCAGTGGGGAACGTTCTTCCTCCTCTCTCTCTGCCTGACAACTTGTGATCTCTATCAAATAAATAAAATCTTTAAAAAAAAAAAAAAGAAATAACAGCCAAACCTATATGATCAATTAATTTTCAACAGGAAGAAAAAGCAATTCAATGGTAAACAAATAGTCTTTTTGAAAAAATGTGCTAGAAAACTGGAAATGCACATGCAAAAAAAAAAAAAAAAAAAGCTTGGATCCTGTGATAAGCTAGATTTTGGTTCTTTTTTCTTCACTTCCTGGTGTTACACCTGTAAATATGTAACATTACATGAAAAAAAGAAATCAATGTTGCAAATAGCATTAAGGTTGCTAATCAGCTGACCTTAAAATATGAAGACTATTATAGATTATCCAGATGGGCTCTTAAAAGTGGGAATAGAAGGCAGAAGATTTAGTTCAGAAGATGCTTAGATGGTAGAAAAGGCAGAAGCAATTTGAAATATAATATATGCTCATTTTAAAGAAAAAAATAGAAAAATATAACAAAGCATAAGTATAGGACAAAAAAGGAAAATGTTAGATATTTATAGGCACAGCACCATTTCCCAGTCTTTATGTAATAACTACCACTCTTTGGTGAGTGTATATGAATCTTGACTATACTATTAAGGTAGGTTCTACTCTGTTCTAATATGTATATAAAACATTATCTGGCAGTGGTTCTTCACTTGGTATTTTAGCTGAAAATTATTAAGTCTCTATTATAAATGAACACCATATATACTTTTTAAAATCTCATTTAAGGGACACCTGGGTGGCTCAGCCGGTTAAAGCCTCTGCCTTCAGCTCAGGTCATGATCCCAGGGTCCTGGGATCGAGCCCCACATCAGGCTCTCTGCTCAGCAGGGAGCCTGCTTTCTCCTCTCTCTCTCTGCCTGCCTCTCTGCCTACTTGTGATCTCTGTCTGTCAAATAAATAAAAAATAAAATCTTAAAAAAAAAAAAAAATAAATAAATAAATAAAATCTCATTTAAAATTTTCCTCTATCCTC
>NW_019154121.1:9798534-9925953 GCF_002288905.1 Enhydra lutris kenyoni | reverse complement strand
AAATAAATAAATAAATAAAATCTCATTTAAAATTTTCCTCTATCCTCTTCAGTGCTGACAAAATTATCTCTCAAAGAAAGATACAGCCATTTTCTGTTTCTGCATTAACATTTCTTTGGCTCCACACCAGAATGAATTCCAATATAAGATCTTCCCATCTGGTACCAAACTTTCTCTCCATGCTCACTTTCAAACATCCCTCTATCCTTATCTCAAATCACCTGGGAAATGTTTCTGGCTTCCATTATATAACACAGCTTTTGAAGTGATACACTTACTGAAAAAGCCCACTTACAGAAATTATTCTTCTGGGAAATTCATATTCATCCTTCAAGATCCAAATGAAATATCACCTTACTATGTAAACTCAAGGAAAATTGTCTTGTGTCTGTGCTTTCACAGACACAAGAATATTTGTCACATCATATCTTGATTGTATTTTTACATATCTCATTTTGGCAATTTATCATGTTTTTCCAAGGTAAAGACCATGCTGTACTTCCAGTGCTGTTCATATAGTAAGCATTCAGTGAATGTTGAATGAATGGGTATTACGTGGTCAAATTAATACAAAACATAACCAAACTTCTCTTGACTATATGATGAAGGTTTGGAAGGTACTTACCTTTTCACTTATATTGTAGCTTTCCTCATATTCAAAATTAATAAGCATGCCTCTCAATCTTTTTGAGTATATTTTCTTTGCCAGTAATTAAATAAAAACATTTAAAAACCTATTAAAAGATACCTACCTTCTATCTATGTTTAGTTTAGTGGAAAAGGTTTAGAAGAATTTTAGGAAGCAGTTTCTTCAGTCCAACATTTTATTTTTCCTAACAAACCAACTATTTCTGTAGAAAGTTACATTATGGTATTCAAGAGAAGCACATATAGCAGGTAAAGTTTAAAAAAATCATGTCTATCAGACAGCTTCAAGAAATTAAAAAATATTTTTAAGACCTATTTATATCTTAGGAAGAGAAAATATAGTCTACAATTCAATTATGAAGAACTGGATGAAAATATAAAATAAATTTTAATGAAGAAATTTGGGTATGTCAATTCAGAAATACATAACAGCTCATTGAGTTTATGAATGATGAAAAATGGGGATTTATCATTGGTTATTAAGCAAATATCCTAGCAATGCCATGAATGCATGACTTCAGTTCCTATCCTGCCTGAAATGACCATGTAAATTCAGGAATTTATTACTTTTCATGTATAACTTTCTTACTTCCGAGCACTTTTTCTTTCTGCTGACACAGCACTATTTATTAACCACAAAGTTACAATTTTGCAAAATTACAATTTGATTAGTTCTATTTGACAGATACTGTAATTCACTGGGAGGAAACTATAGTATATAAGGCTAAACATTTGCAAAAGCACAAAGTTATGGAAATTGAATACCTCTTTCTGATCAGTAGAAAGCTAAGTGAACTCCTGAAAAGAGCCATGAACATTTATGACTCTAAGGCAGTAGTTTCTAGACTTTTATGACCCATGAACTGCTTTAAGACCTTTCTTCAGGGCCGACTGAAAAATAAATACCATAATCTGATGAATTGAGAAAAAATAATCACCTTTATTATTGATTAAACTGATAATACTAGAGAATATGACCATATTTATTAGCCAAGTTGACATGATAACACTTATTCATGACTGAGATAGGCTTATTTGTTCAGATGAGGGCAGTGTACATCACAGACTAACCCCTTTGAGAAACTGTGCCTTCAAAAATCATATCAGAAAGGAATTATGTACAATGCGTGTTTCTTGAGGGTAAGTGATCCCCCAAAACAGAGGTGAAAAGGCTTGCACAGTTTCTTCTCCCGATTTCAAGAAGAAATCACCTTGTTTACCTGGATGGAGGATCTAAAAGGGCAGCTGTGTTGCACTAGGGAAACTTTTTCCACATAGTAGTCAGAGAAGTGGAAGACACTAACACTTACTATTTGTATTTCCATATAAAGATGCAGAAAACAACAATCTTTTATTAACTTCACTTCATGATAACAAGGGAAAAGTTTCTGGTCTGGTTCCTGTCCTCTCAGTCTTCCCCAGAATCTGCAGATTTATACATTATTAAAACTGGTCATGTACCCCATACTGGCTTCTACTCACATCTGAGTTCTCCCCACTCACCCCAAGTCCCCTGGATATCCTCAAGGCTGCAAATCCCAAATCTAATCCAGTACTTCTCAAACAATGTGTGAGGAAGATGAGTTTTTAATCTCAATTTGTAGCTGATGAGTTATTTTGTGAAATGAAAACCAGAAAAATGAACAAAGGCATGAATGTCTTGTTAAGTTCAAATTACTGTCATAGTTCCTAAATGTGTACTTTAATTTCTGTCCTTCACTGGGTGTATTCCAGTGCTGACTCTCAGGCCCCGGGCCAGCCTTGCATACTTGAGATAAATTCCCCTTGATTGAGATATATAATTCTTTTTATACATTGTTGGATTCAATTTGCTAATATTTAGTGGAGGATTTTTTCATCTATGTTCATTAGAGATAATAATCTATTCTTTTCTTCTGGAGTTTTTGCCTGGTTTTGGTATTAGGGTAATAATGCCGGTCTCATACAAGAGTTAGGAAGTATTCCTTCTGCTTCTATCTTCTAAAAAAATTTGTAGACAATTGGTATAATTTCTTAATTATTTGGTAGAATTCATCAGTGAACTCACCTGGCCTGTTTCTTTCTGTTTTAAAAGTTATTAACTATAGATTCAATTTTTTTCCTTATCAAATATAGGCCTATTTAGTATACTTCTTGTATGAGTTTTGGCAAATTATGTCTTTCAAGGAATTGGGCCATTTCACGTAGGTTATCAAACATGTGGTCATTGAGTCGTTTGTAGCATCCCATCTTTCATCCTCTTAATGTCCATGTAGTAACATTCATTCTTTCACTTCTGATATTAGTAATTTGTCTTTTCTCTTTATTTCCTAGTTAGCTTGGTTAAAGGCTCATCAATTTTATTGATCTTTCCAAAGAGCCATCTTCTGATGTCATTGATTCTCTCTGTTGATTTGTTTCCAATTTCATTGACTTTGATCCAGTTCATATAATTTTTCTTTTTCTTACTTTGGATTTAATTTACTCTTATTTTCTAGTTTCTTTTTTTTTAAATTAATTTATTTATTTGACACACAGAGAACACAAGTAGGCAGAGAGGCAGGCAGAGAGAGGAGGAAGCAGGCTCTCCATGGAGAGGAGAGCCTGATGTGGGGCTCGATCCCAGGACCCTGGGATTATGACCTGAGCCGAAGGCAGAGGCTTTAACCCGCTGAGCCACCCAGGCTCCCCTCTTATTTTCTAGTTTCTTAAGGTGGAACCTTATATTATTGATTTTAGATCTTTCTTCTTCCTAATATATGTATTCAGTAAATTTCCCTCTAAGCACTGCTTTTGCTGCATCCCACAAATTTTGATAAGTTGTATTGTCAGTTTCATTCAAACTACTTTTAAATTTCTCTTGGTATTCTTCTTTGACTCGTGTTATTTGGAGTTGTGTTGTTATCATCACAATCATCACACATTTTGGTATTTTCCTGCTATTTTTCTGTTACTCATTTTTAGTTTAATTCCATTGTGGTCTGAAAGTAGACAATATATGATTTCTGTTCTTTTAAATATATTTAAGTGTTATGGCCCATAGTGTGATCTATCTTGGGTAATGTCCCATATAAGACTGAAAATAATGTATATTCTGCTACTGTTGAATGAAGTAATCTGTAGATGTTCATTATATTCAGTTGATTGATGGTGTTGTTGAGCTTAACTATGTCCTTACTGATTTTCTACCTGCTAAATTCATCCATTTCTGGTAGAGGGATGTGGAAATCTCCAATTATAATAGTGAACTCATCTATTTCTCCTTACAGTTTTATCAGTTTTTGCCTCACATCTTTTGACATTTTGTTGTTAAGCAAATACACACTACGGATTGTTATGTCTTCTTAGAGAATTAATCCCTTCATCGTTATAAAATGCCCAGGTAAATTGTAATTCTGTGTATCTGTCAGTCTCCACAATTTTGAGGGCAGTAGTTTGCCTTGAATAAGACCTTTTCTTGTGGATCTATGAAGAGTTCTTTATTCTTTAGTTTGTTAAGTTTTTCTCTTGCTGTTAGGACAGAATGGTAACTTCCAAGACTCTTACATGCCATAACAAGAAACAGGAAGGCATTTTTTAGCTAAAAAAAAAAAAAAATTAATAGAGAAAGTTGGTCACAAAAGGATTGAAGAGTTAAACAATTAAAAAAAACAAAAACAAAAACATTGAAGTAATAAATAATGATTACAGGAAGCAGATGATAGTCCTAGGCCTGAAGATACAAAGAATGGAGATTAGACGGGGCTCTCAGAACCTAGGAATTCAAAGAAGGGATTCTGCATATCTAGATTTGGACTTCTAAAGCAAGACCACTTCCCAGCAGTGGTTGGACCCCTAAAAAAATTCAATGAATGTGACTGCTTCAAAAGAAACAGAAGCTCATCCCAAGTGCCAAGGAAATAGCCATTGCTGGGTGATATTAACAAGAACAGGGGGGGAAAAAGTAAAAAAAAAAAAAAAGTAGTCCCTTCTCTCCTCCCCCGACCAACAATTTCTGTCTAGTGCTGGCCACTCATGTATATGACATAACATGAAACACTCGGTAAGGAATAAATCTTATTTACAAATCTGAGGCTCAGAGTTGCACAGCAGAGGGTATAAGAATAGATATGAAACTGAGAGAAAATGAAAGCATAGAAACCAGCTTTATTTTGTCTAGATATCTATCTAAAAATCCGATATGATTTACTTAAAAGTCTATCCCCCTCTACACTTTTTTGAGCTTCAAATTTATCATATATTAAATTTCCATTGAGTATTTGATTCTTTTTCTGAACTTTTTATATAGTTTCACTTGTCTGATTTTTTTCAGCGTGTCAGTACTGCACTGCCTTAATTATTGAGGATTTATAAGGTCTTCTTCTAGTGCAGGTGTTCTCAAGGTTTCTGTTCTTCTTAGTATGCTGTTTTATTATACTTTCCCTTTGTGATTAAAAACATACTCATGGTTTCAACTACTACTTGTGAACTGGTAACTGGCAAAAATACATCACTAAAACAGGTATTCCTCTAAAATTTCATATGTTAAATTTCCTACTAACCATCTCACCCTCAATGTCTCACAAAGTGCCTCAGTTTTTAGATGTTTGAAGTTAAACCTAAACAAATCACTATCTTACTTATCTCAACCACTTTGAACTTTACACATATTCTTCCTCTTGATTCATTATCTTGATGATGGATAAAACTGTTCTACTGGATCAAAATAGAAATTAGGAATCATACTATTCTCCTCCTCCTTCATTATACCCAGATAGTTTCTAATCATGTTCCACATCCTGTAGATTTGCATCTTCAATATCTAGTGCCCTCATACACTTCCATTGTTCTTATGCACCACCAGGGGCCTCCAGACCTCCAAGGTTACCTATTGAAAATCATTATTCTACAAAGCTTGCAGACTGATCATTTTAACTGAGAAATCTGCTCATGCTTGGTTTGCTTCAACCCCATCAATAACCTACCACTACCTTCAGGTTAAGATCCTATTTCTTAGGTGTAATTTATAATCTCATTTTCTGCCCTACAGACATATTTCTAATCTAATTATTCAATATTTACCTCACATGTCTGCAATTCACTTGAGCTCGGTTTTTTTCTTCCATGTATTTTTGTCCTTTGCTTATTGCATTACTTTTGTAACACAAATTAGACACCATTTAATACAAACTTGTCTTCAAGACCAGGCAGAGTTCACACCATCAGTGTATTTTGCAATTTTTTTTTGATAAAATATAGCTAACATTTGCCAGTCTAACCATTTTTTAAGTGTATAGTTTAGTGGCATTAAGTACATTTGCATTGTGGTGCAGCTCTCAATACCATCTCCTACAGTGCTTTCTTCATCTTCTCAAACTGAAACTGTATTAAACTTCTGTTCTCCTCTCACCCCAGCCCTTGGCAAATACCATTCTACTTTCTGTTTCTAAATTGGACCATTCCTGGTGCCTCATTGAATTGGAATTGTACACTGTTTGCCCTTTTGTGACAGGCTTATTAACTTGGCATAATGTTCTTAAGGTTCATTCACATTGTAGCATGTGTCAGAATTCCCTACATAAAGATAAAAAATATTTCATTGTAAGTTTACATCACACTTTGTTTATCCATTTATCAATTGGTGGACACCTAGGTTATTTTCAATCACCAACTATTGCAAATAATGCTGCTACAAACATGGGTGCACCAACAGCTGTTTGAGTTCTTGCTTTAAGTTTATGAGTATATACCCAGAAATGGAATTTCTATTTTTAACTTTCTGAGGAATCTCCAAACTATTTTCCATAGCAGCTGTACCATTATACAGTTCTACCAGCAATGAACGAGAGTTCCCTTTTCTCCACATCCTTGCCAACATTTGTCATTCCTATTTTTTTTTAAGATTTTATTTATTTATTTGACAGATAGAGATCACAAGCAGGCAGAGCAGCTGGCAGAGAGAAAGAGGAGGAAGTAGGCTCCCTGCTGAGCAGAGAGCCCAATGCGGGACTCGATCCCAGGATCCTGGGATCATGACCTGAGCCGAAGGCAGTGGCTTTAACCCACTGAGCCACCCAGGCGCCCCCTATTTTTGTTTTTGTTGTTGTCTGTTTTGTTTTTGATAAAAGCCACCCTAATGGGTGTGAAGTGGTATTTCATTGTGGCTTTGATTTGCATTTCCTTAAAGACTGTGTGCATCTTTTTATGCACTGATTGGCAATTTGTCTATCTTCCTTGGAGAAATTTCCATTCAAGTACTTTGTCCATTTTTAAATATGGATGTTTTGCTGGTTTTGGTTGTTTGGTTTTAGGAGTTATTTATATATTATGGATATTAACCCTTTAATCATATATAAGATTTGTAAATATACTCTCTCATTCTATGGGGTGCTTTATCACTCTGTTGACAGTATCCTTTGATGCCACAAAAGTTTTTAATTTTTATGTAGCCCAGTTTCTCTCTTTCTTTTTTTCTTTTGTGCTTGTGTTTTTGGTGTCATATCCAAGAAAAGACTTCCCTAATTAGCCAGACATGTTCTGAGCTTGGATGTCAGCCCATGGTGAAGGCTAAATGTTTCTGTCAGGCCTTTGCAAAGCATGTGTCCTCTTTGGGCCTATGTTTGTGCTTCCCTGGTATACACAGATGTTTTTAAATGTCTTAATTTTCTTAGTGTTCTCCTCCCTGCTTCTTCTTGGGGATTTACCTGTTCTATTGCATTTCCCAATCAATGATCTCTTGCCCCAGGTATCTCTAGGTCAGTAGCACTCTTGTGGTTTAAACTAAGCATGTCCTTAGCATCCAGAGTCTTCTCCCAGCCTGACATCTGATCTGTGCCATATTTGCCTCTGGGCTATGAGACACAGAGATCAATGGGGCAGCCCCCAAATGGTTAGAACACTGCAGATCAAGCCCACTATACTCAGCTTGTCCAAGGGAACTGGGAGATTGCTGCTTCCCTCAATGTACCCCATGCCCTGCAGGGGAGGGAAGGGAGCAAGGGTGAGTACAAATGCCACAAAGTCTCCCACCTCTCTGAGGGTAACATTTTCTTGACTGAGTGCTCACTTGTCTGCTGCAGATCCCTGACTGATTTCCTGAACTTTGACAAAGTTACATTAGCCCATATTCAGCTGTTTCTTTGATATTCCTATGTGGGAAGGAGAGCATGGGGCTTCCCAGTTTGCCATTTTGCTTCAGGTCCTCCCATTGGTGTTTTTACTATCTGCATCCACAATGTCCCAGACCATAGATAAGAGATTATAAACGATTGTCAGTTGAAGGGTAGAGGAGTTAGCAATTGTAGTTAGTGTAGTGATAGGAATAGAGTAACTGATCCATTACATATTTGCTTCTCACTATGTAGCTTTCCATAATGAAGTCTTGTTTAATACAAGTTGTGATGATTTTATCGGGAACACCATTCAAAGGGTGATAAATGGCTGCTATCGATGACATCTTCCATAAAGTTTCCAAGGGCTGGAGTTATCAGAGAGGATACTTTGAATGTTTTAACAGATATAGTCTTGGGCATCCAACAGGAAATGCAAGTTTTGTGGCCAAATGGAGAGGTGTTTAGGTATTTTCAGTGCCTTGCCCTCCTCCCCAATAATACCAATATAGGCAGCTGTGTATTTCACTTATGGATGAAACTGTTAATGGAAACTAGAGAGGGCTAGATGCAGAGATTCATTTGGATTATAAATGCACATGAAAGGACAGGTAAGGACATTTTCTTCTTTTCCTCCCCTCCCAGTATCAGGGAACATGATGTCATATGTGTACTCAGTGATGCCCTTTACTGCCCATAACAGAAAGCTGTGGTCACTAATGGCGATGTCCATTAACTTGCTATGACTCACTTGAGGAAAATCAATCTGAAAATAGAGGATATAACTCTATATTGAAAGGATGCTATTCAGAAGCCATTACTACTTGTAAGAGTTACAATCTTCCTATTTCTCCACAAGGCTCACAGTTCAATGGTGATTTTTATCTTGGTTGAGTAGAGCCAAGAAGAACAATTAGAAAACTAATTGCATCTAAGTAAATAGTCAACATTATACAATTCACCGAAAGAAAAAAAGAAGAATAGAACCCCTATATCAATTGCTCCTCAAATGGATTATTTCCTTTTTTAATACCTACATTATGAGTTGAAAATGAGAAGTCATAATGGGTTCTTATATATACATACCGGATATGAATCATGTAGTATATTTTTAATACATGTGTGTGCATGTATATATGTCATGATACATTATATGTGCATATACATAATGCAGAATGAATAGGGGTAATACTCAAAATATTTACCAAGTAGTCATGTAGATATACAGCAATTATAATGGACACTCATTGTTTTGGAGAAGGATTATGGAGGATTCCCACTTATTGTTACTCTATTTTAAATGATGGATCCTTCTTGGGAAGGTTGTGGAAGAAGCAGATGGACTTGTAAGTGACTTAGGGCAATAGTATGGAAACATTTCAGTATTTCAAAAACAAGTACTACCAAACTGAGTGTTGGCTGAATGTGTAGACCTATATTAAAAACCATTCCTGCTCATATGATCACAAATCAGGTTAAAACATTCCATATGTTAATACAGAGTTTTATATGTATATTTTATAACAACTTCCTAAGGTGGCAAATAGGTCTATGATCCCCACTTTAGAATTAGAGAAACTCAGAGAAGTGAAACTATTTGCGTGAGGTAACAATTTTTTAATACATTGAATTGTAATGCATGACTGAAGTAGGGAGTAGCCTTCCTGTACATGCATCATGAGGAATTCTGTTAACCATTTCTTGGTTAGCTCCTCCAAGCCTTAAAGATGATCTAATTTAGTAAAATAATCACTGGACTAGGAATTAGGATATCTGACCACTAGCTTTCACCTGTATCACACATTTCCTGATTTATTGTGATTAGGTCTTTTGACCTTTTTGAAACTCAACTAGCATTTACCATGTTGGTTATATTAGATATTTTTCACACTGAGTTTCTTACTATTTGTGGAGGAATTCCAAGACAGGCAGAAGACAAAGCTTTGTCTACTTCTACAGAAGTCAACCGAGGAAGATAACACCTTTCCCCAAACTCTAGAAATTAAAATACAGGGCCAACTCTATGCTCCTTCCAAGATTTTAAAACTTAAGAACTTCACACAAAGGCATAGCATTCTATTATATTTTTTTAAAAAACAGGTCTCAATCCCACTACCTTGAGATCATGACCTGAGCTGAAATCAAGAGTTCAATGATCAACAAACTAAGCCACCCAGGTACCCCTATAAGAGATTATTTTAATGAAATTAATGGCTCAGTTGAACATTCAGTGATATGGTGGTCTGTGCTCAGATTTAACAGGGTCCAGAACCACTGCATCAAATTCCTAGGGTTAAAAGCAATAGCTATAGTGGCATTCTAGAGTAAATGTTCACATGGCAAAGCTGGGCTCTCCTTTAGTTTCAGCCTGAATCAATTTTGCTTTCTAATTTTTTAAAATATTTTATTTATTTATTTGAGAGAGAGAGAGAGAGCATGTGCACAAGCAGGGGGAGGGGCAAAGGGAGACAGAAAGAATCTCAGGCAGAATCCCATGAAGCATGAAGAATCTCAAGCGTGAAGCTCCATGTGGGGCTCAATTTCATGACCCTGAGATCATGACCTGAGCTGAAACCAAGAGTCATCAGAGAGATGATGTGTTCCATGGATACCACAGAGAGAGAAAGAGCTAAAAAACCTTCAGGCCAAAATGAAAAATATAATAACCAAGATTTGAAACTGACTGGATGGAATGACAACAATAGTGGAAGAAGAAACAGAGGACAAATAAGTGATACAGAAGAGAGAATTATGAAAAATAATGAAACTCCATAAAAAAACAGAGATAGAATTTTGGATCATGAAACTAGACATAGACAATTGAGTGACTCCATCAAATCTATTAATATTTGTATAATAAGAGTCCCAGTAGAAGAAGAGAGGAAAGGGATCAGAAGTTTTATTTGAGGACATTATAGCTAAAACTTCCCTAATCTGGGAAATGAAATAGACATCCACATCCAGGAGGGACAGAGAACTCCCATCAAAACCAATAAAAGTAGGTCAACACTAAGATATAATAAGATATATTAAATTTGTGAAATATAGTCATAAAGAAAAACAAAAACAAAAACAAAAACTAGAAGCAGCAAGAGAACAGAAGTCCCTAACATACAAGGAAAGACCAATAAGATTAGCAGCAGATCTCTCCACAGAAACTTGGCAAGCCAGAGAAAGTGGCATGAAGTATTCAGTGTGCTGGAAGGGAAAAATCTGCAGGCAAGAATCCTCTACCCAGCAAACCTATCATTCAGAATAGAAGGAGAGAGCAAGAGTTTCCTAGACAAACAAAAACCAAAGGAGTTTGTGACCACCAAACCAGCCCTGCAAGAAATATTTGAGGGGACTCTGAGTGGGAAGGAAAGAACAAAAATGACAAAGACTAGAAGGAACAGAGAAAACCCCCAGAAACAATGACAAAACAAGTAATAAAATATCACTAAATAGATATCTGTCAACATTTATTCTGAATGTAAATGTACTAAGTGCTCCAATCAAAAGAAATAGGATGTCAGAATGGATAAAAAAAAAAAAAAAAAAAGATCCATCTATACGCTGCTTGTAAGAGACTCATTTTAGACCTAAAGACACCTCAAGATTGAAAGTGAGGGGATGGAGAGGTGCCAGGGTGGCTCCGTCAGTTCAGCAGCTGCCTTCGGCTCAGGGCATGATCTCATGGGTCCTGGGGTTAAGCCCCACATCCGTCTTCCTACTCAGGGAGAAGTCTGCTTCTCTCACCTGCTCATGCTTACCCCCCACCCCTCTCTTACACTCTCTCTCTCAAATAAATAACTAAAATCTTTAAAAGAAAAATGAGGGGATGGAGAAACAGTTATTATGCAAATGGACATCAAAAGAAAGCCAAAGTAGCAATACTTTTATCAGACAAACTAGATTTTAAACCAAAGACTGTAACAAGACCAATATTCAAGTCCATTCATATCTCTCTTCATTGAAAACAAACATATACCTAGCATGGAATTCTAGTAAATCGTAGAGACCAATTATAAAATAAAGCTTGGGATATGAAGATTTACACACCACCACAAAAATTAAGACTTTATTTGCCATCTGTTAAAGTCTAGAGATTCAATGAAATGACTTTCATTGTTATATATTTTTTTTATTTTCTACTTTTAAAATTTTTTTTCTGAGAGATAAAGAGAAGGAGAGCAGGGGGAGGATAAAGGGAGAGGAATAATCCTAAGCAGACTCTACACCCATCCAGGAGCCTGAGGCGAGACTCCATCTCAGGACACTGAGATCATGGACTGAGTCAAAATCTTGAGACAGCTGTGCTTAACCAACTGAGTCACCCAGGTGCCCCGATTTTCATTGTTTTAAACCAATTAGGTAATAATGTAAATTTAGATTGTGCTGAAATTATTAATATGTATGCACTTAACAAGTTGGTATGAGAGCTTGAGAAGCTGGCAGGTTTCAGTTGTTTATTCCTTGGTTGATTGCCTGAAGCTTGTCTCCAAATTATTCTATGCAAACTAAAGTTGAGTGCTAGAAGTCTCTTTATAAAATTTAGAGTAAGTAACCCATTCAACATAGATTTATTAAATGCTTACTCTGTGGCCCACACTCTTCCAGGGGCTAGCCAAACTGCAGTGAACAAAAAAAAAAAAAAAAAATCATCTCTGTCCTCGCAGAGCTTAGAATGTTGTGGGCAGACACCAACAATAAGCAGACTCAAAATAAAAATATATTGGGTCATGATAAATCCTGTAGGGAAAAGTAAAAACTGGAACGGGGTTTAGGAAGTTCTGGTAGAAGGATTAACTTTATCCCATTCCATCCCATGGAAAGAGTAATGTGGAAGTCCCTGCTGAAACAGTAAAGCAAAGCAATGCCTGATTTTTGAAGGGATTACAGGAAATTATTGTCACCAAAGATTCAGGAATATGGATTCCTACAAATACGAGCTTATAATATGGGCAAGAGATGAATGAACATGGAGGATGGCAGGCAGTGAGTAAAACTTACTCTAGTGATAGTTACAATCATGGCAGCTATACCAGATGCTGCCTCTTTTCTGAGACAATGAATGTAATCTCTGACATGTGCTACACGACTCTTCTGGGTGGCATTTTTCCTTCTACAATAACAAAAGCACATATAAATAGGTTCCCTTGACAGAAGCACACAGTCCTTCTTTGATTCTTTGTCACGGTTTTATCTACAGAGATCTTGACCACTTCACCATATAGCAACCATCATTATCTAGAATTACACAGGTTTATTATGCATTCCAGAAAAGAAAAAGTAAAATCTAAATGTTTGAGTAAAATTGACATACCTGGAGGATAAGCATGAGCTATTCCATATACAAGGAGTGGTCAAAGTATGTTGTCTGGGAGGACAAAGGTATGGGTCAGCAAAGTAAAGATTGTTGGTGGTCCACCCAAATCCCAGTAAGCAGTCAGGTTCCCTCAGGTCCAAGTGCTGCGACGGTTGGCCACTAATAGCTCGCAGATGGACCCTCCTCCTAAAAATTTTTGTCACTTGCTGGAAGTCTCCTTAGCATGGATGGTCATTGAGGCAGTGGGGAAATGCCGCTGAAGTTATCCTCTAACCTAGGGGTAGCCTGCAGGCAATGACTGCCTGAGATGGAGGTACCCAAGGTGAGTTTGCCTCAGAGTGACATAATTCCATTTCTGCTCCAGTTGGAGGGTAAACCTCAACTGAAACCACTGCTTTGCTGATCCTGTTTTCCACACTCCCTCAATAATCACGCGCACATAAATACTCATCTCAGGCTTTGCTTCCAAGGAACCCAGACCTAAGATGATTATGTTGCTGTGTCACCTAGAAAGTAAACAGCAGTTGCCAATCTTCCACTGAAATTTACATTGACAGTTCTCTATTGACTAATCCATGACTATGGGTGAGTATACTTTAGAAAAACTGCCTTCAAAATGACTTAAAAGAGTTTTACTTAAATCTTTAAAACCTATATAGTAATATTAATATATTAACATATTAACATTAATATACTAACCTATTAATTATTATATTAACCCATTAATTATTATATTAACCTATTAATTATTATATTATATTAACCTATTAATATATTGACCTATTAATATATCAACATATATATTAATATTAATATAGTAATATTAATACATGATTAAAAGCACTTTTACATATATTACCTCATTTGACCTTCACAATATCCCTGAAAGCAAATATCATTACCTACATTTTATGGATAAGGAAATTAAGAAATTAAGATCCTGAAAGTTTACTAGGTGTCTTGTCTAAGACCACATTAGAAGATCAACATCAGAATGGAGGATAGGCACCTGGGTGGCTGGCAGTTGAGTGGCCGACTCTTGGTTTTGGTTCAGGTTGTGATCTCAGGGTCCTGGGGTTGAGCCCCAAGTATGGCTCCATGTTCAGTGGGGAGTCTGCTTCAGGATTCTCTCTCTCCTTCTGTATCACCACCCCTCCTCCCCTGGGGTTGGTCTCTCACTCTCAAATAAATAAATTAAAAAAAAAAAAAAAGAATTGAAGGTAACTTATAGGTTTTTAATTCCTCAGCAATGCATTCTTTTTGTGTGTGTGTGCAACTGTTCTTTTTTTTTTAATTTAATTTAATTTAATTTAATTTTTTCAGTGTTCCAAGATTCATTTTTATGCACCACACCCAGTGCTCCATGCAAAATGTGCCCTTCTTAATACCCACCACCATTCTTTATTCTATGTTTGACTGTCTTCCAGGTAATCATTTATTGTATGAAATCTAATCAGAACATTTTATATATTTATTTATTTATTATTTATTTTAAAGATTTTTATTTATTTATTTGGCAGAGAGAGAGAGAGAGAGAGAGCAAGCGCACAAGCAGAGGGAGCTACAGGCAGAAGGAGAGGGAGAAGCAGGCTCTCCACTGAGCAGGGGGGCTAAGCCTGATGTAAGACTCAATTCTAGGACTCTGGGATCATGACTTGAGCTGAAGGCAGACACTTAACTGACTGAGCCACCAACGCACCCCATAGTCAGAATATTTGAGTGCACACATAAGCACACTGCTGGAGTATACTTAGTCACACATGCACCAAAAAGGTTGATGTCTGAACTTCACAGGGCATGATGCAACAACTAAGTATGCACTTATGACACCACTGGCATGGTTCACCTTCTGACTGAATAACTGAAAACATTTTCATGTCCTCGAAGTTAGAAGCCATCCTGATAATGTATGCCAACCTTGACAAGTATATCTTGCCAAAGCTTCGCCATTAGCAATGAAAGTACATGCATTACAGACTTCATGCTGGTATTTTGGTAAAAATGTTGATAAATTCAAGTTTCCACAAGGGTTATGTAATTACCTAAGATAGAAAGGAGTTATCTGATAAATCCTCCATTGATTCATCTTATATTTCTGGGATTTTGAGTTTAATTCCTCAATTTTAAATAAATGGAATTGAGAATTCTTCTTACAGCAGATGTGATTCTAAAGTAGAAAGAAGGAGAGCTCATGTGTTCATTTGTTTTCAACCAGTAATTGTTGGGGGCTTTTAATGTTTCAAATAGGAATTAAGATATTTTGTTTATGATAAAAATGTGTTCTCAATCACAATTAGTGAGCCAATAATTGGTCTTGCATTTTATGTACCTAAAGAAAATTATTGTGGCAAATACTTACTGAAGAAAATAAAACAGCCATTCAACTTCCTATGGCCTTATAATCTTACGGGCTAATGGATAATATAGAGAGTTCTGCATTTCTGGGGCCCAAATGAATTTAGCAAACATATGAGGAACCAATGTCAGGGTGTTGAGAAATTCTTACTAGATAATATGGCTTCTCTATAGCCCATGCCATGTGTTTCCCTCTGCCTGGCCTATTACTACAGATTTAATGATGCTTTCCATAGCCCAGCAGCAAAACAGTTATTAAATTAGTTGTCAACTTTCTCTAGGTGCTCTTTACTTACAGGGGTGACATGCTATACCAAGTAAGTAGAAGTTTGGCATTTGTTTATGAAGGTCTGGGCTGGCATCAACATTTTCAATCACTTATAGGAGTTGAACTTTTGCCTTAGGTGATTGAATGTTGGTCTATTCTAACATAAATAAGATACAAATCCAGTGTTCTCTTCAAAAATGCTAAGATCCAGAATACAGAGCCAATAATAGCCACAGTCATTCCTAGTGAAGGAAAACAATTTCATTAACTTATTTCTAGATTTCAAGTTGCCAAAGACTCCTTCTATTAGTTACTAAAAAAAATGCATGCTAAAATATGGACATCATCTTTTGCTATAGTATTACAATCTCTCTTCTTTTTTAATTTTTTTTTTTTTTTTTTTTTACAAAAGATGGTGTTATGGGGGGTTTAAGAAGAATGATTTTAGGAATAGTTCTTGGTTTGAATTTTAGCACTACTACTTATAAGCAATATGGTGCTGGAGAAATCAACTGACTTCTTTCGGCTTTAGTTTTTCCATCTATAAATGAGTATGATGGAACCCATCGTCACAGGGTGTTTGTAAGATTAAAGCAAGAAACAGTACTTAAAAGCTTAGTAGAGTATATAAACAGCATCCAGTAAAAGGCAGTTATTTTTATTAAATTCTACTAACATACAAGGACTCAGAAATTGAACAATTACTGAGAGCATACTAACAAAGACACTTTGCATGTTATTTCATTGAATCCCCAACAACTCTGTGCAATAGATATAATTACTAACACTATTTTATAACTGAGAAAACCAAGGTCAGAGGGATTAAACAGCTCTTCCATTGAGCGTGTCTGAATGTTAACTTGTTCTTTTTCCACAATTACACCACGCTGAGCTGCTCCTTTACACTACCAGTTTTGTGCCTAGCACTTAAAAAGATTACGATTACATGCATGTGGACTTTTCCATTGTGAAGAACTTTTGGGTTATATTGGCTGCCCAATATCCACTCCCACTTGCTAATAACAATCTTCATTTCTTTTTGAGAAAGGCCTTTGTCTCATAAGTGTTAGGAGAGACATCATTCCAGAATCACCTTCTGAGT
Organism: Enhydra lutris kenyoni; assembly: GCF_002288905.1. Lineage (NCBI taxonomy): Eukaryota > Metazoa > Chordata > Mammalia > Carnivora > Mustelidae > Enhydra > Enhydra lutris. The sequence goes on along the minus strand of NW_019154121.1, from coordinate 9,909,205 downwards.
ATGGGAGGAAAGGAGAGCCCAGACATGTTAAGCAGTACACACTGACTGAATTCTGCCAATTCTGAGATTTCAAATCTTTTGCAGGGCTGCAAGTTCAGCATTAAAAGTTGGTTAATTGTCTCAGAGGAATGGCTCTGAACTAGTTATTGTACTCCTTACTTCCTCATTTTTGTTCCTCCAGGGTTCTTCTGCACCCCAGGCTTTTCACCCTTTCAAGAACGTAGACTTTCTCTTAGCCAGTCTCTTTATCTTGCCTGCCATCAAGATTCCTAACTAATATACCTATATTACTGTCACTTGTCTATTCCTATTCCTAGAATGTCAGTACAGATGTTTAAGAGCACCAAATTTGGAGCGAAACTCCATGGGTTCAAATCCTATCTCTGCTGATTACTCGTTTCCTCATTCGTATCTACCTCATAGGGTTGTTATGAGAATGAAAGTAGTTATTATTGGGCACCTGGGTGGCTCAGTGGGTTAAAGCCTCTGCCTTCGGCTCAGGTCATGATCCTGGGGTCCTGGGATCGAGCCCCGCATTGGGCTCTCTGCTTAGCAGGGAGTCTGCTTCCCCCTCTCTCTCTGCCTGCCTCTCTGCCTGCTTGTGATCTCTGTCTGTCAAGTAAATAAATAATCTTAAAAAATATTATTAAAAAAAAGAAAGTAGTTATTATTTGCCAGGTTCTTAGAAGAGCGTCTGGCACAAAGGACTCTCTATGTATATGTCGGCTATTAACTATTAATTATCATAACTATCCATTCGTGTTGCTATTGTGAAAAAAATATTTTAACAGTCAAAGTTGGAATCCTAAGAAACACTTTGATTTTTCTACCTCCCATTTACCTCCTCCAAAAATCCAGATGCTTTCCTGTTGGAGAAAAGACGAGTGAAGGCTAAGCACCTCTCTTGTTGGATGATTTATAGTAGGACAGTATACCAGTCTCACAAATGTGAATTTCATCTTGGCAGTGACCCAGTCCCACCGGCCAATTACATAGATGGAATAACATGAATTTGATATCTCTCCCAACCCCATTGGAGCAACATGTACTTTGTAGGATCTATTTGGTCACAGTCGTGGGAGCTCTTGCTTTCATGAACTAACCAGCATGAGGTCTGTAACTCCTGCTTTGAGAGCTTCCAGCTGATGATCTCCACCACCGGCAACTGTTCTGTGTAGAAACATTCAGTGGGTTCCACAGCTGTGAACAAATTAAGTTTGTACCCTGCTCTCTGCACTGGCTGTCAGGAAAAAGAAGAGGCTGACTTTACCATGACCTTCTTGGGTTTTAGAGTTCCTAGACAGAGTTAGTCAGTACTTGTGAGTACTTGTTAGTCAGTATTTGTGACTTCAGCCCCGGGCCTGATATGCCGTGCCCTGTGGGGTGGGCGTTTTTGTTTTAGGTCAGTAGGCAGCTGAAGCGTTCACTCCAGGAACAGTGGAGCATGAATCCTATTTTCTTCCTTTTTTCACTCTTTTCTATCTCAGCTTCTACCCAGCACCTGCTCAGTGTAAACAGTGATTTCCTTTGGTGTTCCTTCTTCTACTTAGCAAGCTCTACTTTGATCGGTTTGCCTCTGGATCAGGTTTCCCTTCTCTGCAATGTTGCTGTTTCATTGTTTATTGTCAGAAGTATTCAGCCCAAAGGAGCTTTGTAGGTTAAAATATATAATATCCATAATATTAGGAAAATAGCATATGTATTCTTCCTTTTCCAATAATCAAGATTTTTGCTTTAAATAAGGCTCTCCTTTAAAACTTCCAAAACATATTTCTGGAATTCTTAAGCTACATACTATATGTCTATGAAGAGAGAGGTAAGGGAGACAGAACTGAGAGAGAGAGAGAGACTTCTTGATTCAATAGAACTGAGCCGAATCATCAGTAAAAGCCCCCAAGAAAGTACATGGCACACAAAGTCATTTCAGTAGATATTTATTGAAATGTTCATTTCAATAAATTTGTTCATTTACTGAACTACAACTTGTGTCTTCTCAGAAACACACTGGAGGGTAGACTATGCAAACAAGTCTCTAAGCCATTCCAGGGTTTGTTCCCCTAGATTATATATTTTAAATTTTATGTTGTCATTGCCAGTAATTAGAGACACAAGATGAGATGCTAATTGCAGGCGAATAACCACTGAGATTGAACAAAGCCAAGGGTAGATGTTTATAGCATTTACAAACAGTCTCTGCCTTCATGATGGAATTAACATTTAGAAGGAGAGGACATTTGCAAGGTGAAGTATCATTTGGCTGAAAGGAACCCATTTACCTTTAGTGAAGAACTTAGACTATGAACTCAATAAAAGACTGGTCCGTTGATACAACTCCAATCACCGATTCATAGCTTCAATATATAATGCCTAATTAGATGTACTTGATTAAATTATTTCTATATAAAGTGTTTGTGTTTTGTGGAACGAAAGTGGAATTTTTGAAATCTCTCTAGATCATTTCAAATTACTCATCGGCCTCTCTCTGCAACCAAAATTTCCAAAGGAAAGTCATTAAACATTGAGTACTTGAGCAGAATGAATTTTGCCCTGTGGAAGACGGTGTTACGTATTCTATAAATCTTACAGTGATATTGTATCCAAGAGCTTTCCAGGAGATAACAAAGAAGGGATACCTTGGGATTCAACATTTATTCCTTTTCAAGCAGTGACCTTTATAGTGCATTTTAAGCATGACCACTGCGTTTTAAAACAGCTCAGTGTTGCATACAGATACCTTCCCCCATGTCATATTCTGAACAGAGAAATGGGAGGAATATTCAGGGTTGACTCATAAACATGGACCATATGGTTTAAGTCCTAATGGAATAAATTAGTAGTGATTATGGGTATTCTTATTTTAGAAAAGGCTTTTGTATGACTTTTTGTGTGAATCTGTTAGATCTCTCTAGTGGATACCCGCCTGTCACATATGAGACTGATTTATCTTTAGATAACTGATTTATCTTTAGATAATATATAAATATATTTATATTTTATATAGTGCCCTTTTAATATATGGATATCTACTCACAAGCCTCTGACAAATTCTGATACCCAAGTAGAAGACTGAAGAAAAAAGACTGTATGAAAAAGAAAATAACAGAAAAATCTATGCAGCTCATTCTTGTTCAGTACATTATATGAATTTAACTTCATATCTTTAAAGAAATTCATTTAAGGCATTCTTTTTGTGAACCTAGCAAGGTTTAGTGATTGTCCATCCTTGTAAACAAAATCCCAATAAAAGCTAACATAAACTTAATTATTACTTGGGTACAGAACGTTAATATCTAATGACAATGGGTCAAAGCTCAAATCCCAAGCATTATCACAAATCAAATTCCAAATTCCAAATTCCAAACATCAAATTATTTACTTGGTGACATATGGGTCAACTTGTTGATGCTGAGGATTTCAGGACCAATGATCACTCAGAATATGCAAAGTATGCATAAGGTGTCTGTTTTCACATCCATATCACCTTTCATAAAATATCTTATTGATCAACTATATCATGAACTTTTTATTAGGATTGCTCAAGTACAGCATAGACTGAAAAATGCAATTATAATATTAAATCATTGTAACTAATTAGATTTTGTATACTATGAGGGGCAAGTTGAATTAGCCTGTAAAAATAAATATGACATTTTACTACATAAAGCACTAAGTGTAGAAGCAAGGTAGCAAACTAGAAAAAGTCAAAATATCTGAATTAAAATCCTGTTGCTACTTATTAGCTTCATTACTGTGGACTAGTTATTTACACTGAACCTTAGGTCCATATTTTTAAAATCGGGAGTATACTACTTCATACCACAGAGTATTGTTAGAACTGAACAAGACAGCATATGCAAATATAGAATGTTTGGCATATGGTAGTTTCTCCGATATTTAATTTACTTGAATTTCTTTGGAATTATCCCTTGCTATATGAAGTCCAAGTACCTGTCTCCATGAGACAGGATATCTACACTTTCATTATTAGAAATGTAAGCCTTCTTGTCCTTCCTGCCAACCAAATGAGGTGGCCCAAATAAACATCTCAATCCTCTTGGATTAAAAAACAAAAACAAAAACAAAAACAAACCTATTGTTTTGCTGGGAAGAATATATTATCATATCTGTGATCCAGCGAATTCAGCTCCAGCTAATAAAATTTTAATCAGTCTTTCCTTTCATTTGCAAAATGTTTTACTACATACAGATCTCAAACTCAGGCAAATAATGATCTCTGCAAAGTGGAATTCAAAATATTAGCAAGTCATTGCAAGAAAGTACAGAGAGTAAAGGCAATTTGGACAAGATTTCAAGAAAAATCAATGAAGTCTATCCAAACCTAAGTCCTGGAGGTAATGCTATATAACTATCATACTTAATCATTTTAATATTTCTTTATTGACTCATTGGACTGTGTTTGTTCTTTGCTTTATTTCTGGCTGAAAGTCCACATTTTCTCAGAATACCAATAATTAATCTAAAATGTTTAAATACAGAGTTCTTGCCTTGACTCTATTAACTGAAGTCCTAAACTAAATAATGAAGAACACTCCCATGTATCCATGCTTCAAAAGCAAAATCAGATATGAACAAATCTCTTTCACTGTCACAGAGATATAGCCTGAGTCTTCTCAAGCAAAACCCTCCCAAGAATGCAATTTTGCATCAAGGCCAAACCAGAGGATTACAAGTTTTTTTTTTACATGTATCTTAAAAAACAGAAAAGAGGGGTGCCTAGGTGGCTCAGTCAGTTAAGCATATGACTCTTGATTTCAGCTCAGGTTATGATCTCAAGGTTGTGCTATCAAGCCCTGGGTCAAGCCCTGTGTCAAGCTCCATGTTGGGCTCTGCACTGGGCATGAAGCCTGCTTAAGATTCTCTCTCTACCTCTCCCTCTGACTATCCACCTGCCTCTCAAAAAAAGAAAAAAAAAAAAAAAGGAAAGATACGAAGAAGCAATCTAAATGAAGTTTCCAAGGAACACAAATTCCATTGATGTCATGAGGATTGGTTTAGTCATTAGAATTTCAGATATACTGTTGCATATACAGATCCTGTTTCCATTATTGATAGATTTTTCAGGTAATATGAGGAGACATAAAATAGACCCCCCCCCTTTTTAAGGAGTTAGAATTTAGTTGGATAAGAAACATATTTAGGAAAAGTGAAGCCAAAATTCAAAAAAAGAAAATGGGAAATTGATTTTGCAATTTAATAATTAATCACATCATGGAGTCCTTTATACATTCAACACAAATTTGAATGCCTACTCTTTGAAAGGCAGTGAGAACAATTAAAAAAACAACAACAACAATTTTTTGAAAAAAACAACAGATTTTTGATATAGAGACTGGAAGTAATTTCTCTGCTTTATTTAAATGCAAAAGCTATATCTAAATAGGATCTGTGCACTTAAAAAAAAAACACTGGAAATTCTCTGTGAACAAATTCAATTAATGAAATGGAAAAGAGATTTATGAATGAAAGGCAATGAAAATTTATATCAGCTTCAACATATTAAATGACTCTATTAATTGCTAATGTTTATTGAGTACTCACTATGTCTCAGGCAATGTTCTAGGCACTTTCACAAGAATTAATTTACTTAATCCATATAATAATCTTTTGAGGTAGATGCTATTTACCCCATTGGAACCATTGAGAAAATAGATATGAATGCAGGAAATAACTTCCCTCAGTTAAACAGCTAATAAATAGCAAAGCTAGAATTTGAATTTAGGGAACCAGTCACCAGAAATGAGAAGCACAGCCACTAGGCACACTCATTTCCTCTCAATAAATAAACGTTTAAGGAAAGGTTCCTATTTCATTGAATTTGATATACTTTTTAAGTCATAAGAAAAAAATACTGCTTCACTTGGTTTATTGTCTACTATGCTTTGGTGATTAATTCAGTCCATACTCTCTTCCGTGTTCCCACACCAGTAACCACAGCACACATCTCAAATTAGATGTGGCATGTAGTGCTAAAGTCTGTATTAGTCCAGACCATTTGTCTTCATAAGACCTTGTTACAGTAAAAGTGGAGGAAATTGAGAGGGATGCAGCTGCTGGAGAATGTAGAGAGGGGGAGGGGAAGGAAGAGTACAGAGAAAAGGAGATAAAACATCTGGGCTGTGAAATGGCCAGAGCATAATTAGTGCTAGAATCTTCAAAAAGATAACAGCAAGAACTTTATCTACTTTTTTTTCACTCTTTATCAATAATTATGATCTATGAAAATCTATGTAAAATAGGAAAGTATACACACACACACACACACACACACACACATACAAAAATACATATACTATACATATATACTTCTAATTGTTAATTTAAAAAGCTTTTTTACCCACTCCACATTCTTCTGTAGTGGCCTCACCTTATCCTGTGAAAGACAGTAGGCACAATAGGGTGTAGACACTACTTTGGTAATCACAACCCAAAAGACTCCGTCCTAGGGAAAAAACAACAGAAATACAGAGCATATAAACAGAGCACTGGGAGACTTAGAGTTCCCTTATTCTAAGTCAAGATTTTAGATAGTCCTGAGTAGGGGGTCTCATCTCTCTTTTGGACCACATTGTTTCAGATTATGCCAGGGGATTACCACTGGCTACTTCTAGACTTCGTCTTCACCAAAATTGTCACGATGAGCACCAGTAAGTGCATGTCACAGACAGCCCTGTCGTGTCACTAAACATTACCTTCAAGTGCTCATCTATGGCTCCTAAATGCATGGGTTTTCTACCACCCCCCTTCTTTTTTCCTCTTATTTCACTGATTAGGAGGTAGGGGAACGTAGACAGGACTAGTTTTAGTTTAGTTTAGTTTTGTTCTGTTTTAAATAACAATATATTTTTCTTTAAAGTTATGCCATTTATTATAACCTAAAATGCAAGCTGGAAGCAAATAAGTATGACCCACCTACAATTTGCTCAGAAGCCATTGTGAACCAGTATCTTCAGAGTTGGAAAGGAGCGGTTAATGGCATCTGTGTATGAAGAGCCGACGTAGTAGTGCTTTGCTGTACTTACAGATGGATGGGCATATGTGTGTGGAGGATGAAGCAAAGTTCACAGTAACACCTCAACCACATTTTCACAGAGGCAGTGAAAAAGAGAGCAGGCATACTGCAAAATATATGCACTACGAGCATATGCGAGAAGCTCAGCAACAGAGAATGAGAGTTTGCTTTTATGACTGACAAACCAGCAACAAGAACTCGGGGAGCTCCAAGTCTGCCTTGGCAGCACGAGGGATTCCACAGATCCGCTCCCAGCTCTACCAGTGAAAACTGTTTAAATAATCGTTTTTAAAGTCTCTGGAAAGTCTTTTTAAAGTCTTTGGAAATGGCAGTATGGTTTTTATAGCAAGTGAAGAACGATTTGTTCAAGAAAATCTACTACAACTTGGTAAGAAATGCCAGAAATTGTGACATTTGAACCAAGACCCAAACCCTTCCTCCTTCCCAGCTATCAAGACATAAGCTCCATTTGGACTGGGGAAGCCAAGAACACAGGGTTGGATTCCTCTTTTCCAGGATCCCACTCACCTTCCCAGGAGGGACAGAGTGACCTGCTTGTGGTTGCCTGTTACTGAGGCTATGTTTGGGCCAAGTGTGGCTGAGAGGCAAGGAGTACATCGAATCCCCACTTCTTAGATGGCTATTCTGCCTCAGCCATGAATCTTCTGAGGATACTAGGCCCAAGCATCCGTGCGCCATCTCATGGGGTGGGCATTTCAAAACCAAGAGAGAGAGGCAAGCTGAAGAACCTGGAGGTGTTGGCCCCACAGCCATCCAGCACTCAGCTCCTGAAGGGGGACGTCACACAGGAAAGAGAATATGTCAGTACCCCTAGCCTAACCTCCAGAATTATGGCTCAGAGATTTACTCAAGGAGAGAAGAGGGTGTAGAACAAAGAGCTCTAAATCCCTTCCCAAGAACTGACTTCATTTCCAACAGAGTGACGAGAACTTAAAGAATAAGGACACCTTCTGAAACAGTGGAGTTTGTGATGAAAAGCAGCAGATAAGACATTAATAGATTCGTTAGAGAAGAGGCTAAAGTGGAGGCCAGCTAATTTTCCAGAGAGAAATGGAGAGAGAGGAAGAGAGAGCTAGTGAGAGCCCTCCTGGGGTTGGTAAAAACCTCGAACACTGACCTCAGGAACTTTTCTTTAAAGGAGATGAACTTTGTTGCTGTTACTCTACAAAGCAATTTGAGCCCCAGGACATCGCTGAAAACCATAGAACAACCACCTTGCAATTAGTGGAGTTTAACAGCTGGTGTGGTTAGGGAATTAGAAAAACAAAACAAAAAAAAAAACAAAAACAAAAAAGAAACCAAAAACCTACCAAAATCACTTTAACCCAAGGGTGATTGAGGAAATACTCGAGGCTATGATCTCTAAAAAGCAAGATCTGAGACATAACCAGTACTGAATCTTCTCAAGTCAATGTGATGTTACAGCTTTCCATTTTTTTAGGTTTTCTTTAGTGTCTCTCATGATTGTTTAACATGGTTTTTATTTATAAAACTTCAGTAAGGCTGCCATGAGGAAGATTGGATCAGATAATAATAATATTAACAGCACACTCTTGCTCTGCATTGAATCTTTAACACATATTAGCCAACCAATTTTTTTAAAATGACTTTTACTTATTTGAGAGAAATAATGGGGGGCAGGGGCAGAGGGAGAAGCTGACTCTCCACTGAGCAGGGAGCCTGAAGTAGGGAGAGGGGGTGTCAACATGGGGCTCAACCCCAGGACCCCGGGATCATGACCTGAGCCAAAGGCAGATGCTTAACTGACTGAGACACCAAGACACCCCTGCCAAACAATAAATACTTATGAGCTGATCTAATTACTCAGATATTAAGTGCTTACTGTGTCCCCTGAACTAGGTGGGCATTGTGTGTATTACCACATTTAATCCTCAGAAATGTTATATAGGTACTCATTCTCTTATATGCATGAATCACCTAATATTTTATCTGGCATGAATAGATCTTATTCTCTTTCTTCCCTCCCATAAAAGTGAACAAAACATACACCTCTGTTTGAAGGAGCTTTCAGAAATACCCATTTGACATAGGTGTGCATTGAGGACGGGTGTCATGAGGGACAAGAGTGGGTAGCCATTACTGTTTGCGCTCAGCAGTTTTTCTGAAGAAAACTACTTTCCATATCTGTTTGATATTAAAAATTGAAAGTAAAACTATAAAAAGTAAATGTCCTATTTTATTTTTATATGAACTTCATGGTTATCATTCATTTGTAGTCTTAATTATTTATGTTGAAATAACAAAATCTAGAATAATCTTCAAAGTTCAACAACTTGTAGCTACATTTGTCAGGAATAAAATATTCAAGGTAAAATCATCTAGTACTCTTGCCTTTATAGCTTAAAGAAGCTCTATTTTTAAATGTATTATATTAAACATGTTCAAGGTATCATCAAAATAAATTTACATGATTCATGTTTATATTCTTAAGTTAATATACTGAATAAAGTTAGATAATAAACCCTTTAAAATTGTTATAAAAATCTATTCCATGATTTCCATGTTTTGAAAATATCCCCAAGTCACATTTCTCCCATGGTTGAAAAATGTACTTTTCTCTTTGCTTTTTTTCTTTTTCTTTCTTTCTTTTTTTTTTTACTCTTTCCATTCTTCTACTAATTGAGACAAAGAACTTAACCCTGTTTAATGACAATACAGAGTTATGGAAAATACAAGGGTTTCTTAATTAGACTATTTGATTTTAATCCCAGCTATTGATATTGCTAGCTACTGGACTTTGTAGGGTATTTGAACACTAATACTAACTTTTAGTTTGTTGTGAAAACAACAGATTCAATGTGAGCTCATTTAGTGAGTGTTCAGTAAAATGTAGGTGCTATTATTCTTAACAATAATTTCAAAATACACTCTCATACTTGTTTTGTTTCCAGAAACAATTTTTTTTATTATACGCAGTGTGTTCAGGATGCTTAAAAATAAAATAGAAAATAGCATGAATTATTACCATTATTACCATTATTATACTTATTATTAAAAGAGTCCTCAGATATAATACTTTTCTAATTTTCCCTATATGCAAGCTTACTCCATGCTTTTCCAAACCGTATTTCTCTACTGCCTTCATTCAATTATCAATTCAAACTGTTCCAAAAAATCTGTAACCTTCACAAGATACTTTCAGAAGAAAAGAAAGCTATCTGGTTATGCACTCCCTACTTCCTTTTAACAAAAAATCACCCAGGATGCAGACTTGGTAGTTTTGTTCTTCCATGCAGTTTGATTTGATCTTTTAGGATATCTTAAAGTGTCATTTGATGAAGTAATTTTGCCAAAAGCTTAAAGCTCCTTCTGCTCGCAGTTTTTGAGATTATAAATTCGAATGAGGCTACGTAGTTGTGTGGTATCAACTACATTACAAATCAATTTCATTAACGGAAAGCATTATTTTGTACTTACTCTGGAGAAAAAAAACTCAATTGTTTCTCTCAAAGAATTCATTTTGCCTTAGTAAAAAATTAAAGCACTTGATGGCTACTGTCACTATTTGACAACACGCTGGGAAGTAGGGCAAGTAAATTGATGTTCCAAATAAATCTCTTACCAAAGTTCACCATGATACTTGCTGTATACACCTTTTAGTCTGATTCTTTGAAACCATGAGAATTTTAGAATCCACCGTTCCCACAAACAGAAATTTACTAATATGTCCTGTTAACTATTTGCTTGCTTGACATTATTCTGAGATGTAATTTCTATTTCCTGAGTGAATTTAACACGATCTCTCAGTCTAACATCTAACATGTACTGGGTGAGAGTGTATGTTTGTATGCATGTCTGTGTGAATTTTCGTGACTGAATATTCTATTTAACTTACTATAATATGGATTTGATTATAGAGCAACTAGTTAGGTAAGTTATTTAATGACCTCGATAATCTATTGAGTATATACAATTCTATTTATAATATTATGCAGGTTAATTATTGTTTCAAGTTATATTCATATTTTATGTAAGTCTGGATACTTAGTAAATTTAGCAATACAGAAAATACTAATATACACATGGCAATTAATACATGTTTTGTACTATTTATGACCAAAATTCATTTTCATTTAAAAAAATCCTACCCCCAAATAAATAATAAAACCTTGCACTAAGAATATAGCCAAGTACCCTGATTGAAGATTGTTATCTTTGCACTCACTGCATGAATTTAAGATGTGACTTAGACTACAGTTTATAATCTTTGTTTTTCTCTCTGAAAAGATCTGTCAGAAGGACAGAAAAGATGTGTCAGAAGTCAGAGGCACACAATCAAATTACCTGAGGTAGCAATAGTTGGTTATTAGAATAGACATGAAATAAAGGAACAAAAGAAACCATGTCAGCACCCACGCAGCTAGGTCTTAAGTAGAACAGTAGAATACATCCTTGCCTTTCGATAAACAATAGGAAGGGCCAGGAATCCCATGGTGGTGCCATCCTGTTACCCATCAGAAAAGATATCTGCTTCCTTTATTCTAGAGACTATCATTCTCAGGACTGATGTTCTCAGTGCTCTGCTAGTCTATACTTTAATTTTCTTTCATTTTCTGTATCATCTTCCACAATGACTACCATTCTTTAAAAATGATTTCTATATCTCTGTCTGAAATTTGAACTCCCACCCAAGTAAGAACGTTATTAGCTCAATCAATCACCATTCAATATAGAACCCCATATGAAAGTAATATACAGCATTCACATTCAGGGTCATCTCAAAAATTAGTAACTTTTCATTTTTTTCTAACCTCTAGGTCCATGCCTTTTGTAATAGTGATCCATTGGTCAATAAGCTGAGGCTAGTGAAGCATAATTACATGATGCAAAATGAGAGTAATTTTTCTTAAGTGTCAACCCTTGGAACCACTTCCATCAGAAGGAAATTAGGAGTAAAACAGACATGTAAGAGCCCTTTCAACTTCTCTCTGTATACTGACAACACTCACATACACTTGTTCCTTTCTGTACCTAACACTGTTTCTTGTATCCTCATTTAAAAATTTTTATTGAGCACGTCTCTCTGCTACCTTCATGAGACTCACGGTCCAGTAGAAAGAATATACACCTAATAACCAGTAGATAATTTGCTTCCAATATGCTACATTTTACAAAGAAAGTATGTCAGGATAGGGTATGAAAGGAAAAGGAAAGATTTTTCTGTGTAAATGGTTTTTAAGGTAAGTTCTTAAGAGTCAGTTGGGTTAGGTAGTGAAATTTTCAAGTGGAGCCAGATAGACACAAAGGCCCTAAGCAAGAAAGAACAACTGAGACATCAGAATCATTAAGATAAGACAGATAATAACAGGAGAGAGAGTGCACATGAGGCATGTTTGTGTGCTTGGAACTGCGTACAAAGTGCTGATAAGAAGGGGACTAGGCAGTTGGAAGACAGAACACACAGAGCCATTTAGATCATGTAATGACTCTGGATTTTTTTTAATCAACTGTAGCCTTAAGAGAATTCCACATGAAAGGAAGACATGAATAGATATATTACTTCTGAAAAATCAAAAAGAAGAAATTTAGTATTCATGAAATATTATTATCTTCACAACCATTTATATTCAATCAGTTCCAATAATATTCTTTAGAGATTTTTTTTTTCAATCCATGATCCAATCAAGGCTCACATATTGCATTTAGTCATAGCATCTTTTCGTTCTCCCTCAATTTGGGAAAGCGCCTCATAATTTCTGTGGGTTCTTGATGTCTTTGAAAAGCACAGACTAGTTACTCTGTAGAATGTCCCTCTATTTGAGTTCATCTAAGGCTTGCTCATGCTTAGACTCAGGTAATATATTTTTGGCAGGAATGCCACAGTAACGATGCTTCCTTTTCTGTGTAGCATCTAGGAGACATGTGGGAGTAGTTCCTCTTAATATTGGTGATACTAACTTTGATTATTTGATTAAAGAACTTATAAGAAGGGAAAAATAACTATATAACTAAAATAAGAGAAAAATTATATATGGTCATTTAAAAAAGATTTACATATTTATTTGAGGGATCGGGAAGGGCAGAGGGAGAGAGAATCTCAAGCAGACTCCATGCTGAGTTCTGAGCCTGATGCAGGATTTGATCCCAGGACCCTGAGATCATGACTTAAGCAGAAACCAAAAGTCAGTCACTCAACCAAGTGAGCCACTCATATACCCCTATATAGGGGCTTTTATATTTATAATGTATTTGTCATTTTTAATCTTTTCTATAGATCTAGCTTTCCATTCTGAGAAATTTCCCAATGCTTTTCTTTTCTTTTTTTTTTTTAAAGATTTTATTTATTTATTTATTTGACAGAGAGAGATCACAAGTAGATGGAGAGGCAGGCAGAGAGAGAGAGAGAGGGAAGCAGGCACCCTGCTGAGCAGAGAGCCCGATGTGGGACTCGATCCCAGGACCCTGAGATCATGACCTGAGCTGAAGGCAGCGGCTTAATCCACTGAGCCACCCAGGTGACCCCCCAATGCTTTTCTCATAGCACACCTCTACTGGGGGACTAATTCCCTGGTTTTCCTTCTGAAAGCATTTTTACCTTGCCTATGTTTATGAAGGACATTATCATTGTATATAAAATTCTGGTTTGACAGTTTTTGTTTTGTTTTGTGTTTTTCTTTTCACGTCTTATAAATGCTCTTACCTTATTTAACTCCCATTACTCCCATTGTTTCTAAGTTAGCTCTCAGTTGCACCAGTTTTTTGTTTTTTCTTTTTTCTTTTTTTTCCTTTCTACTGTATGTATTATATTGCTTTTGTCTGGCTGTTTTCCAGATATTTCTCAGTATCTGATTTTCATTAGTTTGACTATGATATACCTAAGCGTGGTTTTTATTGTATTTATCTTGCTTGAGATTTACTGAGACTCTTGAACTCTTTTTTGTAAAGATTTTATTTATTTATTTTGAGAGAGAGAGCTAGAGGGGGAAAGAAAGAGCATGAGCAGAGGAGAGGGGCAGAGGGAGAGAGAAAAACAGACTCCCCACTGAGCAAGGAGCCTGATGTGGGACTCTATCCCAGGACCCTGAAATCATTACCTGAGCCAAAGGGCTTACCTGCTTAACTGACAGAGCCACCTGGCACCCAAGACTCATGAACTCTTAAGTTTGTGTGTATGTGTGAGTATAAATGAAATTTGTGAAACATTTTCCATTATCTCTTCAAATACTATGATCTAAATTCTCTTCTCCCCTGATTATTTATATTGCTGGTTATTTTCTCCCAATCCCTGAGACTGTTTTTTTTTCCTCTCCCAATAAGTATATGTCCTTTTCATATTTAATAACTTTTATTGAACATCTTCAAGTTAATCTTTTCTTCTGTCATATCAAATTTTCTGTTAAGCCCAGCTAGTGACCCTTTTATTTCATAGGTTGCACTTTTCTGTTCTACAATTCCATCTTTCTGTTTTCAACATCTGTGGCATCACAACTTTGGTTTCTACTGACTGCTTTTTCTTTCACCTCTGCTATTTGTTTTCTGATTATGTGACTACTAGTCTATTATTTTATTCTGGACCGTGTGGATAATATAATGTGGAGACTCTAGAGTCTTTTATTTTCCTCTGAAGAAAGGTGCTCTTGTTGTTCTTGTGGCTGCTGTCTTCACTAGCAGGCAGCTAAGTTGTCTGGACTCTCCACAGTCTGCCCTACAGATTGCTTTCCACCAGGTTCCCTGAGTTCTTCGACAAAGACACAGTCTAGGGTTATCCAAGTATTTAGCTGGAGCATTTACACAGATTTTAAGGCTTCTCACATATGGATTCTTCCTTTTTGTCATTTCCCTCTTCACTTTCCCACTGCTTCATTTTGTTTCAGAAGCTTCAGTCATGCAGCCCTGTGACTCAGGAGAGGCTGATTATTCTAAGTTAACCATGATGATCTCATCTCGCTTTACTGAGATTGACCGAGGGACCCACATTTCATCCAGTCAGTGAAACGCACTTCTCTGGGGGCTGTTACTAATTTGGGGGCCCCTTTTACTAAACTGGACATCACACTCAAGGAAAGACCAGTTTTCGAAGGGAGGAGTAATTTCCACATGAGCTGAATATGGCCAAGGAATTAAACGTGGCTCCAGGGACACCTGGGTGGCTCAGTTGGTTAAGCTGCTGCCTTCTCTCAGGCCATGATCTCACTGTCCTGGGATCAAGTCCTACATGGGGGTCCTTGCTCAGCACTCCCTCTGCCTCTGCCTCCCACTCTATCTGCCTGTGCTCACTCTCTCTGACAAATAAATAAATAAAATCTTTAAACGTGGCTCCATTTGCAGCTACTCGCCATTCTGCAAATCAGAAGGGAAGTCAATCTGATGATAAATCACCATAGAGAGATAGGCAATCCATGGGGAGCTCAGAGAAGTGGAGTTTCTATTCTGACAAAACCAATGCTTGGAGACCACCGTATCTCTGGGTTACTTTGCAGTGTGTTTCCTTATTTCTTAAGTCAGTTGGATTTAAAGTTTTGATTATTTGCCTCTGAAAGCACCCTAGCCCCTAGATAGTCCAAGTAAAAACACAGTCCCTCTAGGCTGGTGGTTCATTTATTTCTGACATTTTTTACTGATAACTATCCTCCCTTTCACTTTGTTCTCTCACAATTGGGTCTGTCCTTTGCTCTCTTGATAATCATACCCTGACTTTATCTCAGATTTGCTGCTGCTCTCTCTTACTCTTCAAGCTAACTTTCAATGACTCTGTATGACCTACTTCTCTTTTTCTTTTTCTCTGTCCATTGCTGACAATTTAGCACTGCTCTTCCTGGGACATGGCCTAGATAGGATTGTTCATCTGAAGTTATTTATTTTCTGTACACTGGCAATAAATCATACTAATTATAAAGGGCGCAAATCCAGGTGAAGCATACCAGTGTGTTCTCATAAGTCCCTTTTTCTTTCTTTCTCTTCTTTTTCTTTCTTTCTTTCTTTCTTTCTTTTATTTTTTTAGTAAAGAGATTCCTAACTTTTATTGCATCACCGACACCTTTAACATTTTTAAAATTAACATATAAGGTGTTATTTGCTTCAGAGGTACGGGTTTGTGAATTATCAGTCCTACACAATTCACAGCACTCACCATAGCACATACCCTCCCCAGTGTCCATAACCCAGCCATCCCATCCCTCCCCCCAACCCTCCAGCAACCCTCAGTTTGTTTCATGAGATTAAGAGTCTCTTATGATCTGTCTCCCTCCCTGGTCCCATCTTGTTTCATTTTTTCCCTCCCTACTCCCCATGACCCCCCATCCTACCTCTCAAATTCCTTATATCAGAGAGATCATATGATAATTGTCTTTCTCTGATTGGTATGTCCCTTTTTCTTGTCCAGAACCGGATTCAACAATTAAACATATCCTTTGTCAGAATTGTCTCTTCGGTGCTAGCTTTTTAGGAGAAAACACTTAACAGTATTACAAATTCTTGGTCTAAACTTTATCCTGTATTTTTAGTCCATAATTCCTTTGCAACAAAGTGACATTTCTGTTTCACTTTTCTATTTAATTCTACATTGAATCATACTATTTTGACTCCTGAAGGTCATATCTTCTTGTTTTTAAAATGAGCATATTTTCTTACAATGTATGTTTTCAGGGTGAGAAAATATTTTTTAAAAGTTACCTTTTTTGTTGTTTTTAGTAATAGTAGCCAGCATCTATCATACTTATTTTTTTTCCTCGCTCCCATGTGTAAAGGAATATCAATTTTGCCTCAGTAGAGAAGGGAAGGTATCTTACAACTTAAATTTGCATCTACTACTTCGTTTGGCTTTAACTACTTTTCATAGAATATCAAAACTGAGAGAAGATAAGGAATATGCCTATAAAGTTAAGAAGAGCAGGATTAAGACTATAATAGAAATGTAAAAGGTACAAATCTATTTCTCAATAATTTATCTTAAATTTTATTTCAACTTTTTTTTTTTTTTTTTTTTTTTTTTTTTTTTTTTTTTCCTTATTTTTTTACTTTTTTTTTTTTTTTTTTTTCTATTTGCCAGGTATAGTATTAGGGATAAAAGGAGGAGTCGTTGGAGGAATTCTGGCCCTTGTTTATATCCAATCTACCTAGAATACTTAAAAATTTATCAGATCCATTTTATCTCCTTCTGTGAATACCTACAGACTACTGTCCTACCCAAACAGACCTACTTCTGTGTCAACTATGTATAAGAGTGTGTGCATGTGTGTATATGACAGTATGTGAGTTATTCATTGTGTGTGTTTGGAGGGAGATTTTGGTGGAAGATACAGGAGGGGGAGAAGTGAATGTGCTGCTCTCCTAAACCACTCCATAAGCCAGAGATTTCCAACATTGTATCAGGTCCTTCCTAACTAGAAACAAAAATGTGATTTATAATGACAGAGATGAAGTTAATAAACCTTGCCACATTTCTGGTTTCTTTGCCTTGAACAAGAGACATGGTTTCTGGGTTTTCAGAATCATAGACTCTGTGCTCAAAATGTCCTTTTTCATAACATAAATGTATATGCCAAATTTCTTCAAGGCATAGAGTATTCAAAAGCACAAGCTTTGAAATTCATAATTTTTCTTAATTTCAGTTTTCTATCTTTAAAAATAAAACCCCAAGTCTTCTAAGTATTCTTTCCCATCTGTGTTATTCCTTTCTTGGAACAATAAACATGAAAATGTCTTAGTTGTTACATGAATAAGAGGAAGGGATCACTAATTAACAGGAGAAACACAAACTGATTATTATAGCAAAATATAACTTTATTATACCAACACTGATTTCCAGTTTGTTCTGTACTCTCAGTATTTCTTCTTATAATAACTTTCTTACACAAACATTTTTTTTAAAAAACCACTAAGATATATTTATGCCATATTTATCTTTCTAAAATACCACTTTGGTAATCCAACTGCTACTTTGCTCCCTATTGCCTAGAGAATAAAGTCCAAAATATTTAGTTTGGCATTCAGATCCCCCACTATATCACTCCAACTTACATTTCCATTTCAATTTCTCATAAGTTATCTGTAGTTAAATATTTACCCCCTCCCACAACAGCCTATTTGTTCTTCATCTCCATCTATTTAAAAGTCCCTAACCTTGAAGACATCTCAAATCTCTTTCTTCCCTGATGGCTTCTTCAATTACCAGCCAAAAATGATCTCTTTTCACTGTAATGCTTACCTAGATTATGACCATAGGTCTTAGCTGTCATATGTCTTGACTATTTCTCTTGTTTGATGTTTTTAGAACTTATTTATGAAGATAATGCTCAAAAGTAGCTGTCCCAGGTCGTCTCTTATCTTACCATCTATAACATGTTTCACACTGAGTAGCCGCTTGAGTAACTTGTTTGACAGATTTGGGGTGGCTGCCTGGCTCAGTCAGTTAAGCTTCTGAACCCTGATTTTGGCTCAGGTCATGCTCTTGGGTTCGTGAGACTGACCGCCACATCAGGCTCTATGCTGAGATTCTCTCTTCCTCTGCCCCTCCCCGGCTCATGTCACTCTCTCTCACTCTCTCCCTCTAAACAAATAAATAACTCTTAAAAAAAATTATATATATATATATATATATATATATATATATATACATATATTTGTTTGCATGTATTGTTTATATGTGTATGTATTGTTTATGTAATTTATATATATATATTTATATATGTTACTTATATATAAAATATATACATTTGCTTGACAAATTAATTTGAATCCTCCAAGTTTATTACATAAAACCAGAGAAGAGCTTTCTATTTTTGTTCACTAATTATTCCAGCCATTCAGTCAGTCTTAAAGTACGTAATCCCACTTCACATATATGATAAATACTTGAATGCAGAATAAAGGATTTATAGCCATTTACCACATTGCTTCATTTGCTCCTCCAGTTCAACCAAAAACATCATAAAATAAACAAGAGGAAAAACCAAAAATATATACCCTCTCAAAAACTTCTAATGGAAACAACCAGTAAATTGTTATCAGTCACACAGAACGGAGTGTCAAGGTCACTTCTGGCTTTAAAAAAGAAACTTTTAAAAATGCAGTACTTTTCACGTCTCCTAAATATGAATATGAAAAACTTCATTTGAGTCTATTTTTTGTGCCTCATACAGCACAACTGAAGGATGCAATGATGAATAGTGAAGCAAGTCAGAGATGTACCTGTCACTTTCTCAGATGAAATAGTCTTGGGAAAAATTTGCAGACGGGGAGAGATCTACTTTCTCTTTAGTGATTCTACTTAATTCCCAACCCACGTACACTGATGATAATAGCAATAATAATAACAGAAACAACAACCAATTTAGAATAGCTATTCCAAGTTTAATATATGCAGTGCTAGCAGATCTTCATGGTTATTAATAAAATATTAATTACATTTTACTTAATAATTCATTATTCATATATTTTGTTACATATTTATGTAGCAATTTTGCCGTTTTCAGACATAATACTAATGAGTCCAAAGATCAAACTCTGGAAAAACTCACATATATTAATAGCGTGGAAAGTATAAGATTCTGGTGAAAGCATTTTCCCATCACAGACTCAAAAACTCAACTATTCTCTTAAACACTTTTATGGCCCATATCAAATTTATAATGTCACAATTAAGTAATAGCGTAAGGTTTAGAAAAAACTAACATTAATTTCAAATATGTTAATTAATGTACATAATAAATACAAATAATTGTTTGCAATTCATTCTATGTTTGCAAATAGGGGCCTCATATTATTGTTGAATGCTTTAGATTACTGGCTAGAATATTTAAGTGGAAATCACTGAAAGCTAATCATTGAAGTAGCATACCTATATATCATATAACCAATAGGGGTGCTAGAGTTCAAATTATGTATTTCAAATGGGAGATTCTTTGAGAATATCCAAAAGGAGATAGCCACATAGAGAAGAAAAATCTGATTTTATATGGAAGTAATGCCATTAAAGATGACGAGTATATGGGTGAGATGATGGGCAAACTAGAAGTCATCCTCTTCCAGACACACTGCATTCTCAGTTCAAAATCACACACATACACACACACACACACACTCCCCTAAACACACACGTGTGTGTTGTGTGTACTTTAAAAAACTGTTGCTAGATTCCTCTCTGAGAACCATAAAATAGAATGGTTTCCAAAGACAACTGGCTGGGACAATAAAAGAAACAGAAAGCAAGGCCTTTGAGAACATAGATATTCTTTCTGGAAGTTATATATCAGATCCGTTTGTTGGTCAAAAGAAAAATTTCGAAGTTCACAAGTTTTTCTGCTTCCTTTATGATAGTTCCATTTGAATATCAGATATTATTTCGATAAAAATTATTGTTCAACAGTATCATATCTCTGCAAACATAGCTTAAAAACTCTCCTCAATAATGTTTACAGACGATGTGGCTTTAGGAAATTTTATAAATATATTCTTAAATTCAGACTTCTTTTGTTATGTCACTGAAATCTATCCTCTATATGCATGAATGTATCCATACATCCATTCATCTGTAGCAAAATTAAAAAATAAGTAAATAAATGGTAACTTGTTTAAATGAGGTTGAGTGGTAGAAGTTACAGATGGACGGAGACAATTGTATCTACTTAAATAACTTATCTATATATGACTATATAAAATCTTAAATAGAGGGGTATGAAGAGCTTTTGAAAATTAATTTGAGGCATTTGAACTGGGTGTAGATGGTACATTTTGGATGACTTCTGAATTTTACTTTATGCAATTTTTTTAAAAATACCACATTCCTGATTGCTTTGTACAATAAATTTATCGACTTTGGATTGGAGGCAAGGTTTCTAAAGGGGCTTCTTACTAACCATTCTTAGTCCAGACCCAATTAAGTTCGCATTTTTATTTGAAGATATCAGGAATAAAATCTCTTCTTCAAATATTTGTCTTATTCATGGGATATTTTTTCCCCATTTTATTAGCTCTTGGTCAGTAGTTTTATTTTTAATTTATTCATTGTTCACATGTACATTTTAATACTTAAAATGAATGATATATTATTTGCAAACCATTCACGTAGAAGAGCCTTCTCATCCATTCATGACCTCATCTGATTACCAATATAATCCTGGGAGATAGTCAAAGTTGGCATTGTAATCATCATTTTACTAACAAAAAAGAGAAGAGGGGTGAAAAGCAGACTTGACTTCTTGAAGATCACCCAGTAAATCAGTGATGGGACAGAGGGAACTGGGAACCTCTGAGGAGACTCTTTTGAAGTAATATCTAATTCTTAGTTATGAATATGAAGATAAATTTAAATTGTTCCCTCTGGGCCTAATTCTCCCCTCTGGAATACTTGAGTTTCAGCTAATTGGTTAAACTGTTCTAGAAATTCTTGGCAGAGTATACATGGCATCAAGAGGCTATAAAATATATTTCTGTATTTCTCAAGCTAATATCATTTCACTGCCACCTTCAATGTTGGCACCATATCCATATACCACTATTATTGTTATTTACTTTTTTCATCTTAAAAAAAAAAAAAACTTTAGTCTTCCTTAAAAAATAGCTAAGGTAATAACAGTTTCACGTAATATATGTGAGATACATATATACGCGTTTGTTAGCACAGGAGCCACAATAACAAAGACATAAATTCTGACTCATTTTTTTACTTATTTCTGTGTTTCTGGAAAATAAGTTCAACTCTCTAAATCTTGGTTTTCTTGGTATTGTTTTAGAATGATAAAATGTGCCTAGTATGAATTGTTTTCTGGCACACCATAACTGCTCAATAAATTGTCTTAATTTACTTTAAACTACAAACCTTAATCCATTAGCACTTCTTAAAGAGATATGTTAGTTTTATTTTTTTAAGATTTTATTTATTCTTTGAGAGAGAAAGAGACAGCACGAATAGTGGGGAGGGACGGGGTGCAGGGGAGTAGGAGAAGCAGACTCCCTGCAGAGCAGGGAGCCAGATGTGAATGAAGCTCCATTGCAGGACCTGGAGGTCATGACCTGAGCCAAAGGCAGATGTTTAACAACTGAGCCACCCAGGTGCCTCCATATGTTGGTTTTACTAAACTTGTTTCCTCTACCATTATTACTCTACTTATAATAATTATTTATTCACTTCCTGCAATTTAAAAGCCTCCCAATCTGATCTTTCAAATCTTCTTCCTCCTCAATGTATCCCATAAAATGTCTTCAAAAATTTAATCACATTAAACATTTTCCAAATTTTTTTCCTCTACCTTAAATATAAATGTTTTATCTTATGACATCTATGCTATTTCATAATATGACCTATGTAAACTCCAGACTCATCACCACTTCCACCCCTTCAAACAGGTGGACCAAACAAAACTGGGCCTTTGCACATTCCTCTTTTTCCCATTTTTCCACCACATAATCCTCTAGCTTCAAACTAAGTTTGAATTTGTAATACCCTCATCCTGACTTGCACCTCAGAAATGACTTATTCTATTTTTAATTTAAATTCAATTTAGTTATTATGTACTCTATTAGTTTCAGAGGTAGAATTTAGTGATTCATCAGTTGCATATAACACCCAGTGCTCATTACATCGCCTGCCTTCCTTAATGCCCATCACTGAATTACCACATCCCCCCCTCCCACTTAACCTCCAGCAAACCTCAGCTTGTTCTCTATAGTTAAGAGTCTTTTATGGTTTGCCCCCTCTCTGTTTTCATCTTATTTTATTTTCCCTTCCTTTTCCCTATGGTCCCCTGTTTAGCTTCTTAAATTCCACATGAGTGAAACCATATGGTATTTGTCTTTCTCTAACTTATTACTCAGCATAATACCCTCTAATTCCATCCACATCATTGTAAATGACAAGATTTCATTCTTTTTGATGGCTGAGTAATATTCTAGTGTGTGTGTGTGTGTGTGTGTGTGTGTGTGTGTGTACGACTTTTTCTTCATCCATTCACCTGTCAATGGACATCTGGGCTCTTTCTAGTTTGGCTTTTGTGCACAGTGCTGCTATAAATTTTGGGTGCATGTACCTCTTCCAATCACTATTTTTGTCCTTTGAATAAATATCTAGCAATACAATTGCTAGGTGGCAGGAACTCTATTTTTAACTTTTGAGGAACTTCCACACTATTTTCCAGAGTGGCTGCACCAGCTTGCATTCCCACCAACAGTGTAGGAGAGTTCCATTTTCTCCGCACCCTCACCAACATCTGTCATTTCCTGACTTATTAATTTTAGCCATTCTGACCACTGTGAGGTGGTATCTCATTGTGGTTTTGATTTGTATTTCCCTGATGCTGAGTGATGTTGAGCATTTTTTCATGTGTCTGTTGGCCATTTGGATGTTTTTGGAGAAATGTCTGTTCATGTCTTCTGCCCATTTCTTGACTGGATTTTTTGTTTTTTTGGGTATTAAGTTTGATAATTTCCTTATAAATTTTGGATGCCAGCCCTTTATCTGATAAGTCATTTACAAATATCTTCTCTCATTCCATAGGTTGTCTTTTAGCTTTTTTGACTGTTTCTTTTTCTGTGCAAAAGCTTTTTATCCTGATTAAGTCCCAATCGATCATTTGCACTCTTGTTTCCCTTGCCTGACCTGAGACATGTCTAGGAAGAAGTTGTTGAGGCCAAGGTCACAGAGTTGCTCTGGTTGCTTGTGTTCTCCTCTAGGATTTTGATGGATTCCTGCCTCCCATTTAGGTCAGTCATCCATTCTGAGAAATACCTTAAATATTCTTGACCCATTAATCTTTTATAAAATTTAAGATTCAGATCATCAAGTTCCAAAATAACACTGTTAGATTCTAATTAGAATTTTGTTGAGCTTATAGGTAGATTTTGGAATGAATGATTTCTTTATAATATGAATGCCTGTTACCCATGATGATATATGTCCCTCCTTATTTAAATCTTCTTTAATATCCCTTAATACAATTTTAAAAAAATTTAATGTTTTATTAATGTATTTAAGTGTTCTGTTACTACTGATTACATACTGTTTTTTTAAATAGCCATTTGCTGTTGGTGTACAGAAATATAATATTTTTAATTGTAATCTTATATCCAGGCAGCTTGCTAAATGCTCTTATTACATTCAATAAAATGTCCTTGGATTATTTTTAGCTCTCTAATTAAATGCTCATAACATCTGCAAGTATCGTTAGTGCACATTTCCTTTTCCAATCTGTACACTTTCAATCATAGTTTAAGCCCCCTAGCATA
The DNA here is from genome assembly GCF_002288905.1 of Enhydra lutris kenyoni. Taxonomy (NCBI): domain Eukaryota; kingdom Metazoa; phylum Chordata; class Mammalia; order Carnivora; family Mustelidae; genus Enhydra; species Enhydra lutris. The sequence continues at coordinate 9,884,973 of NW_019154121.1, read as the reverse complement.
ATGTTGAATAGAATGGTGATAGAACTTGTCTTACCCAGGGTTAACCGGGGAAAACAAACAATTCATTTGTGGAGAAATCCCAAGGAAAAGAAGCAGAAGACCAATGAGCGTGAAAGACATAGGGAGGAAAAGCCAGTACAAAGGTGAGTAATTGATTGATCACCTCTGTGACAAGTGGGACTTGATACCATTGAGATCATGGGAGATACTATGAAGACTATCCCTCACAACTGTTCACTTGAGAGAAGAAAAAGAGGAGCATTTATCGTCTGCCTCCTGTTCTCCACTGCTCAAGAATTGTTCATGAGATACTAACCCATTCACCCTTGCCAGTTGCAGGTGCATGCCTGCCACTGATACCTCCACAGGTGTCTCTAGTCATGGTGTGAGAAAAATCCTAGACAGACAGTGAAAATCTGTGGGCTAGCTGCGGCAGTGTTTATACCCATGGGAAGATGTCTGTTAGGAGGACTGGAGTAGAAGGTGAGCCAAGAGACTATAAGGCATGGCTTAGGTACCTGATACCATGGGCAGCTTTATTTTAGAGAAAACAATCTCATGTTTTTCATTTAGGATGATTTTTCCTCAAGTTTCCTTATAATCTATATCTGAAGAAGAAAGGCTCCTTATCTCTAATTTATTAGTGATCATCACCATAAATGGGTATTAATTTCAAAAAATATATTATACATATATATATATATATTTATGATCATATGATTTTGCCTTTGGTGGGTTAAATTTCTGAATTGTCTGTTATGAAAATACCTTTACATCCATGGATAAAAGTGGTATGATTGCAGTGTATTATTATTATTATTTTTTTAACATATCTGGGGGTTTGATTTCTTAACATTTTCTTTAGGTTTTCTTTTCTTTCTTTCTTTCTTTTTTTTTCATCTACGGTGATGAGTGAAATAGACGTGGAATTGTTCTTTTTGTATAGTTTTGTCTAGTTTTCATGCCAAGCAGATAATGGAACTATAGAAGCCATTAGAGGACATTCCTTATTTCCTCCTTTCTGTAAGGGACTGCATACCTTGGAAAGATGTTTTGGAAAACTTGCAAAAGCTCTCTAAAACCTTTTGAGCCTAGTGTTTTTCTTGTAGGACTATTTTAAACTAATGTTTCAATTACTTTAATGCCTATGGTATTATTTATGTTGTTTTTCCCTCATTGATTCACTTGAAACAAGACGTATTTTCATAAGCATTTTAATTTAATCAATGCTTTTCAGAATTGTTGGCAAAACTCTTGGCATACCACCCCCAGTGAAACAACTTTTATTACTAGCATTATTTATTTACTTTTGTTTTTCTCTTGATCAGTTTTGACAGAAGTTGGTCTCCCATTTTAAATTTTTTTCCAAAAAATAATTGGATTTTGTTGCTCTTTATGGTAAGTTTAGTCTATCTTTCCTTTTCTAATTTATGAGGATGAGCCCTTAGCTCAAATTTGGAAGTCTTATTTTCTAATAAAAACGATTGGGATATATATTTATTTTAAAGCATTTGTTTTGCTGAATCCTATAAATGTTGATATATAGTGTTTTCATTATAATTAAGCTGCAGGTATTTTTATTATAATTATTTTATATCACATATTGTTTAACAATATGTTTTTAAAATTTTTAAATATGTGAGACATTTTCATTTATGTTTTTGTCATTAACTCTAAAGTGAATTACACATTGATCAAAGATTATGACCTTTGTAATACCCATCTTTGAAGTTTTTTGAGATTTTTCTCTGTGACCTAGTGCATGATCAAACTTTTTAAAAGATTTTATTCATTTTAGAGGGAGGGAGAGAGAGAGAGAGAGAGAGAGAGAGAGTAGGCACGTGAGTGGGGGGAGGGGCAGAGGGAAAGAGGGAGGGGAGAAGGAAAGAATCTCAAGTACATGCTGAGCTCCACACAGAGCCCGAGGCAAGTTGCATCCCAGGACTCTGAGATCATGACCTGAGAGGAAACCAAGAGTACAGTGCTTATGCAACTGAGCAACCCAGGCAACCTGCGTGATCAGTTCTTTTAATCATTTTGCATGTGGCTTGAAAAAGTGTCTCTTTATTGTTGTATGTAGAACTCTGTGTCCACTGGGGCAAGTTTGTTCATTATGCTGTGGAGATCTATATATCCTCTGCTTAGTTAGATTCCTTAACCATCAATAAATCAGAGCTATGTATTGAAACTACTACTAAAATTGTAGGTTTATCAATTTCTCCCTGTAATTCCCTCAAGTTATGCTTCATTTATTTTGAGGTTATTAAACATATATACATATGCTTATAATAGCTACATATTCTTGGCAAATTGAAATTGGATCATTAGGTAGTGATACTCTCTACCCCAATAATTTTGTACCTTAAAATATTTTATCTAATATATCTCTCCCACTCCCCCTGCCTGTGTTCCCTCTCTTGCTGTTTCTCCCTCTGTCAAATAAATGAATAAAATCTTAAAAAAAATTTTTTTTATTTTTTTTTCAAAGATTTTATTCATCCGTTTGACACACAGAGAGAGATCACAAGTAGGCAGAGAGGCAGGCAGAGAGAGAGGGGGAAGCAGGCTCCCTGCCGAGCAGAGAGCCTGATGCAAGGCTTGATCCCAGGACCCTGAGACCATGACCTGAGCCAAAGGCAGAGGCCTAACCCTCTGAGCCACCCAGGCGCCCCTCTTTTAGAAAGTTTTTAAAAAAGATTAGAAATTAGTGTATTTTCACACTTTTTGGTCTTCCCTACTTCCTCTGTTGATTTAAGTACTACGCTGAAGATTTAATGAGTTTCTCAGAATCTTTCTGATACTGTGTATTTAAGAAGTTGGGATTTTTTTACTCATGCCCTCACACTGGAACAATTTAAATTTTTTTCTTCTACGTGTCTTGTTATTTTGACCTATGAATTTGTTTTCCTTGGAGGCATCGGCTACTTTTTTCAGGCAATGAGAATTAAAGGAGGGCTAGAACCCAATGTCTGTCAGTCTGATGAATCCTGAGGAGTGGAGTAGAAAAAATCCAAGGGTAAAGGCATTGAAGAAAGCTGGATTCAACCTCTCCCCCTCCTGTAAAACAAGCCCTCTTATCAGGCATTTACTCTTCACAGTCCAGGAAGAAGAGATATTCATTTCCAAACCCTGAACTTTGAAAAAAGGAGATGAGGGAGCATGTGACGAATGCCCGTTAATCTCACTTCCTCGTAAATATAGGGCTTCTTCATCAGCTCTTCCGCTTATTCCTAACACATCTGTGCCCACATGTGGGGGCAAGCATTATTTGCCTTTATGGTGGTCCAGAAGCAAGATCAAAAATTCTAACAACTCCATGTGATGTCTGGGTGGCTTAGTCCGGTAAGCATCCTACTTGATTTCAGCTCAGGTCATGATCTCAGGGTTGTGAGATCGAGCCCTGTATCAGGCTCTCCCTCTCCTTCTGCCTCTTTCCAGCCCCCTCCTTCCCTTTAAAAAAAAAAAAAAAAAATCCAACAACTCCCACTGTGTTTTAACCCCAGCAGTGCTTGACTGTTGTCTATCCGAAGTCACTACCTTCCACACAGTTTCAAACTTCCAGTCTCCCAGGGGTAACCAGAGCTTCTTCCATTTTCCCTGCTCAGATTCCTCTGAGGCCCAGCTTGGTGGATGAAGCCAGCGATCCTGCCAGTTCCATCTCTTAGTCAGAACTGGAACCCATATTCACTCTTCATTGAGCAGATACATGGCGATATCTTGTTATGTGTCTAGAGAGAGGATATTTACATTTCCTGCTTCCCTATCACCCAAAACTATAGGTTTTCTCATGCCCCGAGGAAGCCCATCATCTTCCCCACATGGATTACCATGCCCTGCCATCCATGGATGCCCATGCCATCCTGCCATGGTACATTTTCAGTTTCTCTGGAAGAACAACAAAAGCCTGATTTTGCTGCATTTGCAGCAAATACACTCATACCTAGGCCATACTCTAGAAGCAAAGGAATTAGAATTTTTCTGAATAAGGTCAGGGCACCTATATTTTTAAAACTCCCCTGAGTGATTCTGATGTCCAGTTAGTTAAATAACTAACTGAGAGAAGATATATATGTAATCCAATTAATCCCAGTCATGACTGGAAGCAGGTAATACCTTGTGGGTTTATTAATTCCTGTTCTCTTAAGATGTGGCATTGCATACACAATCTCCTATTTGTCTTAGTCTTTGCATGTATTATTAATTTGTATTTCTAATTAAATTGATATAATTTTGCATGTGTGTATTTATACAATTATATATACATATAAATAATTACATATTTACACATACACACACATATATACACATACATACACACAGAATCTCTCCTGTAGTAGAATATAAACTTCAAAAGGTCAGGGACTTTTGTCTCTTTTGTTCTATAATAGTGCCACACCTAAGGGAGAGAGGGGAAGTCATCAGAATGGACGGACAGCCCCCATGGGGAAGATGCTTTTAGCACTAGCATTGTTTAGAATTCCCAGCACATGATGATTAAAAAAAAAAAAAAGACTTTTAGTTGATTTTATTATTATTTCAAAAAATCTCTACTGGGGATGCCTGGATGGCTTACTGGGTTAAGCATCTGCTTTAAGGTCATGATCCCAGGATCCTGAGATTAAGTCCTGCATTAGACTCCTTGCTCAGTGAGGAGCCTTCTTCTCCCTCTGCCTGCCACTCCCCCACTTGTGTCCTCTCTCTTTCTCTCTGACCAATACATAAATAAAATCTTTAAAAAATAAGTAAATAAAAAATTAAAAAAAATCTCTACTGGCAATTCTTCCCTTACTGCTTATAGTCCTCTCTCGCCACTCTGCCATTTACCACTGGTTCCTGGCACATCATTGGTGCTCTGTTAATGTTTATTGATTGATCAAATAAACGAACATGAGATAATAAATACTTGATGAAGGAAAGAAGGATGGATAGACAGAAGAGAGAGTAAACGAACAAATGTATTCTTGCCTGTATAAGGGAATGAATGCACTCCTTCAATATACTTTGGCACTGTACTTAGCCTTGGGGATTCTGATGTTTGATCTCAAGAGCAAGGTTAAGACTTGCTTTGGTAAGAGGAAAAAAAAAATTCTCTAAACATGATAGTCTGTAGGAAACTGCCCCTTCCAACCTGGGAGTACGATCAAAGCAATGATACAAAGTGAATACAGGCAAAAGACACAGAAGGGAATAAAGAAAAAATCCAGAAAAAAAAAAAAAAAGAAAGCAGTAAAAGGGAACAGAAAAAGCAAACCCTAAGTCTGAATACACATAGGAATAAAATCACAGTTTCTCCCCCTTTCACAAGAAAGAAAACACATAAAAGAGAATAAAAGGGAAAGGGCAAATGTTATAAATAGCGGCAGAACTAGGAAAATGAAAGCAAGGGAAATGGAATACCACGGTGAAGGAGAGGAAGAAATAGAATCCTCAAGGAAGGAATAAAGCAAGCTAGCAAAGAAGCAGATTGTAGGGCTCTGATTGTATTTCATTTATAACCGTTCTTACATTTTATTATATTTCTCTGGCAGGAGTCCCACATCTCTTTATGTCTGAAGGAAGGGGGTGGCAGAAAAATGTTGCTCTGGGGACCTGAGATTTATTGCCTTGTACACTTAGTGTTAGGCTGATTTTTTTCCTTTAAATTACATGCCACTGTCATGTACAAAATAAAAGCTTAAGATGGACTGCATGTTGTGTATCACTGTGAGGACTGCACTTATTAAGAGAGAAAAACCAGTGCAAACTTGGTTTTATTCTAAGCAAATCAGTGAAGTGATATCAAATTCTATACTCCTTATTTTATCAAAACTGTGCCTTCATTGAATCACGCGGAACAGGGTGATCTCCTCAGTAAGTGAAACATCCCATGGGAAATGTGCGCCTATCTCAGTGAAACACTTGGGTTTTGAATCAAGAGAGACTTGAATTTATATGCCAGTAACCTTGGGCAAACCATCTAGGCTTCAGATTCCTTAGGTGTAAATGGGGGTATTTACCCCAGTATGGTTGTTATGAGGATTGAATATTATAATGTACATAAAGCTCTTCGCATAGAGCTGGCAAGCACTCAAAATAATGAGCAATATTTTTATTATTAAACTGATAAATTTCTTCACCATTCTAAGATCTGCGTCAAGAAAGTTAACTGAATCTTAAATTTTTATAAATTTATGTTCAGAGTTACACCAGCCAATGAAAGGGAAAATACAATTAACCACGTCTTCCATTCTTTATGCCTAACTGAATGAAGGATGTATTGATTATATTTTCTTATTGCCTGTATTATTTTTGTTGAGGTGTATTTGACATACAATATTATATTAGTTTCAGATGTACAACACAATGCTTTGATATTTGTATATCTTGCAAAATTATCACCACAATGCCTAATTAGCATCCATCACCATAAACATAGTTACAGAATTTGTTTTGTCTGTATTCTCCATGACTCTGGCATTTAAGCCTTGATCCTGGACACACTGCCCCTCCCAGGATTAACTAATTGCTAAAGACAGCAAATGACTCCCCAGGGAGTGTGCCTTTGATATGCAAACCAACCAACCCAGAGCCCACAGGCCCAACCATCTCTTTTATTAAACTCACCACGTACCAGGACAATATTTCTCCCGCCCTAAATCACCTGAGGGCTACTTACCAGACTATTGGAGACCACCCTTACAGGTGAGAGCAAGTCAAAAGGACTCAAACTACCGAATCTTAAACTGGACTTAGTGTAACTACCCATTTCTTTCTGTGAAGCCTTCAACTCCACTGAAGGCTCTGGGCCACCATCTTCACTTTCACCCCTCTGCCTCCTGACCAGTCCTGGTCCTTCCCCCATGTGGCCCTGGGCGGCTCGATGTTCTCCCTGTCTCTAGAAATCTGTAAGTAAATTTCTTCCTGCATGGTAATTATTTTCATGTCTGCATGTCTTACTATATCTGAGTGAAACAAAACCCAGGTACAAAGTTGTTGTTGTTTTTTTTTAAGATTTTATTTAGTTATTTGACAGAGATCACAAGTAGGCAGAGAGGCAGGCAGAGAGAGAGAGGAAGGGAAGCAGGCTCTCCGCTGAGCAGAGAGCCCGATGTGGGGCTCGATCCCAAGACCCTAAGACCATGACCTGAGCCGAAGGCAGAGGCTTAACCCACTGAGCCACCCAGGCGCCCCCCCGGGTACAAAGTTTTAACATGGGAAAATAAACTTACTCATCAGGGTCTCCCTCAGAGAAGCATTCCACCACTTTCCTTACTTTGAAATCCATTCCATCTTTCTTCCTTAGCCCCTTCTCCAACCTGAGACAGATCCATTAGCAGCTAACCTTGAGAGCCCTGTCCTCCTACCAGTAACCTCTGTGCTTAGCTTACAGACATCTTGTACACAGAGCTTCTGCTTCTTTTCTTAGGGAGTTCCTCTCCTACTTGATATTCCTGTAAGTCTGGTGTCGATTTTTTTTTTTTTAAGTTCTCATTTTGAGAAATGTCATCCTTTTTAGCCATCCAGTGGAAGAGCTTCAATCCAACGCATCATAGAGCCTTATTCAGCTTTCAAGCTCTGGGAACTTAAAATCCTCTATTCTGATAACAACTTCTATGTTCTTTCGATTCTTTTCACTTCCAGGGAGAACTTCCTCTATAAAGGACTCGTCCATCATTCTCTTACTTTTCTTATACTAAATACCATGACTCTGTTTTAACCACATATTGTTCCCTATCCACCTGAACATCACGATTGGCCACGTCATTCATTCAAGCACCTCAAAATCCCAGAATTTTCTATGCTAGATGCAGTGCAAGCCTCATTGCCTGCCTTTTTTTAAAAATTTTAATTTTAATTTATATTTATTTATTTATTTTCATTGCCTGCCTTTTAATCCTTACTTTGAGTTGCCCTGCATTTTCAGAGTATATTGACCTAATTTGGGCCAGATCAAATAAAGGTAGCCAGCTCCTCTAGATTCCCCTGCAACTTTGCCATTACTCAATTACTTCTTGTTGACTCTCTTGTATACTCTGTATAGCAACTGGCTCATAAATTTTCCACATTCTTCAAATCTCCAGTCTAATTTGCACCTCCTTCATCTTTAGCAGCTTTTTTTCTCTCATCTATTAAGGAGGGTCTTCTAATGTTACTGTTTTAAATATAAATATTTATCTACTTCTTTCTTTTTCTCCCCATTGTCTCAAACCCATATTTCACTTTAATTCCTTTCCCTTACTCTAGGAGACCCATGTATTAGCTAATGCTCACTCAGTACCAAGTGATTAAAAACCAATTTAAAATTAAGGCAGTAATAAGAATGCATAGATTCATTTCAATAAAAATCTCACAGGTGTAACTAGCTTTTGGAATGGTCTGATGTGGATATTAAATGTTGCCTTGATGACTCTGTTTCTCCTCATTTCCCCACTGTGTATTCTTCTGTATTGACTTCATTTTCAGTCCCCGGAGAGAAGACCCACAAAATTCCAGGGTCCCTTCAATCAATCACCAGGTATTGGAGAAGTATGAGTCTACTTCCCATGTTTGCACACACAAAAACAAAAGAATTGGGTCTTGCTGTCTCTCACATGATAGTTTTGGATCATATGCCATTCCTCAATCAGTCTCTCACCAGATCATCCAAGAAGTTCTTGGATAATCAGATCTGGACCGATGACACCTGGAATTAGGGAAGGCAAGTGATGAAGAGGGTCTGAAGTCAACTCTACCTGAATCACAAAGACCAAGAATAGAGAGTAGATTTTTAAACAGAAATTGGGTAAGAAGTGGGTAAAAAAGACTAGGTTGCCAAAGGACAATATTAACTAAGATATTTGGTTCTGTCAATTTCTTCCTTTCTCCATATACCTTCCCCTTTCCCTGATACAGAACTGCATTAGAGAAAAAAGTCATTAGACTCTCTCGTTGACCTAACTTTGTGATAATCTTTTCTTTCTCCTTAAAGCTTTTTACAAATGTTATGAATGTTATTTTCTCTGCTTTTTTAAACACTGGTGTGTCACTAAAATTGCATTCCGATTTCTTTATTCTTCAACTTAAACTGATAGTATCAAGTTTCATTAATAAGTTCATTCTTGTCATCTCTAATAGGCCATTTTATATAATAATATTTTCTATTTTGGCTCTATATGATCACACTTACCTCTTGAAATTCTGCCTTTTCTTAGCTCTGAGACACTGAAATACTTCATATCGCCTAATAGCTATCTGGTAACTCTTCCTATCTCTTTTATTAGCACCTTTTTCAATTTTTAAAATTGTAAGTGTAGGAGACAATGTACAGAAGAATTTTTTTTCTCTTTTCCTATATATAGTCTCTACATATATTCTCTACAGCTTCAAACATCACTTCTTTAATATGAATCAACACCCACATTATTTGTCTTAACTCGTGTGTTCTCCATCTACCCATCCAAATTTACAAATACCTTTATATCTACTTCTTTAATGTTTCTGCCATGTCAAACTAAACTTGTGCTTAAATCAAACTTATCAGATTATCCTCAGAGACAATTTTATTTTGTCTATTGTTATTAGTGATGTTTTGCCAGCTTAGTTATATAGATTAAAATTCTCTAATCAAAGAACCCAGAAAGCAACACATTCTCTGAAATAACAAGCTCTAAAAAATGTTTGCTGAATTGAATTCTTGATTCTACACTTTTAATGCTCCAACATCCATTATTTTGTCAAACTTTATACATTTTAAAAAACAAAAACAAAATCCTTATACATTCTGAGGCTGAAATATTACTTATAATTATCACTATTGCTCCATTCTATAGGTATTTCCATGTTTCCAGACTTCCTCAAACCTCAATTCAATAACTTCTTCCGTGGTCTCCAGACTCATTTCTCCTTCCATTTCTAATCAGTTGTTTATAGCTAGATTACTTTTAAAGTAACGAGGTTATAATTATGGTATGTGCCATCAAATAAAACACACACTATCAAAAACATTCATTCTATAACTTGTCACATAAGATAATCATAATATCCCAATGCTTAAGTCCTTATATGATAATTGCTATTATCCTAAAAAACCTGGACTACTTATTATTTCTAGAACCCTATATTCTCTAATTCGTTTCTTATCCTTTTTTTTTTTTTTTCTCTTCTTACTTAGCCAGGAGTGAAAACTATATTCTCAGCTCAGAGAATTTTGTTCATACCTCTTTTAGAGTATTACCCTAATTCTACATTTTGCTGTAGGTATTTTCGTATAAGTATTATCTGCATTCCTTAAATCCCATCCTCTTGAGGGCAAAGGATATTTCAGATTTATCATTTTATCCTCCATAGCATCTAACTTAAGGCCTCAAAGACACAGGGAGCTTATAAATATGTAAAAAAATGAACTTTATACTTATAGTTTCAAATTTCCCATTTTGAAACATCACTGCACTACTTTAAAAAGTTGTTTATGTTTTATTAAAAATAGTATTATTAAATAATGTGGTGACTGCCTTAATTTTTGTTTCATTTTTACTCTTTTATTAAATCTAGTCATTATCTAATTCTTCTCCTAAGGGAAATTTTGGAAATATGCATATGGCATCATTTGACTGTAATTCATACCTGATCTGTCTGTTTTTCTCCAGATAATTTTTTTTTCTTGAATACAACAGTAAGAGGAGGAACACACATATGTCTGATGCTTTGGTAAAGTACCATCCTTCAAATCTCGATAATGCCAGGTTAGCAGTTTGATCACAGATCTTAGAAGTCTCCAGGCACACAATATGTTAAGTAGGTATTTGTGGGATCCTGAAGAACAAAGCTCGAATGGTAAAAGTCAGTTACCTTAGCCTCAGTTAGATAAGATGGTATGCCTTCTGTTTTGCTTGCTTGGCCAAAAAGCATTTGCTCCTAAAGTGAAATGTTAAGTAACCACATTCTGAGAAAGGTTTCCTATAGGTACTTTCTGTAGAAGACTTCACATAGGAAGAGAAAGCATCCCAAACCCAAGCCAACACAATGACTACCCACAGGCTATTTTTCTCAGAGACATTTTGTTTGCTGCAGCAGTTAAAAGGAAGACTGTTCGAAATCCTGAGGGTTGGATCTTGAAGCATGGTTCAGGGTTCAGACTGAATGACAGGAAGTAAAAAACAGAACTGTACAAATGAAAATGGCCTGGCTTTAGTGTGAGTTGCCATCAGGCCAAAATACACTTTCTCTCAGGCTTTCCCATGGATCCTTGAAGGGAAGGTGGGGGGAAGACAGCAGGAAGTCCTGGCCACAGAAACACAGATGTGATTCTGGGAATATGCTGGGAATGGGATCCTTGTCAAGACCTTCCCTTGATCTCCTTCTCTTCCTGATGGGGCAGTAACAAATGTCTCTTGAAAATCAGGTTTTCAAGATGTCAGTAAGATAAGGACATGGGCTGGATTTCAGACATTCTAGAATAGAAAAGTAAATCAAGGCTAAGGAAACAAGTATCAAGGTCCTCCTGCTCTGGTCAGCTGTGAGCTAAATCCTGCAACTCTATGCTTTACCTGTCTTTGTACTCATAGTGCCTGTCATAGAGTAGACAGCAACAAGGATTTTTTTTTCTTCTTTTTTAATGATCAGGTGAATAAAAATAAATGAATAAATGAATGATTTGCTCAGAGTCTGTTAGTGCTTAAGTAACATAGCTAATTGCATGCAGAGGAGTTATAAAATGAAAGGGTGGGAAATCAGACCACATTTTTGTTCCTTAACTTTTTTTGAGAAAAAAATTAACATAATCATTAACATTGATTCTTGTGTAGAAGTAGGTGAGGGAGTTTTAGGAAGCAAGCTAAAAATAGTCCTAAAATTTCTTAAAGTGACATTTCTATTATTTTAGATAAAATTAAGTTGGCAGAGAATGGATTTATAATGTATATGGAAAATACCACACCTTCAGGACTCTCATGCTATAACCATGTTCATATTTCTTTCTTTTTTTTTTTTTTTAATTTCATTTATTCATCTGAGAGAGAGAACACAAGCAGGGGCAGGAGCAGAGGGAGAGTGAGAAGCAGACTCCTGGCGGAGCACAGAGCCACATGCAGGGCTCGATCCCAGGACCCCAGGATCATGACCTGGGCAGAAGACAGATGCTTAACTGAGTCACCCAGATGCCCTCATAGTCCTAATTTCTAATATTAGACTTGCACCTTCTTCTACTATATGTGCTTTTTTTTCCAGTCCTATTTCATACATAAAAAAGTATAAGTAAGATATAAAAAGGTTTAAAGAATAATAAAGCACATGACTATTAGCTACAATATCTCTACTTTAGTAATAAAATATTAGTACTTGAAGTCCCTGTGTTTCTCTTATTTGTCCCTCTTTAACAAAAGTAACCATTATCCTCAATGTCATGTTGACTATTTCCTTGTTTTTCTTGCAGTTTTGTATGTCTATGTCTGTTTGTATCTTTGTGAATATAGGGGTTGAGTGTGCATAAATACATATAGATATTTATGTCTGATTTTGAGCTTTATGTAAATAGAACTATATAGCACATATTCTTCTCTGAAATGATTTTCCACACTCAAACTATTTACGAAACTTCATTCATGTTCAAGTGTGAATCTGCAGTTTGTTATTGTTCCCTGCTATATAGTATTTCCTTATGTGACTATACCACTATTTATCATTATTGCCCATTAAACATTTGCATTGATTTCCACATTTTTTTTAGAAAATAAAAAATGCTGAAAAATACTTTACGTGAATCTTTTCTGAACCTATTGAAAGACCTATCCCCAGCCATGGTCAGCAGTGCATCAACAATAGCAGGGAAGTTATTTCTAGAATGGCCTATGAACCATTCCTGACACTTGACATTCGTACTTGAGATTTCCAGTTTTGTTTTTTTGTTTTTTTTTTGTTTTTTTTTTTAAAGATTTTATTTATTTATTTGACAGACAGAGATCACAAGTAAGCAGAGAGGCAGGCAGAGAGAGAGAGAGGAGGAAGCAGGCTGCCTGCAGAGCAGGGATCATGACCCGAGCCGAAGGCAGAGGCTTTAACCCACTGAGCCACCCAGGCGCCCCTTGTTTTTGTTTTGTTTCCTAATCCTGCTAGATGTATAATGGAACTTCACTGTAATTTTAATAATCAACTCACTGATTACTAATTAGGTGGAGCATACCTATATATTATTTATTTATCTTTCATCTCCTGTAAAATTCTATTCAAATATTATTCCAGCTTTTTATACTTTTTTTTAATATATTGACTTATAAGACTATTTTTAATATATTTTGAGTACTATTTTTTTGTCAACTGAATGTAACTATCTTCTCCTTTCTCTCTCTCTCTCTTCTTTTTTTTTTTTGGTTTCATTTATTCATTTGAAAGAGAGAGACACAGCGAGAGAGGGAACACAAGCAGGAGGAGTGGGAGAGGGAGAAGCAGGCTTCCCGCAGAGCAGGGAGCTCAACGTGGGACTAGAACCCAGGACCCTGGGATCACCACCCGAGCTGAAGGTAGACACCCAAAGACTGAGCCACCCAGGCTTCTCTCCTTTCTCTTTTAATATTGTCTTTCAATAAATAGAAATTCTGAATTTCAAGGTACAGCACTTTTTCAATCCTTAAGAAATTATAAATGTTTCTTACTAGAAAAATCCTGGTAAACCCTAAAGTATTATTCCTATATTTTCTTTAAAAAAAAAATTAGAGTTTTGTCTTTGATATTTCTCTTGATTCTAGCTAGAATTGATTTTTTAATATAGTGTAATATAGATTTTGTTTCATTCTTCTCCATCTAGATAATTGGATTGATTGCGCTAACATTTGTTCATTAAATAATTCCATTCCTCCCTATTGATCTGCTATACCAAAGTTATGTCAGTCACCTTATATCCATGAATTGGTGTTTGAAAACGTTGTGTGTATAATTTTGGTCTAATTTTGTATCTTGCCCTACAACTGTAAAACACTAAATCAATTAACATAATTTTTTAATATGTCTTGCATTATGAAAGGGGAATCTTCTCTCTCTCTCTCTCTCTCTCTCACACACACACACATCATGGTACTCTACAATCATGTTCTTTAGGATTATCTTGGCTTTTTATGTCTCTTTCTTATTTTATTTTATGCATATTTTAGAATAAATATCCAGGGAAAAAGTATCTGTTGGGATTTGACTGGAAATGAATTGAGTCTATAAAATAATTTTGGAGACTTTATACCTTTATAAGTTGAGGCTTCTTATCCAAGAACAGTATATATCTCTCTAGATTTTCCTTAATGCATTTTAAAATTTTCATAAACTTTTCCATAAAAGTCTTACGTGCCTTTTATTAACATTAATTCTTCTGTAGAAAATATTTTTGTTCCTGTTATAAATGATATCTTTTTGTAATGAACGCCTGTTTGTTGCTATAGTGTAGAAATACAACCTTAATTTGTATATTAACTTTGTATTTAGCATCCTTACTAAATTCTATTAACTCAAATAAATTTGCACTGTGTACTCTTAGTTATTACTTGTAGATAATATTGTTTCTTCTTTTCCAATCATTTTATTCCTTATTTTTCTTGCTTTACTTCACTGGCAGAGACTTGAAGGAATTATTAACTGGAAATCTACAGACACATTAGAAATCTGAATACAAGAAGACGTTTCAATGTAATTGGCTTCTTTTTAATTTGAATTTTATGCATTTAGAAAGTTTTTCTTGCCTCCTTTTGGATAGGTAGAGATTTTGACTTTATCTGTGAATGTCTTTTACCCTCAATTCACCCTCACCACACAAATATACACTTTCAAAAACTAGAGATCATATCCAACATTTCTATTCTTCGAATAGTTTTCCTAGAAATTATATCATGCATATTTAAATTAATATCTGTAATTAATCAGTATATTGTCCACCCAAATAATATAATAAATTTTGAACAATTTATAGTTTCTTAGCTTCTGTATGTTATTCATTATTTCTCTTTTAATGTTTTTTACTAATTCAAAGCTGCATTCATGATGATTTTTTTTAAAGTTCAGCCTCTAATTCAGTAATTTTTAATCTATGTCTAACTTTCCTTTGAACCCTGCCATGGAGCTTTTTATTTTAATTAGGATATATCCCATTGAAATATCCTATTTAGTTCTTTGCAAATCACTCTGGTGATAAAGTTGGAATAAGTTACTCATAATTTTATTTCTTTTTTTTTTAATTTTCCTAAACATATAAGATATTAAGATATTCTTATGTTACATTTTCATGCAATAATTCCAATATTAATGTATGTATGGATCCTAATTTTATATTTTGTTATTTCTGCTGATTTTACTTATTTGACCATGTGTTTGAGACCTTTTTTTTTTTAATTTTGAAATCATATTTACTGAAATTTTGTTAATGTGATTTCTTTGAGGTCTTGGTTGTAGGGTAATTTCTCAAAGATTTACCTTAGGTTTTTTTTTTTTTTTCCCCTTGGTTTTTTTTTTTTTTTTTTAAAGATTTTATTTACTTATTTGACAGAGAGATCACAAGCAGGCAGAGAGGCAGGCAGAGAGAGAGGAGGAAGCAGGCTCCCCTAGAGAGCAGAGAGCCCGATGCGAGGCTCGATCCTAGGACTCTGAGATCATGACCTGAGCCGAAGGCAGCGGCTTAACCCACTGAGCCACCCAGGCGCCCCTTACCTTAGGTTCTATAAGGTATCGTGGGCCTGTACCCTCTGGTACTACTGTAATTAAATATTGATTCTTTCTTGCCCCTAGCTATGTAGATAGTTTGAATCTATGTTCCAAATTATTGTTAGAGTTTTCCATTCTATATGATTTTTTTAACATTGGAGACAGATACATTCTCTTGCTAGTTCTCATTTCTTGCTGTTTGTTTTTCTAGTCCAAAATTTTATTTGAAGTGGCTTCCTTTCAAGGTCTTAATTTTATGCAATATTGTCCAAATTAACTTCATATAGAGTGAATCCTGTCTTTTCATTTTTTTTAAAGATTTTATTTATTTAAGAGAGAGAGAGAGAGAGCACGAGAAGGTGGAGCAGAAGGCAGAGAGAGAGAGGGAGAAGCAGGCTTCCACTGAGCAGAGAGCCTCATGTGGAGCTCAGTCCTAAGACTCTGGGTTCATGACATGAGCCGAAGGCAGATGCTTAACTGACTGAACCACCCAGGTGCCCCATTATTTTTATTTATTTATTTATTATTATTATTTTTTAAAATATTTTATTTATTTATTTGACAGACAGAGATCACAAGTAGGCAGAGAGGCAGGCAGAGAGAAAGGGGGAAGCAGCTTCCCTGCTGAGCAGAGAGCCCAATATAGAGCTCCATCCCAGGACCATGAGATCATGAACTGAGCCAAAGGCAAAGGCCCAACCCACTGAGCCACCCAGGCACCCCTATGTTGTTGTTGTTGGTTTTTTTTTGTTTGTTTGTTTTAAGATTTTATTTATTTTTTTGTCAGAGAGAGAAAGAGAGAGAGCACAGGCTGGGGGAGTAGCAGGCAGAGTGAGAAGCGGGCTCTCCCTTGAGCCACAAACCAATGTTGAACTGGTTCTCAGGACCCTGGGAATATGACCTGAGCGGAAGGCAGATGATTAACCAGGCATCCCTGAATACTGTCATTTTAAAGCCAAAGTCGGAGAACATTGAAGATTCTCAGATCCCTTTAGGCAGGCATCTGCTTTGGGGTTTGCTTGTTTCTTGAATTCATGCTTTTCTTGCATTTTTGACTCCTGATGATTTTGTTTATTATCTTATCCACTCTTCCATGCACTGTTATTCATTTTAAATTCTATTGTATATGTGTTTTGTAGCAGCAGTATTTTATTAATATCTTTTCTAGTGTATTACTGTAAATAAGAATAGATATTCTTTAAATTTGTAAAAAGGTTTTCTTATGACTATGTTTATATAGTATAACATGACTATATTCATCATACTATAAAAACTATATAATAAATTAATCCAAAACTATGGTTTATTTGGTTGAACTATTTTTTGTAATATTTGCTCATGTGCAAATAATGTAACTTAAAACAAAAAAAAAAAGCAAAAAAAAACAGCAAACTTTTTAAAGAGATTATCATTTTGTGATTATTTCTTTAGATTTGTTTCTTAATGGAAAAGGGATTTGTAAACTATTTCATTCGCTGAAAATCTGATAAAGACTGGCAGAGCTAATGTGGAGAAGATTGTTAAAGGGAAATTATTGTCAAGAAAGGCTATTTGAGCAGAGATGTGAATGTCAAGGAATTTACTGAGATGGAAATGTAAAGGAAGCATACAACATGTTCTCTTCGTCTGGTCAGGCTGTTATAAAAGAATAGCATAGAGTGGGTGCCTTATAAACAACAAAAATTTGCTTCTCACGGTTCTGGAAACTGGGAAGTCCAAGGTCAAGGTTCCAGTAGATCTATTGCCTGTTAAGAGTTGGCTTTCGGTTCAGCAGTCTTCTCTCTGCGTCCTCCCACGGTGAACAGGGAAAGAAAACTTTCTGAAGCCTCTCTTTTAAAGGCACTATTCCCATCCATGTGAGCTCCACTCTCATGACCTAATCCCCTTCCAAAGTTCCAACTCCAAATACCATCACTTTAGGTGTTAGGATTCAATCTATGAATTTGCGGCAGATACAAGCATTTAATTCGTAAGCACCGTCAGAGAGAAACCAGCAAAAAGCCTTAAGGTGGGAAGAGCTCAGGATGTTAGAAAAACAGATCTGTTGTCTGGAATGCTGTCGTCAATAGTATAATGGCTAAATCAAGTGTTCTCATAAGTCAGCCAGGACCTGATCATATAGGGCATGGACGTATACAGAAAAGCATTTGGATTTTATTTTAATGGCTAAAGGAGGGTAGAGTTGGTTTTAAACTCTCATAAAGTTGCACTTCTTCATTGTTCTCTTACTTTTCTGGTTGGTTGAAGTTTTGATTTTGCCCTGGCACAATTTATGCTACATCACTTTAAAGTTAGTGCTGGGTCGACCTTCTGCAGGAATTACTTCAGTGCTACACAGACCTTGCATACTTGGAAAGGCCATGTGCGGCCTGTGTTCCTACCTTCTAATAAAGGTGTCCTCTCTGGAGATTCACCCTTGGCCACACAAAAGCAAAGTCAGGCTGGAAGGCAATGACTTATGTAATCAACAGTGATAGGGCATTTTCCTGGTGGTGTAGTTGAGCATAATAATGGTAATAACACCAACTCAGAGAAATTGAAAAAGCTCACAAAAGAATACCCTAATACCCAATATGGCTGTGACCAGCGATGAGACTCTTCAAGACAAGATGGGATACGTCTAAAAGCAGGTAGACTGACATATGATATTGTCATTCTAGCATCATGGTAAAAGCACAAATCTATTTATTGTCCAGATATTTAGGTATTCGTGATTATCATACCACCAATATATCTTATCCTTGGCCTCCAATTTCTATTTCTTGTGTAAGCAATCTGTTCCCCGAGTTTCAAATATAGGATTTTTTTCCACTTAAAAACTCCAGTTTTTACATTCCAATTTCTGTACAGACCTCTAGAAATAGCAACAGTGTTACTTTTCTTCTGAGTCCCTCTCTTGCATTTCTTACATGCCAGATGAAAATATTGATGGAATTGAGAATGACAGTACTTAGAAAATCTGACAGCTTGGACCTTTCTCCAGTTTGGAACATGGGGGCAGAAACTCATACAGCAAAATATACCATAGTTCTATTGTCACAGCTGATGTATAGAATTGTTCTCTGTTCAAGTGTAATTTATGACAAATCCCATCATTCATATGGAGACAGTGAAGTGCTTGTTGTCAAAATAAAAAAGTGTTATCAAATGAAAGACACTTCAAATAATTATTCCAAATCTACAGACTAGGTTTTTCTAGCACTTCTAAGATTTTTAAATTTGTTATCTATTTTCTATTCTCATGTCCTTTGTCATCATATTTAGTTTGTAATAGACATCTGTGGGAAGGCAGACACTAGAGTACATGTGGGAGGACAGAATCTCAGTGTATTCACTAAGCCTGAGATTTCTCCATGTCCTAATAGAACAATTTTGAAGCCAAAATTATGAATATTTTGAACAAAGTCACCATTTTAGCCCATACCCCACGGAGCTGCATCAGCTGAAGGTTGTAGATGAACAGTCTCATAGAGGGAGTGAAATATGATACCCAAAGGGTGGTATCAGAAATTCAAGGGGGGCATGCATAGTTTAAAAAGTATAACCCAAATTCTTATTGTTTCAATTTGATTTCAGAAACAATTAATTTAAATAACATTAAAGAAGGGTCAAAATCTTATGGCACCAAACTGGGAGACTTTTATGTTAATCAAAAGGAGCACGGGTAAAAAGAAAGATAATAATTAGGAACTTACCTTGAAGAATCCTAAGTATTACACCTCTCCATAACATATTTGAGTCCTACATAGTTCCTTGCAAAACTTTACCTGTTCTTGAGAGGTAGATCTTGAGAAAAGCTTTGTAATGCAGCGTGAGAATATTCTGTGAGGGACAGACTTCTGCATATACCCAAAACAATTCCATCACAAAGATACACTCTCTCCCTCTCTCGTTTTTTCCCTCTGTCTACAGTTTCTTCAACTACTGCTTTGCTTGAGTTTTATCGAGTTTTATCCATATTTTCTGCAAAAGTGACAATTCTCCATTGATCTGTTTAATTTGATTCATGTAGATACAAATCAGGCAATCCAGACCCTGGAGGAAATCCCCTGCTTAATAAGTTACGTGCATGCACATAATGCTTGCCATCTTCAAAGCAAGTGATAAACACTACTGAATTACACTCGGGAGGGCATTACGGAATGGCAACTTGGATGTTCAGATATGGTTGGGATAAATGACCCAGTAACACTGGAGGAACCTAGAACGTGCAATTCTAGAGTCAGGGTTTTAGTTGGAAGGTTACTTATGACAGACCTCTAATTTTATGTATATTTAAGTTTTTATAAATACTTCCTCTACTGAACTTGGTCCACACTCCAGTGCTTTATCTTAAATTGTACTTAGGGAGCTAGTTGAAATGGAGAGCAAGTCTCTGCTCTTCCTTTGTTCTTCATCTGTTCTCAAAAGAGATGCAAGGACAGATGGGGTGATACATGTATATGGAGAATGAAAGAAATTATTTTAGAAAAAACATAGACATGTTATTTGTCAAATGGATGATGGGAGTGCCAAGGAGGTGCTATGTAAAAACTTGGAAGTCAGACACTAACACTGCAATCCCAGATTTCTTCTGTAAAAATATATCTATACAGATTTCTGTATTTCTGGTAATATGGCTGCCTACATATTTAACTGAGCCTCTTGCCAAACATGAGGATACCAGAAAATTCAGGAAAATCTTAAAAGCTTCGAGGTTAGTAAAGAACTACCAAAACAAATCTAAGTGAAGGTAGAACTCTAGAAAGAAATAAGAAGAGGAAAACTATTTTGTCTTAGGTAATCTGCTGAACCTTGAGAATTGAAATTATCCTTGACAAATTTTAGAGGGCCATCAGGAGCAGAAAATAAAGTGTAGGGCCTAATGAAGGTGGAGAATCTCACAGAGTAGATAGAGATACTAGCCCCTAAAGCTGCAATCCCAAAGGATCTCTAAATTTGGTAAAAGGATAAACTAGAAATCACCTACCCAAATAGAACTGCAAGAAACATTTCTTTAGCACTTTGCAGAGAAAGGAAGATAAAAAATGTTGTAACATCAAATTGGATCAAATGTGAGTCTGCATCCCAGTGAATACAAACAAATGAATCAAAAATACCTCAGGCTTTAATTTAAATTGTTCTAATACTATTGTTCCCCAAGCATTTGACAGGAACAGAGTTGATTAACTCTAGAGGAATGAACTTTCATTCTAGGCCACAAAAGATTTAAAATTTGTTTTCCTAAAGAAAATGAGGAGTTGTTCTCAAAACAGTACTAACATGGGAAGTAACAAAAGACTATTAGCAAGAACCAACAGAAAGAACTAAAAGGAGAAATCAAAGTACAAAGACTTAAGACACTGGAGTGACCAGGCACATGATACAGTATAATGATGCTTCCTATATTTAAAGAAATAAATTGCAAATTTGAAAATACCTATAAATATCTTAAGTAAAGAAGCATTATTTTTAAGTCCCAAGTACAACTTCCAGAAAGAAAAAAATGTGATAATTGAGATTTAATTCAATACACGGATTCAGGGGTGCCTAGGTGGCTCAGTTGGTTAGGTGTTAACTTCGGCTCAGGTCATGATCTCAGGTTCCTCCTGGGATCAAGCCCAGGGTCCAGGCTCCCCACTCAGTGGAGGGTCTGATTCTCCCTCTTCCTTGCCCTGACCCCTCCTCATGTTCTCTGTCTCTCAGATAAATGATTTTTTTTTAAATACACAGAATTTAAATACACAGTTTTAACAGGGGCTAACAGGGGCTTGAATGTGGTTGAGAAAATAATAAATTATTTAAGAAAAAAAGAAAAATATGCATCCAGAGTGCACCACAGACTAGAAGTTACAAAAAGCATAATAAAAGATACCTAATATGAGTTTCAGAAATATAGAAAATAGAGAATAGAAGAGTATCAAATATTTGAGAGCATAACAATTAGAAATTTCTTACAATTGATGCAACACACTCTCTGATTTAAGAAGCTAAAACCAGCGATAAATAAAAGTAAATACAGAAATGCAATCATAATAAAAACAACAGAATATCAAAAACCAAGAAATAAAAATTCTGAAATTAGAAAAGCTGATTATTTTCAAAGAGCACGATTTAGGTTTTACATCTGATTTATCATCAGAAATGGTAGGAGTGACATCATCAAGATGGCAAAATTGAGCATTCCCAACTTCTCTCCACATCATAAGGATCTCTAAAACTATTCAAGAACAAGACGGCACTGAAGGAATCCTTAGAACACGGAGTCGAGGCTGAAGCATGCCTTGTCCCTCAGGGACCGAGACAGACTACATTGCAGAATAAGAAAAGTAGCTGCGTGTCCACACAGTGCCCTTCTGGGCCAGAACAGCACCACGTCCACCCTGGCCCTGAAAGGTCTCCCCTGAGTCTTTCATTCTTCCAGTGCGAAAGAGAATCTGAGATAAAACCAGCACACCCAGCATGATGGGACACTTTGTGGGAGCCCCTACTATGGTCTCACAACATAGGGACTACAGGGGAATCTGTGGGAAACAACTGCTGGAAATCTGACTGCAACAAAGAAGGTAGAAGGGGGCTTGCAAAAACCACCCCATGGATATTGGCAAACAGAGTTCACACCTGCCGTGCCCAAGAAGTCGTCCTTAGCGTTGCTCATCTGCAGAACCAAGTCAGGGTGCACACTGAGCAGGGCACTTGGTGGGGTAGAGATCTGCCTGATGGGATCAGCAAAAAAGGAGTTTTGCTAGGCCTAGAGTCTGGTTTGCCCATGCCCAGGCAAAGTGCTGAGTCACAGCTGCACCGGGGGTGGATAATGATAACTTCTGGAAGCTGAGTGGCCCAGCAGAACTCCAGCCCAGAGGCAGACAGGCAGAGCTGATCACCCCCAGGGCAAAGCCAGTATCAGGTGTTGAGCATTCCAAGCCATGCATGGGCAGGGGAATTGGCTGTGGGTAGCTTCTGGTCCCTCCCAACCAGAAGGCCTCTTTGGAAAATTGAGAGTAGCCTGAAGAGGCCCCTCCGCATCCCCTCTGGGCAAGGGGGCTGAGACAGAGCCCCCAAGTTCCATTTCTGAGAATATATCCAAAGATAACAAAAACACTAACTGAAAAAGATTTCTGCAGCCCCCTGTTAATAGCAGCATTATTTACAGTAACCAAGACATAAAACAATCTAAGTGTCCACCAATGGATAAATGGATAAAGAACTTCTGGTATATATACATATATATAGAAGTTCTTTATCCATTTATGGATATGTATAGCATATATATATATATATATACATACATACATACACACACACACACATACATACATACAGGCAATATCATTTACTCAAAAAAAAAAAGAACATGAGGAAATCCTACTATTTGCGACAACATAGACCTTGAAGGCATTATGCCAAGTGATGTAAGTCAGAGAAAGACAACTGCATAATCTCTCTTCCAAGTAGAATTGAGAAAAAAGACCAAGTTAAGGAAAAGAGGTCTGACTGTGGGTGCCAGAGGCAGGGGTTAGAGAGGGAAGAGGAACTGAAGGAAGACTGTCAAAGATGCAAACTTCCAGTGATTAGATAAAGAAGTACTATGGATGTAATGTACAATATGATGACTACAGCTAACACTGCTGTAGGATATATGGGAAAGTTGTTAAGAGAGTAGATTTTAAGAGTTTTCATCACAAGGAGAATTTTTTCCTTTATTCTTTCTTTTTGTCTTATCTATATGAGAAGATGGATGTTTCCTGACACTATTGTGGTAATCACTTCATAATACATGGAAATAAAGGGGCACCTGAGTGGCTCAGTTGGTTGAGAGTCTGCCCTCAGCTTAGGTCATGACCTGGGATGGAGCCCCATTTGGGCTCCCTGCTCAGCAGAGAGTCTTATGTCTCCCTGTCTCTCTGCCCTCCCTACCCCAACTCATGCTCTCTCTCTCTCTTTCAAATAAATAGATTAGATCTTTAAAAAAAAAAAAAAAACATGGAAATAAAACCATCCTGTTGTATGCCTTAAACTTATACGGGGATGCCTGTCAATTATTTCTCAATAAAACCAGAAAACATTTTAAAAAGTGAAAATGGTAGAATAATACAGTGAATCAACTAAAAGAAAATGACTGTTTAGCTATTTGTGTCTATTCAACAAGTTATTTTTGAAAAGGAGGATGAAAAACAACATGCTACCAGCAGACCCTCATTAATAGATAATAAGCATTTCTCTCAATATTCTACCAAGAAGGAGGATGTTAATGAGAGGAATCACTACGGAAGGGAGAAGGTTTTTTGTCACTGATACTGTTTAGGATTGCTGGCACATGGTAAGAATGAAAAGTAGACATTAGGTCAGATTATTATTTTTCTTTAATTCTTCATAGTGTTCCCCAGTGTTGTCTACATGTGTCACAGACTGATTCTGATTCCTGAGGAGAAATAGTTAGGCATGATCAGTACTCCCACCTGAATGGAATTTGGTCAAATCATTACCACCTGCTAGAGGAAAAACTCGTCAAATGCCTCATCCCTGCTCCTGGTATGCCTAATAAGTCACATAAGGGTCAAAGGCAATACACTCTGCCCTTTGATTCCCTCCCTCCATACACACAAGTACGCTTGAACATGCAGCCCAAAGTAATCCTCCTGACATTAATAAAAAAATAATATATATAATATATTACATATACATATATATACACATATATACACATACACACACACACACACACACACATATATATATATATACACACACACACACACACACACATACACATCTAACCTCCTAAAAGCGAACTCCCTCCTCTCTCTATTTCTGCCTAGACATTAGAGAGCCCTCTTGTTGCTTTCTTCCTTTTGCTTCTTCCTTGTTTTGCCTAGACCTGAGTAAGTAATAAACCTTTGAGTTGACTGGAGATCATTAGTGCTGATGTGCTATATTTTGACATCAAGTATCTCTATATGGGAGGGAATAGCACACAACAATGGGCTAAGTTGGGCCATAGCATATCCTTCCTTGGTATGATACTGAATGCATGTTGAGTAGATAGAATTTCCAAAGGAAATGTCTGAGATATAAGAAAGAATAAAGAGGTGATGGGGTACCTGGGTGGCTCAGTCAGTTAAGAAGTTGGCTCTTGATTTCAGCTGGGTCGTGGTCTCAGGGTCCTGGGATTGAGCTCTGCATTGGGCTCCACACTCAGTGGGGAGTCTACTTAAGATTCTTTTTTCCTCTTCCTCTGCCCCTCCCCTGCTCACATGCACACACTTGTGCTTTGTCTCTCTCTCTCAAATAAATAAATAAATCTTAAAAAAAAAAAACAAGGAGGTGAATATGTAGATAGAACTAAACAAATATTATTTGCATAAACAATAACAGTGCTTTTTGCAATTGAGAAGGGTAAAGGCTTGAGTTAAATATAGACTTTGATCACTTAAATATGTAAATTATCACTAGTAGGAGAATTGTTGAATTAATAGAAATACAGTGTACCATGTCAAAACTAGTAGAGGAAAATGGAATAAATTTTGCAAAAGTTCACTCATCCAAAATGGTTAGGAGGTTAAAAAATGGTAAAGAGAAACACAGAATACACAAAAACAATAAAAAGGAAAAAATGAGATATTTGATTTAAACCCAAATGTCACAATTACAATAAAGTCCAATGGAGCACAGTCTCCATTTAAAAACATTAACAGATTGGATTATTTCTAATGCAACTAAGTACTATCTATAAAAGGCCCATGTCAACATGAGAAAACAAGTAGTAAAGGTCAAGTCATAAAAAATGGCATGTAGACAAATACTAACCAAATGAAAGCTGATATAATTATGTTACTATTAGACAAAAGAAAATAATTTCTGTTAAAAGAGAAAGAAGACCATGTCATGAAGGGGAAAAAAAAAAAGTGATTTTACAAGGAAGAGACAGTAGATTAGTATTTGCCTACGGCTAGTTGTTGGAGCAAATGAGAAGTGGCTATTAATGGGTACAGGGTTTCTTTTGGGAGTGATAAACACATTCTAAGGTCAAATTATAATGATGATTGCACAACTCTTTGAATATAGTAAAAATCACTGAATTATACACTTTAAATGGGTAAATTCTATGGCATGTGAATTGTATTTCAACAAATTTGTTATAAAAAAATAAAATATTGATAATATTTAAGTTAGCAACCTCTGTTCTTTATAAAAGAAAACTACAGGCAGCAAAAGTAGAAGTCATATTGGAGAATATTTACAACACATGTAAGCCACAAAAGATGACAGTACAGAATATATAAAAATAGTAAGAATAAAACAGATTGTATGTAAGAAAGATGGACATATGATAAATCAGGAAATCCAAATAGAATTAGAAATGCAAATTAAACCCAACCAACTTTATTATTAGATTGGTAAAAATTTTAGTCTTACCATAACACCTTTTGGCAAGAAGTTAAAGTGATGGTTCTCATGCATTTCTAGTGGGAATGTAAGCCAGTCTGTTTCAGTTTTTGTACGGAGGCAATAATAGTGAGATATTTAAGAGAATAGTTGTCTCCTCCACAAAATAGCTTTTCTGTAGACAGATCTATATTTCAAATTTTGTATGGGGATTAAATGAGTAGACATTTGTAAGGCATACAGAACAGTGTTTGGAATTCATTAAGCATGCAATAAATATTAGCTATTATTGTTTGATGCTCAAATATGGTTTTTGTTGTGGCTTACTAGGGGTCTCAGAATGTACAGCACCATCTTCCTATCTTCCTTTCCTGTATATATTTAATTTAAGTAAATAATGAGTCATAAAGAGTATTTTGATTTTAGGTATAGCCCAGGTGAGGCTGGGTGCAAACAGATGTGCCAGTAATGAGTTCCAGGAAGAAGGCAAGTTTTTGTCCCTCACAGGCTTGGCGCTGCCAGACTAGGGAAAGCCTTCCTACAGAAGACATTCAACAAGAAGTGAAGGAAAATGCAAGCATCCTGCAGAGTTCAGTGGAAAGAAGAACATGGAGGGAACAAAGCAGAACCTGCTCTGTTATTCTTCCCAAATTTAACATAGAAGATAGCAAAACACAGTGAATAAGAGAGACCAAGCGTAGGCTCAGGTTCTTGTGAAACCAGAAGATTTTCTTCTAAAATTCATTGCTATATATTCTGTTGTTGCTCTTTGCTAGTGTGTTAGAGGTCGAGATGATCAGGTTTTCTACTTGATGATGGAGTATTAGAGACCTCTAGGAACCACGGTCATTTTTAATGAAAGGGGAAAAGAATGAGAAATCTGATCTTCCTGCTGCAGGGCTTCGGGGAGGGGGTGGGGGACAAATGTTGATCAAACACTGTTTAACTACAGTATACTCTTGCCTGTCTCTAGTTGGGTCCTCCTGGCATCGTAGGCACTCAACCCATCAATGGCAATTGACTTCCTATTTCGGATTTCTATAAAAATGTAGCCGTTGTGTTTGATAGTGAGGCACAGTCACTTCTCAGTAAATTCCTTTGAATAAGTGATTGTTGGATAAATGACACAATCTAAACCTGAAAAGTTAAAAGAGAATCATGAGATGAAAAACAGGATGGAAGGAGATTAACTTTACATTCACTTCTAGCTCTGATTTTTTGAATAGATATATTTGATAGCTATTGTCTGTCCAATTTCCTATTTCATTTTCCCTTGTGCAAGTGAATGATTTATTGATAAGAGACAAAAAAATCGAGTAATTTTGCCTAGCGACTCAGAAGGGCCTAACTGAAATTGTGACATCATTAGTAATTATACCTACTTCTTCTTTTCCTTTTCAGTGTTCCATCCCACTGCCCTCATACTTCCAGAGTATTCTGAGATGGTTCAGGAAAAAGTTACTGCTCTATTCCAAATTTGCCTGTACCTTAAACTATCATCCCAATGCCCTGCTCTCAGATGCAGAGGTTGGCCAACTGTGTAATTTAAGTGAGAGTTTATAATAGTAGACATTACACAAACACTCTGCCCAGTCCAGGTAATGTTTGTCCTTTATTTTTTTTTTTTAAAGATTTATTTATTTATTTATTTGACAGACAGAGATTACAAGTAGGCAGAGAGTCAGGCAGAGAGAGAGAGGAGGAAGCAGGCTCCCTGCTGAGCAAAGAGCCCGATGTGGGGCTCGATCCCAGGACACTGGGATCATGACCTGAGCTGAAGGCAGAGGCTTTAACCCACTGAGCCACCCAGGCGCCCCTGTTTGTCCTTTAAATAGTGTGTGATGTTTTACGAAACTGGAATTTAAAGATGCAAGTCAGAGGGAGTAAAAAGAGATAGATTAAGGGGCTTTGCTCATGTTTCTCAAATCACGTCTGTATTCTGTAGGTAGTTTGTTACTTTATGTATAATGAAATTTAGACCTTAATGTAGAAGTCCTTCTTGAAGACAATTGTAGACAGATAGAAAGGAGAAAGGGAGTCTCTGATTCATGAATCACTTATTTGTATTTCATCTGTTAATAAGTCTAAGAATTTAATAAAGTGAAAATAAAAACCTAATAAATATATCTAATACTCAGTATAGTCACATGTTATCCAAAGGAATCTTAGAAGTATTAATTTGCATCAAGCTAAAAGCATGTGCACGCACTCTTAAAGCAGTGCACCCTAAATAAAGAGATGTCATTAGGCCAGAAAATCCTGAGCAAACTAAATCCATGAGTGCAAGAATATATTTTGAGGTGTATTTCTTTGCTTTAGATAAATTTTTCTTGTCTGTATTGGTAAGATCCTTGAGAAGAAAAGGTTTCCTGCGTAAATCAGTACATGTTGAATGAATCAATGAACGTAGAAGGCACAAATGAACTTATGAAAGAGAAGAAACTATGGGTAAAGCTCTAGTAATCAAAATTCTGATGGTCATTTCCAGCCAAAATTCTTGCAACAGATCTTTTTCTGAGGGCCTCATCTTGCTATGTACTTCGGTTAGAGAAGACTGTGACCTAATTTCTATCCTTAGGAAATTCATCTTCTAACAGGTCACTTTCTTCTGAAATGGTCTGTGGCTCCCTCGTCCCTCAGACCACATCTGCTCACAAACTTCTTATTCTTCTTTTCATAATTTTAGTGTGGTTCTGAAAAGCTAAGTCTCAACTGAAAGAGGACAGTGGAGAGCTTTACTTATTAAGCAATGGAACATACCGGTCTCAAGGTAGAGAAATTTCACACAGCAGGATGTGATATGTTGACTCTTCAGTGTGGTCTTAGGATTTCCTTATAGCACAGGAAGGCCCTGGAGAATTACTGGATAGTAGGGTAATGAGCGGATAGTTGAGTGAGAGTGGGGGGTGGGGTTATTTGGTGTGCATTTCTTTTAAGCCTAAGAATATGACAAGAACATGAAACACCCACATGCTTGGGCTATTTTTAACTACAACTACAAATAATATGCCAACAGTATAATGTCTTTTTAAAAAGAATGTTCTACTCCTTTCCAGATGGCTTCATAGAAATATAGATGTTATGCAATTATCACCATGGTAACCCCATATCTAGCAGCAAGAACTCAGCATGTCACTTATTCCTAACAATCCCTTGCCTTTTCTGAGCAACAGAATCCTAATCAATATATCTCTCTTGTGTAGTACCACCAGAACCTTTGAATCCTGTTTATATTACTTAATCTTTGCCCCCACTCCACACACACAGGTGCACACACACACACACACACACACGCACAATATTAAATTTAGAGCCATATTGAGGATCTCATAAGAAGATGTCGTATGAACATATTTAATTTTCAAACAAATGAATTATCTATTCTGGAATCGCCTGTAACTTTGCAAAGAGCAGTCAAGAATTGATGCTCAGAACTGCTAAGGCAATGTGTAATTCCAATATTCAACAGATAGGAGTTTTAGGAACATGATTGCTGGTCTCTCAAGAAAATACCATTACATGTATTTTCATTGTGGCGGCCAATCTGGCACCATTACAGGATTAACTGAGAGAAGCTGCAAATGGAAATATCTGTCTGTATTCATCAGGACGTTTTGTCAGTTGAGCCCAGTACCCATGAGATATGCTTTGGAAAAACTATGATCCTTTATTTTTATCTTCCTAGATGCAATAGTTACAGCATGTCTTTTTTAACAATTATATAGAAAAATGTAAATGTTCAGGTAGGATTACTCAACTTGGATCAGATAACCCTTTTGAACTTACCTAGGTCTATGGGCTTCCCTACTGTTCATCCATTAGCCCACGCACTCACTTTTTTTCCCACAACTCCATGGGTATATTCACTCTCTATTGCTGTGTAACAATTATCCTGAAACTTGGGAGCCCCAAACAACGAACATTTATGGTAACTGGGTTGGCTGGATGCCTCTGACTAAGGTTCTTTCACAAGGCTGTGTCAGCCAGGGTTGAAGTCATCCCAGGGCTCAGCTGGGGGAAGGATCTGTCTCTGGTTCACTAATGTGGCTGTTGGTAGTCTTCAGGTCTTCACTGGTTGCTGGACAGAGAATTCAGTCCCTTGCTACATGGACTTCTCCATATGACTACTCACAATATCACCGTTTGTCTCCCCAGAATGGGAGGGGGAGAGAGAGAGATGAAAGAGAAGAGATAAAAGGGACAGAGAAATAACTGCAAAAAGATAAAAGAAGCAAAATCTTTTTGCAACTCAATGTCAGAAGAGACATTCCATAATGTTTGCCCTGTTCTATTTGTCAAAAGAGAGGAACTAGCCCACACTCAGGGGGAGGATTACACAAGGCTGGGGGTACCAGAGATAGGAATTATTGAGAACCACTTTGGAGGCTGCTGACCAAAGATGAATTCTGGGAATACAAACATGAATGGGCATTCCAGTTTAAAATGTATGTCTATCAGAAGAAGTTAAGAGTGAGAGTTTACTAAGAAAATTACATAATGTGTTCTATGCTTAAATATAAATGTTTTCAAAGTTATCTGATGTTCATTTTAATCTTGCTGTCACCATCCTCAGTACAATCAGTGAAGTTAACTAAAATTTGATGCTTGCATATGGTGATTCTCATGTGTAGAAAGAATCAATTATGCCTCAGAATTTGATGTGTGAGTAACAAAAGAATTTGAGTCAAAATTATCTCAGATTCTAAAAATCTTCCAATATAAAATAGAATTTTATTCTCTGTCTAGAAGAGTGAGCAGCTCTAGAAAAGATGAACAGGAAGTAGTAAGGGAGAAAGCATACATGTGCCCACTTAGTGAAAATTAGTTCAAGCAACAGAGTTAATCAGTAGAGCTACTAATGCCACAGATTACTCACTTATTTTAATCCTATCCCTAAAGCTTGTGAATTTCTCTTTTAGGTTTGATGTCCATAAGAGATATTAATTGGAGCCACAGAAAATATGTAAGAAACATTAAATTCATTTTTAAAAACCATATTCAGGGTGCCTGGGTGGCTCAGTGGGTTAAGCCTCTGCCTTTGGCTCAGGTCATGATCTCAGGGTCCTGGGATCGAGTCCCGCATTGGGCTCTCTGCTTGGCAGGGAGCCTGCTTCCTCCTTTCTCTCTGCCTGCCTCTCTGCCTACTCGTGATCTCTCTGTCAAATAAATAAATAAAATCTTAAAAAAAAAAATAATAAAAATCATATTCAATCCATAGCTCTCCTCCAGTCCACTGGGCTGGACAGAGATTATACATCATCAAACTGGGGCCAACCTCCTCCCCTTTCCAGAATTATAAAAAGGTCTGGAGGTTTTACATAGCTTAAAACATTTGGGGGATCCTTTCTGTCCTGGATCTATGCTGGTGACCATTTATATACTCATTTCTCCAAGCTGTATCAGGCCTTAAAAATTAACTGTATCTGTGAAAAATCTAATTCTGAGTTTTGGAGACTTTGGTCAAGGCATAAAGTCCCAGTGAGTGGAGTTCAGTCTCCCTAGTGAGTTCCTTCTGAGACATTCGAAGTTTTATGAATGATCCAGTTTTAGCCTTGGGGTAGCGCCAGCTTGGGATACTTATTCCTTATTTTCCAAGCTCAGAGGTAATAATCACCTCCCCAGTTCTCCCCCAGCTCCTGCCATACATTAACATGATTCTATCCTTTTTCACATAAATACACCATTACTTTGAAACAAAGTAAACATTACTTTTTGAAAGTAATGAAGGATAGTCAGAAGAAAGGCAAGGACAAGGCTCTCCCTTTCCCCCACCCTGCCCCATCCTAAAAGGAAAATTACCCTTACAAGGAAAAAAGCCCCCATCCTATTATTCTAGGCTTTGCTCAGTACCCCAGCTTTAAGTCTTCCTACTGGGAGGACTTACAACTTGCATGTGGCAGAAAGGAAGAAAATGGCCTTCGGAATCCTAACCCAGACCCTGGGACCAGCTCAACAACCTATGAGATACTTAAATAAAGAGCTTGATCTGGTGGCCTGTAGCTGGCCTGCATTTCTTGGGGCAGTGGTGGCTGCAGTCCTCTTGATCCCCGAGGCTCCGAAATACCACCCTGGAAGGAGGGCTCCACACTTTCCCACGTGAACAACTACCTGGTAGGTAGATGAGTGTATGGACAAGAACCTGACTGGGTGAGGGGCACACGGAGGCTTAAACAGATTCAAACGGCCCATGCCAATGAGCCTGCGAAATGCTCTAGATTTAACTGCCAAATTGGCAACCCTCTCAGGTTCCCCCCACCCTTTGGGAGTTTTGTTCTCTCATTTAACCAACTTCACCTTGCTGCCCACCACTGCGTCAGGTCTACCACTTCATTCTTGGAAGAGGCATGACCAAGAACCCGTGGGACTGAAGGAAGAGAAATCCTTCAACAAAAGAAATCTTTTATTCAAGGCACCACCAGTTTCAGCTGGGAACAACAGGAAGTTAAAAATGACCATGATTTCTTTCTTTCTTTTTATTTTTTAAGGTTTTTTTTTTTTAATTTATTTAACACAGAGAGATCACAAGGAGGCAGAGAGGCAGGCAGAGAGAGGGGAAGCAGGCTGCCCGCTGAGCAGAGAGCCTGATGTGGGACTCGATCCCAAGACCCTGAGATCATGACCTGAGCCGAAGGCAGAGGCTTAACCCACTGAGCCACCCAGGCGCCCCTCATGATCTTTTTTCTCTAGCAATATAAACAAAACATAAATTAATACGCTAATAAATTTTGGTATCGCACGTATTGTCATAGTGCCTGGACACTTACCACCAAGAATGACATTTTTCAGTAAATTATGCAAGAGTCAGGTCAATCTCTACCTAAGACAGTCACTCCACCACCTCCTGGGGTAGAAGGAAGCCTGGCTTGTTCCTGAATCTGAGGCATATAACACTCTCCTCTCAACCTCTTATAAAGTTAATGATCCATGATCCTACAACTCTGGCTGGCTCCCAAATAGGCTAAAGCACTGAGCCTTGGGAAAGAAAGAAATAGCACAGAGAATTCGAGAGAAATGTAAGAGGGAGTCTTACATTGTTGTTGGCATTTGATCAAAATGGGAGGCATCCTTGGCATTTTGCTTTTTCATATTATAGTTAAAAATGAATCCATAAATATGCCTTATGGAGTAATTCTGTCAGAAATGTATGTTGCCATTAGTTAACCTTACAAGCACTCTTTTATGGCCGAGCTACAAAATCAATTATATTTGTTACTGTAGCACTGGTTCATCACAATAAAGTTTATCAAATAAGAAACTTGTTAATTACAATCTGGCAGTTACTCATACCTTCCCTTCCTATATTGCTAGATAACTCCTGTCACAATATATTACATTTGTTGCTTAGCGCTCTTTTTCTGTTATTACTCTATATTCCGCAAGGCTGCAGGGGCAGCAAACATTCTCTGAGCATCACAGAAATGTTATGCTTAGTAGCTATTCAATAAACATTCCTTAATAAATTATGGCGGGAAATATGAAATATACTGGTGGGAGGGGGAGGGAAGAGAAAACAGTGTAATAAGTCTGCTCTTTCAAGACTTCGCCACACTAGAACAAAGCCAAGTAAAAGAAGTTGCAAAATCTATTTTTGCAAAATCTAAAAAAAAATTTATTCCCTGCCCGTCCCAGTTTTGATTCCATCCATTTGCAACAAATATAATTGTAACTTGTGCAGAGTAGTAAGTTTCGTGAGTTTTGGAATTAATATGGGCTGGATTCAGGTTCTTTATTCTGCTATTTACTGAACGTTTGACTTTGGGCAAGTTACTTTACTGTAATAAGCCTTATTTTTCTTACTTCTAAAATGTGAACTATAACACTAACTAGCTCACAGAACTGTCCTGAGAATGAAAAAGACAATTTCCTTAACAGCACTTAGCATAGTGCCTAATATATGGTAAGTCTTTAATACATAATAGAATAGTAGCTATAAGAATATTTTCATTTAGCTTTACAGTCGTGGACACAGGATGTTTACAGTGCTTTCTTCTCCCTAAAAACCAGCAAAATGGCTCAGTCAGTTAGGCCTCTGCCTTGGGCTCAGTTCATGATCCCCAGGGGCCTGGGATCAAACCCAGCATCAGGCTCCCTGCTCAGTAGGGAGTTTGCTTCTCCCTCTCCCTCTGCCTGCCACTCCCCCAGCTTGTGCTCTCCCTTTTTTGGTCAAATAAATAGATAAAACCTTAAAAAAAAGAAAAGAAAAGAAAACAGCAGGGTCCCAATGAGAGATGGAAATAGCAGCCCGGAGGGAAAGAGCCACAACAAGTTGTATGGATATTATAGTAGCTCTGCTCTCATATGTTTAAATGGCCTGAAAAGCCATTGGCCAGTACCCCTATGGGATAAAGAGGCCTCGCCTAGTGGCCTGATTAGGGAATACATTGTAATGGTATCCTCCATGCACCACACAAACCCAGCGTCTGTTACAGCAACATGTCTCCTATCCCAAATCTATAATATCGTCATTAGTACCATGGTAAAAATAAAAATAACTGTCATTCCCCGAGGAGCTTCTAGTTCCAGGTTCAACTCTGAAAAATAAGTTTACTATTTACAACTTTTATAAAAACAACAACAACAAAAACTGATGCTAAGCAGGTTATGTAAAGTTCCTTACATCGTTTAGATAATCAGTAACAAACTAAGAATGAAAAATAGGCCTTTCTGCCTCCAAAGGTTGTGTCCTTAACTTTCCAATCACTTAGCCTATAAATATCACAAGGAGGAAATAACATTCCCATGTACCTGACATAAAGTCTGTTTCCCTCATTTGCATATATTTAAGCATCTCTGTGTTTTTAGTTTCATATTTATGTATGTAAAGTTAATTGCTGAAAAGATGTTAGCTTAGGTAATTGGAACAGCCTCTAAGATCAGATTTAACTCCTCCTATGCAAAACTGGCTCACCAGCTGTATCAAACAGCTTCCCACCCTACAAAATCATCATGCTTTTGGTCGCCTGGGTGGCTCTGTAGGTTAAGAGTCTGCCTTCAGTTTTCAGGTCATGACCCCAGGGTTCTGGGATCGAGCCCCCCATCAGGCTCCCTGGTTGGGGGGTCAGCTTCTCCCTCTCCTGATCTGTCCCTCCCCACCCATCACTCCCACTCATGCTCACACACTTGCTCTCTCTAAAATAAATAAATAAAATCATTAAAAAAATTGTCATGCTTTGATTTTTTTATCTTAACACAGGTAGTACCATCTGCTAGAATACCCTCTATACCTTTGGACATGTCTACTTCCTTTCCTTTTTAAGCCTCTTGACAGGTACCCCTGGAAAGCTTTCTACGGACTCGTACCTCACTCACTGTGAGGTGTTCCTTTGCAACTTCCCCGCACCTCATGCATTCCCAGCTATACTGTGTCCCATGTTTCATGACACTTCTTTTACCTGCTGCTCTCTCACTTTGCCACACTAGACTGTGACCTTGAGAGAAAGTTTCATCTTTGCTATAACTTCTTGTTCATCCCAGAGCTCAACACGTGGCATATACTTCAGAAACGTTACCGGATACCTCATCATCTTTATTAATAAATACAATCTCATATTTGCACTTAGTTTTCTTCTCTTACAAATGGCGTCTCCAAAATTAAAGAAAATGATCTATACCACATTTCCACCTTCTGGGCCCCTCCCTAGCAGAGCACATTTTCGGTGACGTTATCTAATACCTGGCCTGAATCATGTCTAAGGCCTTAGGTTGCTCACATAAATCAACATTTCACTTTCAAGATTCAGGGAAGTACAAACGGTTGTTAAAAGTTGCCACCTTGGGGGCACCTGGGTGGCTCAGTGGGTTGAGCCGTTGCCTTCGGCTCAGGTCATGATCTCAGGGTCCTGGGATCGAGTCCCGCGTCGGGCTCTCTGCTCAGCAGGGAGCCTGCTTCCCTCTCTCTCTCTCTCTCTCTCTCTCTCTGCCTGACTCTCCATCTATTTGTGATCTCTCTCTGTCAAATAAATAAATAAAATCTTAAAAAAAAAAAAAAAAAAAAGTTGCCACCTTGAAATTAGTACCGCCTTATTTCTTTTAATAACCAGTTACCAAAGGAAGTAAATAACCATACTAGCTTTGGGTTTTCAAAAGCGTCCTGATAGTATTGATCTAAGCACGAACAGATTGCTTCTTACAAATAAACTGCAGGTGGAATGATATTAGTTTATTTTTAATCATCCCTCTTCTAAATATGTTTTGTTTTTCTTTCACGGAACAAAGAATTGAATCAATTCCAGATTGTCTGGAGCCAGCAGAACACAGGGAAATGATGACTACCAGGGCATGGATTTTAGTATATATTTATATGCTAGATTTATATGTTTAATCACAAATAATATGAAAATAATTCTTAAAAATCAACCTAATATCATGAAGACAATATACTGTTGTCCCTAACCCTCAAGTCTGCCTCACCAGAGGTGTGCCAAGAACCAGATTATTGTGACTGACACTGGTTGTATGTGAAGAGTCATGTGCCGTCGTCCCCCCACCCCCCCCACGCCCAACCCAGCCTGAAAGATTTTTAAGCATATATTTGGTCAAGCCCTTGAGAACATTCATTCACTTGGCTATTCCTTCTTTCCTTCCTTCACTCCTTCAATGAACCAAGATATATCCTGCTCACTGGGGATACAGAGACACACAACATGCAAGTCTGACTTTCCAGCGTGATGGCAACACGTCTAAGCAACTACGGGGGAGTGTGAATAATCGCTTGCATGGTCCTCTGAAGGCAGAGCCATGCCAGCCCAGAGAGGGTCCCCGAAGTCTTCAGGGTAGAGAAGGTAGCAAAGATGATGATCAAAACGTAATTTCCTTCTCATTTCTAGGAGCCCGAGGCTCCATCATTGCTGCCTCTGTTAAATGCGGTGAACACATCACAGCGTCCAAGGAAAGGCGTCTCCCCTAGAAATACACGGGTCTGAAAAGGAAGATGGGCTCGACAAGGGGCCTCTCCCGTATATTGCACGGGGGGACCAGGGCTTGGTCAGGTCTCTGCGGTGGGGAAAAGCATTCTAAAACAAATGGGAGCTCCCGTGGGAGAGAAACAGGGTGTCCGGAAAGCGGCCAGCCTTTAGACTTGGCTGGTGCACCCTGGACCGAGACTTCGGCCACGTCCACAGCCGCCTTCCGCAAGGCGCTGCTCCTGGTGGGCGCTGCAGCCAGGGCCAGCCACGGACACGGCGGAGAGCCCAAAGGTAGCGCCGCTCTTTATTATTTGGTTGCCTTTTGGCAAATTTTGGTTTCCCCAAGTTTCTCCATCTGCAAGATGGAGATAAAGATGCTCAACCTTTCTTTCATGTGTCCTTTCAAAGTGGTTAAATTTATTAAAAAATAAAACTTACGTGAAAGGGCTATGCAAATTACCACTCAAATGGGAGTCGTGTT
Source organism: Enhydra lutris kenyoni (assembly GCF_002288905.1). NCBI lineage: Eukaryota > Metazoa > Chordata > Mammalia > Carnivora > Mustelidae > Enhydra > Enhydra lutris. Next base: position 9,847,593 of record NW_019154121.1, on the reverse strand, counting down.
TCCTGGATTCAAAAAATCGAGTGATGAATTAGAGCTAGTGGAAATCTCAAAAAAGAAAAGGCGGGGGGTGTGGGGGTGGGGAGGGATGAGAAAAAAAATGTGTAAATGATATCCTGAGACACCATATATACTCTAATATTTACAAGACTGTTCTATGAATATTTCCACCATTCTGAATCCTCGATGTCTCAGAGATAGATTCAGGCCCCTTATTATACTGTACCTTCAACTTAATATAAGAGAAGAAGACTAAGTAAGAAAGTTACCCTAAAATTCAGTTTTTCTTTAAATTACTGCTATTCCTACCCCCTCTAGTTGGTGTCAGGGATTTGACTGTCACAGTCGCTTTGTCAGACAATAATAAAAACTAAGTTATTCGTGCATCATTTGGCCCTTGCTGAAAAGAAGTCCAAATGATGTGTGAATGATGCATTCTTACTATTATATTCAGTGATATTTGTTCTTGATTTAAAAATAAGAAACCCAGGAAAAATGGAGAACATTTTCTATTATTACTTGTTTCAATAAAGGAAATGTTAAGGTTGGACAATATCACAAACCACACCAGGAATAGCAGGTTACCAGAGATACTATTTCCTTTATATGACAAAGTGAACCAATTATAAACAAATAAATGGAGAGACAGGGAGAGGGAGAGAGGGAGAGAGAGAGAGAGAGAGAGAGAGAGAGAGAGAGATTCCCTATCTTCAAATAAATTTAAAGAGAGGGGGAAAATCACAAGGAGGTTGCAAAGAGCTCAGGAATATCGAAAAGTATACTTATTTCCATGGAAATTTGGTCTATAAATAACAGTGCCGGCAGCGCTATTTTAAAATCAGGTACAGAGCTGAAGAGGGTGTTTTTAAGGGATTGGGAAATTAAAGTAAATTCACATTTGTAAAATTTGACGCTGGTGACCTGCAATGCTCAATTCAATTAATCAAAGACTCAGGAAAATGCTGTCTTCTAGTGAGGTCTGTCGAGAGGCTGTGCTCCCAAGGCCCATCTTGTGTTCACTTAGGTTGGCAGGGCCCATGGGATGAGTGAGGTGGTTTTATTTAATGCTGTAGTTCTATCCCTCCTCATTGCAAGACATTCGAAAGACACTGAACTGAAATGGTTTCACTAAATATTTTATGTAATCTCTCACCGTTTTTCTCCCTGAAATTTTGTTTATTCAGAAAAATCTTGCACAAGAAGAGAATGTTAAAAAGAAAATAGGTTGAGTACTGGTTTAAAGCAACCTCTCCTTAAATGTAGTTGAAAATCTGAAAATGAGTATTTGATGTTCAGATCTGTGTTTTCTTACAAAAGAAGTATTAAATGCTATGCATTTGCATAAGAATAGCCACTAACATTTAATGATGTGCTATTATGTGCTAGATAATATGCTGTGTTTTCAATGAACTGTCTCATGTAATTTTCTCAGGGGTCCTATCTAGTAGGTATTATCATCCCTTTTATCTAAATGAAGAACACAAGACTTGGAAAGATTAAGTAACCAGAGCAAGCGCCACAGGAAGCAAGTGATGGAGGGTTTAGAACACATACAGCCTGACTTCAAAGGTAGTCTGACTTCAAAGCCAATGTTAACCCATGTGCTCTGCTACTTCCATCAACCTTGGTACTATAATTTAGTCCTGGCTCCTGGTCCAGGCCATCCTATTGGCTGAGTCAATGGAAGGATTCTCAGGTGACCCAGGAACACCTAGATCCAAAGAGTGCTGTGCCAGGAGCAACCATTGTTCTCTCTCCTAAGTCCATAATATGTACAGTTCTAGATTTCTTTGTAGGACTAATTCACAAGTTCACTTCAAATAGTGCTGTCTCCAAACCTACATCAAAGCCTTGTAGAGATGCACAGGATACTCCTTTCTTTCTACCAGAAATTATTATAGACTTCCTAAAACAATCATGCCTACCTTTCCTGTTCCACAACCAGAAATGGTTTTATTGCCTGAAATAAGTTGGTCTGGTGTTTCTTTCCATGTTCCTGACATTTGTAAGCTGCAGAAATCTCAGATGTTGTCCCCAAAGAACTCCTTGTTAATAAAAACTCCTCGTGAATAAATGAGAAAGATAAGAGCTTGTGTCTTTTTATACATTTCTTTCCTAACCTGACCTTGATCTTACTCACTTGGCCTAAGAAATCATAGCTTTTAGTTTGAATAAAATCAAATGTGGATTCTGCGTTTCTCAGAATTCCCTAATCTCTGCACATCTTCATAAATATGTTACCACATAGGGAGTTCTTTCCAACTCCAGAAAATGTGATACGCTACCCACATTATGTGATTTAAGCCTCAAGACAACTCCATGATTTTGATGGTTTTTACTTTATGGAAGAAGAACCTTCAACAAAAGGGACTTTATGTCTCACTTGTGGTTAAATAGCTGAGATCAGTTCCTTTTTTTCTTTCTTTTTTTTCTTTTTTCTGAGATGGGTTTCTTACTCATGGTCCTTTCACTGTGAATACATGTTCCCCACCAGTCTTCTTATACACTTCTCTACTTTTGCCACTTGACTCTCTCAACATTTTTACTAAGAAAACATAAACGTATATTCACAATTCCCTTATAATACACTTCAGTGCTTGTTGAAAAATTTCTCTCTCTCTCTTTTTTTAATTGAATTCTCTAGCATAATGATCAGAGAACTGGGATCATTAGGCATTTGTTTGGATAAAATTGGTTGGAGATTGCCTGGAGTTAAAGTTATTGAATCTGGGGTGCCTGGGTGGCTCAGTCGTTAAGTGTCTGCCTTCAGCTTAGTCAGGATCCCAGGGTCCTGGGATCGAGTCTTGCCAGTCTTCCCAGGTCCTTGGGATCAATCTCCCTGCTCCCTGGGAAGCCTGGTTTCCCTCTCCTACTCCCCCTGCTTGTGTTCCTGCTCTTACAGTCTCTCTGTCAAATGAATAAATAAAATCTTTAAAAGAGAAATAAAATAAAATTATTGAATCTGAACTTAAAAATAGTGTACCTTTCCTCATTTCACTTTACCTTTTGCAGAGATGATAACAGCGTCACATACGTTAAAGGGAACTCTGGAGTCCCACCTTCACTGCTGACAGAGGGAAGGCAAAAGAATGCCCCATTTCTTTGCATTATCACAATTACCTTTGAAAATGTTGTTTTAAGTCAGGTTGACAAAGCCCAGACATTGTTAGAGGCTTTCTCCTTCCAGATGTACAGACGGCAGAGGTCTACTTAGAACAGACTTTTTGTTGTTATTGTTGTTACAGAAGGGGAAGGACATTTCACACTCCTTAAAACTATTAACAAACACCTAAGCCCTAACATAAATGCCTTGTCAAGACCTCACTCATTTCACTTTTGAAAAATGTTTAGGAAAACTGAATGCAAGCAAATTTGGGGATGCATGATGCCTAATGTTCCTGTAAAGCAAGCATTAGTTAATAAGTTGGTCATTGAGAATTCCACTTGCATTTCTTTTAGGAAGGGAAATGGTTTCAGATTAAAGACCATGTTTCTCACAAGGAACGCTCCTTTGTTTTTAAATATTGAGTTGAGAACCTTTCTCCTGGGCCTATTTTTTGTACATCTGATATTTCCTCAGGATTCCAGACCCATCTTTCCCACTCTAAAACACAGAGATTTCAATGCCCCCTACAAATCAACAACCTGTAGAGACCTAAATATGAGACTTGGTCCCAAACTAGAAAATTTTCCTATGTTCTGTATGAATCATTTAGAACCACTATTCTTCAGAAATATAAGCTGTAAGTATCTCTAAATATTCCATTTTGTCTTCAAGCAGTCCTTCCATTCAGAATACACTTGCTTTCCTAATATATGCTCCACATGCTTATTTGACCATGTGGGGTTACAGCAGTGAAAAAACAAAACAAAACAAATAGAAATAGATAAATAAATTGCTGACCTCATCAAATGCATCATAGTTGAGGGAATGAGACAATGAAGAAATAAAATATGTAAAATATCAGCTAGGGATAAAAAGCTCTGGAGAAAAATGAAGCAGGAAAAGGAGATACATGGGCCAGAGGAGAGCTTACAGACCAGGATGAGGCAGGATCTGGATATCTATGGCTTCCAGTGAGAACTGCTATCAACTAGGCTAAGACAGGGAATTTGTTCTGTTGGTCCCAAGGCAGACTGTAGTAGTGAGGTACATATATTGAGGAAGAAGTGGGGGTAGTGGTCCCAAGCTGTTTCCTTGTCAGACTTGCCAAAGGTGACTTGCAAAGCCAGTGATCTGGATCCCTCTCTGATTTATCCAGAGCAAGTGGAGACCAAGGATGAGCTCATGACTTCAACAGTCAGAGGCATGGGGGTCAGGGGCAGGGAGGAGGGCAGTTCCTCATATTTCATGCCAAAATCCTTTGATTCTATGTCAATTACCAGAACTACTTCACAATCTGGAATTTCAGGTTCAGAAATCTGCCTCCTGAAAGTTTTTCTTTCAGCCTTCAAAGCAGAATGGGGGTAAAAACTCAGTCACAAACCATCCTGCATTGAAACGTTGCATTGAAACGATTACTTCTTTGTATGACCCATTAGAGGGTAAGATCCTCAATGCAAGAACAATATGTTGTTCAACTGTCTACCCTGTATGCCTGACTTAGGGTAAAAGTGAATAACTATTTAACGTACCATATGAGAGAGGCTAAAGCACTACGTTCAGCGTGTTCTGCATTGGTCCTTGCCTGTAGAGACTAAACTCCTTAGCCAATCCTCCAAATTTGTAAATCAACTGTGTTCCTGGCCTGACTTGACTCCTATTATATTATTCCACTATAAACCACATTCCAATCATATTGAATGGACTTCTGTTCCCTAAACACAATCAGATATGTTTTCAGCTTTGTATTTTGCTCAAGTTCTTCTCTGAGCTTGACATATATCATCCCTCTTACTTCTAAAATGTCATTTTTTATTTACTACTCTAAACCAACTCCCGTATTTTTTTTTTCCTATAGAGTTTTCCTTAATATCTATTGCATTCACCTATGTCATTAACCATTTCCTCCTCTGGGCACCCATAGACTGATGCAGGAGAACTTATTCCATCGTGCTGTAATTGAAATTAGTTGTTTGCATAATTGTCACATTTCAAGAAACACTGTCTCTTATTTGTCAGCAAATCTCTTTTCTTCCCTGCTTCCCCTAAGTCCCGGGGGATTTGAGTTCATTTTAAGATGAAAATGACTGGCAAAATTCCAGAAAAGAAGAAAGAGAGGGAGAAATAACAGATTTAGGATTTGTTGGTGAATTTAGGATTTAAAGCTAAACAGAATCTCCATTGCATTTCCTCCTTCAACACTTTGAAAGACGTGGAGGAAGGAAGATATTCTTGGAGAAGCTTTTTTATTTTTTTAATAAGATTTGATCCCAGACTCAGGCATGTAAAGAAAATTCTTTTTTCCTTCCTATTTACTTACATTACATAAACAAAGTAAATATCAAAATATTTAAAACAAAACAAAACAAAATATCAGTGTCTTTCCAACAATAAAGAAAAGAGTCAAGGGCATGCAGGGTTTATGAAGAGAATTTGAATAAAAGAGAACATTCTGATAGGTAACAATTTTAAGATTTATTTTATGAGGAAAAGTCTATACTGAGTGTAAAAATTAAATAGTTACTTTTTGAATCCTCATTAGTAGACATTAAATTTTGTTATTAATTTATATAGAGTCTCAAATAAATTATTGAAAATTCTAATAAAATAGAGATAACAAAGGTAAGTAGTTTCAGAAAGTCTATTACTTTCATAAAAAGAGCTCTGTGCTAGTGTATATACATAGAGAAACACATTTCAACAAAAAAGTCATGTAATTTGACATCAGTACCATGCCGATGTGTAAGAAAACTGCCGGTTTCTTGGCTCAGCTCAGAGCCTCCAGTGATAGCCCTAAGGTACTCTATTAGGCCTGGCACCCAAGTTAAACTAGTTAAATGTTTTATGAAATTCTGCTGTTATTGTCATTGTTCTCTGTCTTTTCTAGGTGATTCAAGAAGAAGTTTTAACAATCACAGTTCATTGCAAATACTTCACAAATCTTTGCCAGCAGAACTGTTTCTGTCAGTTACACCCTGAACTTTCAATTTCCACTTCTATTTACCATGGGTTCTGTGCTTCCTTTCTCTAATTCTACATTTCCTAATCCCTCCCAGACACTTGCTAACCATCAGAACGAAAATCAGCCAACACTCCTTGAATTCTTACTACATGCTAGGACCTGCTAAGTCATTTGTAGATATCAGTACATCACGTTATCGTGTTGGAAATGGCTTTGGTGGACTAACTTAAAACATTTCTCTTTGTCTCTTCTTCAAGTTTCAAATTAAAATATTTTTTAAAAGATTTATGTATTTATTTGAGAGAGAGAGAGAGAGAATGTGAGTAGGGGAAGGGGCAGAGGGAAAGGGAGATAGAGAATCTCAAGCAGACACCACACCTGAGCATGGAGCCCCACAAGGGGCTCCATCTCATGACCCTGAGATCATGACCTGAGCCAAAATCAAGAGTCAGACATTCATCCAGGCGCCCCTTAATTATAACATTTTTTTATGACAAAATTTCAATAATCAGTACAAAGTTGCTTCTGGGCTATTATATCAACAATACAAACTCACATACTTAAAGCCCTTACATATGTAACATAAATAAGGGAAGGAGACTAAATTTAAGGTAATAAGGAGTGTTAGTGACTATGGAAACTAGAAGGTGTGTACTTCATATACAGGAACTGAAATTCAAATTTACTATTTTTGAACCACTGTATAGGTTATAATGAAGGTCAATAAGTTCCCAATTTTTTTTAAATATTTTATTTATTTATTTGGCAGGGATCACAAGTAGGCAGAGAGGCAGGCAGAGAGAGGAGGAAGCAGGCTCCCCACTGAGCAGAGAGCCCGATGTGGGGCTCAATCCCAGGACCCTGGGATCATGACCTGAGCCGAAGGCAGAGGCTTTAACCCACTGAGCCACCCAGGTGCCCCAAGTTCCCAATTTTTTAAAGATTTATTTATTTATTTGAAAGAGAGAGAGAGGAGGAGAAGGGAGAGAGGGAGAATGAGAGAAGCAGACTCCCACTGAGTGTGGACCCTGAGGCAGGACTCCATTCCAGGACCGATGAGATCCTGACGTAAGCTGATATCAAGAGTTGGATCCTTAACTAACTGACCCATCCAGGCACGCCAGTTTCCTTTTTTTTTTTTTTTTTTTTTAATGAGAGTTGATGGTTATCATGATGATCATAAGGCAAAATGAGATTTTTGAGTATTTTTAGAATACCTTTAGATGTACTGAAAGGTTTCAAGGACAATGCAGAGTTCCTATGTAGCCTCAACCCAGTTTATACTGTTGTTAACATCTTACATTCATATGGCACATTTGTAAAAACTAATAAACAGATATTTCACTTATTATTACTAAAGTGAATACTTTATTCATGTTTTTGTATCTTTCACTAATGCCATTTTTCTGTTCTAAGATCCCGTAAGGATATACGTGCAATCATTATCTCTGTTTAGAACCCTCTAGCCTAACATCTTTTCTCAGATTTTCCTTGTTTTGAATGACTTTACATTTTTTAAAAAATTCATTCATTTTGACTTTGTTTTTTTTTTCTCTGCCTCTTTTCTTTTTTCTTTTTTTTTTTAATTTTATTTTTTATAAACATATAATATATTTTTATCCCCAGGGGTACAGGTCTGTGAATCGCCAGGTTTACACACTTCACAGCACTCACCATAGCACATACCCTCCCCAATGTCCATAATCCCACCCCCCTCAACCTCCCTCCCCCCATCAACCCTCAGTTTGTTTTGTGAGATTAAGAGTCACTTATGGTTTGTCTCCCTCCCAATCCCATCTTGTTTTATGGTAGACTGGGGGTATGGATTTTTGTGAGGAAGAACACAGATGTAAAGTACCATTCTTATATCACATCAAGGGTACATACTACTAATATGATTGATCATTGTTGATGTTATCTTACATCCCCCAGCTGAGAAAGTATCTGTTAGATTTCTCCACTGTAAAGAAACTCTTTAAGAAACTCTTTTTTCCCCCTTTCCATATTGTACACTTTCGAAGATAATTACTCTTAAGGAGTTCACTCCTTAAGGAGCCTATCTTAAGGGATGATGTGTTAGGTTTCACTTCCTTGAGGAAGGAGTACCTACATAAATCATTTGGAATTCCTCTGTATGGGATATTTGTCTATTCTCTCTCATTTACTTATTTATTCAGTTATTTATTTATGTTACTGTAGACTCATGGATATTTGTTTTATACTTTGGGTTATAACTCAATATGGTTTTATTTATTATCTTGTTCAAATTATTCTAGCTTTTGATACTGGAGGCTCTTGTAGCTATGTTTTGTGTCTCTTTGACACACATTCATCATTTTTGGTGTGGTTTGATATTTCCTTACCTTCTGTGCTAAAAATGCCCCAGGCTCATCTTGTATATTCTGTGCCCCAGACCTAGAATCAGCCATTTCCCCAAAAAGCTCAGGTTGCTTTTGTTGGAGAATAGCACTAGAAACTAAGATCTGGGTACTGGATATATTCACTTCATATACAGATTGCTGTAATTTTGATATTTCACTATCTGAATCTATAGTAACCTAATCATGAATAAATATTCATGTCTCTAACTCCAATCCAGAACCACATGATTCATTCTAGCTTCCATCCCTTGCTTATCTGTTAGTCCCCACTCTAACAGGGAGACTCTTGGCTCCCATTACAGACCATACATTGACTCACTTGTTCAATCCAAGTATCCATATATAGTGGTTTCAAAAAAAATAATAAGATTTTATTTATTTATTTGACAGAGACAGAGAGAGATCACAAGCATGCAGACAGGTAGGCAGAGGGAGAGGGAGAGGGAGAAGCAGGCTCCCTACTGAGTGGAGAGCCTGCTGTGGGGCTCGATCCCTGGACCCTGAGATCATGACCTGAGCTAAAGGCAGATGCTTAATCAACTGAGCCACCTAGGTGCCCCTCAAAAATTTTAACCTGCATTGCCACGGGAGACAATTTTACCAGTTTGAGAATAATGGGGATGTATCTTTCTTTTGTCTTTAGTTTTACAATTTCTGCTAATTTTCAAAGTTGCTGACATCAGTAACCTCTATAACCTCTACCACTCTTGCATCAGTGAAGTTATGTCATGCATTTTTAATAAGGATGGATTCTTTCCTCCGAGTCTGCATTCCAGCCTGGATCCCTAGATCTCATTTACTTTTAAAATTTATGTAACTATTAAGGTTCACTATTTGTGCTATAAGAACTATGGGCTTTGACAAAAGCATGTATCCACCATTACAGTATCTCAGACTAATTTCATTGCCCTAAAAGCTATCTGTGCTTTGTCTTATTCAACACCTCCCACTCTCAAACCTTGAAGCACCAGGTTGTTTTCCACCTCTGTAATTTTGTCTCTTCTATTGTGTCATGTAAATGGAATCACAGAGTATACAGACTTTTCAGAATGGCTTCTTTCACTTAGCTATATGCATTTAAGATCTTAAAAGTTCTCAACACAAGGGAAAAAATGTAACTATGTGAGCTGGTGGATGTTAACTGAACTTAAGGTGGTCATCATTTTGCAATAGATACATATATCAAATCATTATGTTGTACACTCTAGCATAATGTTATATGTCCATTACATCTTGGTAAAACTGGAGGAAAATGAAGAAGGTCTCTTGTAGATAGCAAAAAATGGAATTTCATTTATGTTGTATGCACAGATAGTTTATTTTTTTAACCTCTGAATAGCACTCACCTATATGGATTTCTCCAGGTTAGTTTATCCATTTACCTACTGAAGAAGCTCTTGATTGCTTCAAGTTTTTGATGATTATGATCACTCTGATATAAATGTATGTACACAGGTTTGTGTGTGGATATAAGTTTTTAAATTGAATGAGTAAATGGGTTGGGCTAAGACCCTGTATGATGAGTATGATAAGAATGTGTTTAGTTTATGCACTTGTGCTGAGCACAGCATAACTTGTAGACTTGAATCATTGTATTATACACTTGTAACTAACGTAACATCATGTGTCAACTATACCTCATTTAAAAAAAATGTGCTTAGTTTTATAAGAAACTGCCAAAGAAACTGTCTTCCAAAGTGTCTGTACTATTTTGAATTCCTACCAGTAATGAATGAAAGCTCTTGATACTCTGTATTCTTGCCAGTGATTTATATTGTCTGTTTTCTGGGTTTTAGCCATTCTTACAGATGTATAGTGATTCTTATTATTTTAAATTATAATTTCTAATGACAAATGATTTTGATCATCTTTTGATATCTTTATTTCCCATATGCATACCTTCTTTGCTGAGGTGTTTATTTATAAAGTTTTTGCCCAGTTTATGGGGGCTATGTTAAGACTGAGTTTCATAATTTTACTTTATTCTGGATATAAGTCATGTTATCAGACATGTGATTTGTAAATTTTTTTTACTACTTTATGACTTGTGTTTCATTCCCTTTAAAGTTTTTTTTTTTCAGGAAAAAAAAACATGTTTAGTGTTAATAAAGTCCAGTGTATTATTATCTCATGGGTTATAATTTTTCCTTTTTTGCTTTCTCAAAAAAATCACAAAATTTCTCTTAATTTTCTTCTAGACATTTTATAGTTCTGTGGTTTAAACTTAGATGAATGATACATTTTGAGTTAATTTTTATGTAAGATATAAGGTCTGTGTTTAGGATCATTTTTTAAAAATATATACATGTCATCAATTATTCCAGTCCCTTTATTGAAAAAAAAGGTTATCCTTTCCCCATCCATTTTTCCATCTTTGTTCCTTTATCAAAGATCAGTTGGTTATATTTATCTGGGTCTATTTCTGTCATCTTTATTCTGATCTATTGGCTGATGTGTCTATTATATTGCAAATACCACACTGTCTTGATTATGGTAACTTTAGAGTAAGCCTCAAATAGAGTAATGTGGGTCTTCCACATGTATATCTTGTTGTTGGATGGAATATTCTAGAAATGCCAATTAGAACAAATTGATTTATAAGTCTATTAAGTCATATATAATCCTTCTGCTTTTCTGCCAGTTTGACCATCCGTTATTGATAAAAGCAGGTTGAAATTTCCAAATAGAATGTGTCTAGTTTTCATTTCAGTCCTATCAGTTTTTGCCTCATGTTGTTTGATATTCTGTTGGTCAGTGCTATAGTGAGATCAATGGTGGCTCCCCAAAAGGTTTATCCATATCCTAGAACCTGTGAATGTGACATTATTTGGGGATAAAGCTCTTTCAGATGTAATTAAATGAAAGATCTCAAAAGGGAATCATCCTGGGTTATCCAGGTGGACCCTAAAGGCAAAGGCAAGTGTCCTTATAAGAGACATATGGAAAAGAAATACAAAGGAAAGAGGAAAAGGTCAGGTGAAGACAGAGACACTCTGTGCTTACATATCCCCAAGCCAAGGAACACCTGGAGCCACAGCAGAGTCAAGAAAGGAGTCTCCCCTAGAAGCTTCAGAGGACGTGGCCCTGCTGCCATCTCAATTTCAGACATCTGTCAAAGAATACATTTCTGTTGTTTTCTGCCACTCAGTATGTAGTAATTTGTATGGCAGCCTCAAAAAGTAAATACAGGTATATACACACTTAGAACCATTAGGTCTTCTTAGAAATTTGACCCACTTACCATTATGTAATGTTCTATCTATCCCTCATGATATGCTTTATTTGACCATCTGCTTTGTCTGAAATTAATATAGATTTTACAGTTTTCTTCTGATTAATTAGTGTTAGCATGGTAAGTCTTTCTCCATTTCTTTATCTTTAACATATATGAACCTTGACATTGAAAATGTGTTTCCTGCAGACAGTATATATTTTGGGTTGTGTGATTTGATCCCATCTGATGTATTTTTTTTTAAAGATTTTATTTATTTATTTGACAGAGAACAGGAGAGAGAGCAAGAGAAAGCACATGCAGGATGAGCAGGAGAGGGAGAGAGAGAAGCAGGTTCTCTGCTGAGCAAGGAGCCCGATGTGGAACTTGAACCCAGGACCCTGGGATCATGACCCGTGCCAAAGACAGATGCTTAACTGACTGAGCCACCCAGGCGTCCCCCATCTAATGTATTTTTACTGGAATGTTTAAACATTAACATTTTAAGTAATTATTGATACATTTGGATTAAAATCTACTATCTTTGTAACTCTTTTTGCCTCCCCTTCTTTTTTTAGCTTCTTGAGTTTTAACTGAGCATCTTACATTTCCATTTCATTTCTAGTCTTAGCGTCTTGTTTTTTTTTATTTATTTCCACAACTTTTTGGTATTTGCCCTGTAGCTTAGGGTTTATCTTTTAACAATAATCTAGAACAACCTTCAGATAACACTATACTACTTCACATGTGTTGCAGGTACCTTATAATAGAGAATTCCCAATTCCTTCCCCCTTTCCCTTGTGACATTATTGTCATTCATTTTACTAATCCATATGCTGCAATCACCCAGTACTTTTTTATTACTGCTTTAATCAAGCAGTTGCATTTTATATCAACCAGGAATAATAAAAATAATTGTTTTATTTTTATTTATTCTCCGATGTCTTTCTTTTTGTGTGTATCTATTTCTGACCCATTTAATTTCAATTCTTGAAGAACTTTTTAATATTTCTTATAGGGCATATCTGTGGGCAATTAGTTCCCTCAGTTTTTGTTTGTGTGAGAAAGTATTTCTCTTTTATTTTTGAAGAATAATTTTGTTGGATGTAGAATTTTAGCTTGTAGTTTTTCTTTTTGACATATTAAATATTTTATTTCACTCTCTTTTTGCTTTTTTGATCTCTATCAAGAGTAATTCTTTTTTTAAAATGTTTTATTTATTTATTTATTTATTTGAGAGAAAGAGAGAGAGCAGGCATGCACATGAGCATGGGAGGAATAGAGGAGAATCTTCAAGCAGACTCCCCGCTGTGTGCAAAGCCCCATGTGGGTCTAGCCATGGGGCTCAAGTCCAGGACCCTGAGATCATGACTTGAGCCAGAATCAAGAGTCAGACACTTAACCAACTGAGCCACCTAGGTGGCCCAAGAGTAATTCTTATTTTTGCTCTTCTATAGGTGAAGCCTTCCAGCTCCACTGCTTTCAAGATGTTTTTTGTCTTCATTTTCTTCAGTGTGAATATCATTTGCCTTGATGTTTTTTTGTTTGCTTGTTTGAGGCTGGAAGGTGAAGATGGTTTTATCTAGATTGGTCTTCTCCAATTTCCTTAATCTTCTGCTGTGTTCTTTTTCCCTTCTCTTTCAGTATTCCAATTATGTGTATTACACCTTTTGATATTATCTCTGGGTTCTTGGATGCTCTGATGTGTTTGTTGTTCCTGCTTTTATTGTTTTATTTCCCTTTGAGTTTCAGTTTGGGAAAGTTCTATTGACCTATCTTTTGAGGTCACCGGTTCTTTCTTCAGATATTTTGAATATACTGAGTAGCCTGTTGAATGCATTTAATCCTTATTATTATTATTATTATTGTTATTGTATTATTATTGTTGTTGTTGTTATTCTTTCTAGCACTTTCTTTTGATTCTTTCTTATTTTTTCTCTATCTTCGCTGACAGTCTTCTGGTCTTTACCCATTAGAACATTTAATATATTTCTTATAATTATTTTAAATTCCCTCTCTGAAAATTCCAATATTTGTTTCATATCTGAGTCTGATTGTGATCCTTACTTTGCTCTTTCTTGCCATTTGGTATGCCTTGAGACTTTTTTGCTTAAACTTGGGCAATAGATTCTGCAGCCTTTAGTAATAATCTCACCAGGAATTTGGCTATGTTAAATGTTTCTGTATCTATACCTACTGTAGGCTTCAAATCTCCCCAAAAAACAAAAATTGTTTTTCTTTCTTCTTTCAGCTGTGGGCTTTCCTGTGTACTGCTACTCAAAGCCCATCTATAACTTGCAGCTTTCAGATGCCGTCCATTATTATTATGCTAGAGGCTTCTTAGTGTTAGGTACAGTGTAGATGAGAGGAAAATTCTACAAACTTCTGACTAACTCCCAGTCTTTCAGTGGGCCAGTGTTTCAGGGGTATGACCTTCACAAGTATTTTGTTCTCTCATCCAAGGTCATAATTGTTACTGTTGTTTTGTTGTTCTTGTTCTCTGCTTTCCCACACTGTTTCCTGTTTGTTATATTGATTTTCTATTTTCTTCAAAGGCTTTACTTATTTGTTTACTTGTTTATTTATTTAGCTAGTTATTAGAGAGAGAAAGGTAGAGAGCACATGAGCGGGAGTGGGGAGGGGCAGAGGGAGAGGGAGAATCTCAAGCAGACTCCTTGCTGAGCCCAAAGCCTGGCTTGGGGCTTGATCTCATGACCATGAAATCATGGCGTGAGCCAAAATCAAAGGTGGGCAGCATAGCCAACTGAGCCACCCAGGCACCTGGGTTTTCTATTTTCTTGAAGCCATTTCCCTTGGGTAGAAGATTCCCCTTCCTTTAGCCAGAGTCAGGTTAACTGTGCTCTGTAAAACTCCTGCCCCACAGACTAAGTCTTCATTAGAAAGAAGATCTGGGTGGGTATCATGGAGGTCCTCTTTTCTTCTTTTGCTAGGATGGGGAGGAAATCCTCTGATTTTCTTAGTTGAAGCCTGTTAGGCCAACTGCAATGAAGCATGTGAAAATGTGGGAATTCTCCTATGATTGAGGTTCCCTAGCATTTCACATTCTCATGCTAGCCTGCACGCCACATTCAACACTTCATCGAAATGACCAGTTAACTCTTTCCAACAGTTTAGTGTGTCTAGTCACTTTTGGTCCAAATAAGTCAATGTCAGCTATATCTCAGCATGTGCCTCTCTCTCCAGATTTTGGGAGACGCAGTTAGCCCTGATGTCAGTTCTCTGTTGAGTATGAGAAAAGTGATTGTTTTCCTGTTTATCCAGGTTTTTCTTATTTCTTTACATGTTGAATTTGAAACTAGAAGCCCTAAGTTACAAATTTTTGATAGAAATATTTTTACCATCTGAATTCTGAACAATTTTATTATGTATCTTTTTTATCAAATAGTAAAGGAATGGGAGCACTGGAAAATCCTAACAGTCTTATAACAATAAGATACCAAATGCAGAGGGTCTAACTTCACTGTCTAACTGCCAAGACTGAGGACACAGAACTTAAAAATGTGTACATATCTCACTGATGCAGTAGAGTCTCAGAAAACTCAATTAGATGGCAGTTGGGATATACAGAAAAACAAATAACTCCTTCATTCTATGCATAATTAATCTCCCTTAGAATGTCATTTACTGGTTAATTGGAAAATTGAACATTTTATTTAGTCCCATTAGGTAAACTTAGTCTGCTAAGTAGTTTAAATAGCTCCTCTAGGTAATATTATCACATGGTTAAAAAAATCATCAGAATTTCTCTGAGCCCCTGATACGTTCCCCAAGATTCTATCCAGCTCCTTAATGGGAAAGATATGATTTATGAGATCCCATGGCTTATTTTTTGATTGAGAGGGACAAGATCCTCAGGTTTTTCTGATATTTCTTTATTGTATTCTATCTCTTCTGGCCAATGGGAGCTTTGTTGATTTCCATGCTGAAGTCTGGGGTTGGGATAACATTGTCTTCCGTATGTGCTTTCATCAGATACTTCATCTCAAGACCTTCTCCTAGTTTCTGCTGGCTGTAGATCCTTGAATATTTTCTTTATTCTCTATTCAAACTGTGGCCCCTTTGGTCTTTGGGGAAGGATATTGCTTCCCACCATGGCAGAATCCATGGAATCTTCTGGCTTTCATCTCACTTTACACCACTGGGAACTGAGAAAACTAAGACTGTCAAACTTAGATGGCTGCCTCCAAGGGTGGTGTCAGAATTGCCAGAAAAATGATTCTTCCAGATTCCTAATCTCATTGCAGGGGCCAAAACCCCTCTGTAAATGGTAATGTCTTCATTTGCCCATAGCATCTCCATCTTCCTTGAGCTGAAGCCAGTAAAAAGAAAAATGGAAATACATCTAATCCTCTAGTTCTCTTTCTTTTTTCTCTCCACTCTCCTTTTATTAATCCTTTTGGTCAAAAAGGATAATTCTTTCCTATTAAATCCTCTTTTTTGATTTCAAATTTCTAGCTAAGACTAAAATCTGAACACTTCATACTTGGCTTTTGGTATTGAAAGTATGCAGAGATAAAAAAAGAATTTGAAAAATCCTTTCTTAATATAAAACTTGGGGGATTATTTTCTTGAATTATAACTTTAAATACTAGTCACAAGTTGAGTATATTTGTTGTTTGTTGTCATTGCATTCCTTATTAAAAAAAAAAAATTGAAACTCTCCCCAGTTATCTAGGTTTAAGGAGAACAAAGCTTATGTATTTAAAAGTTTAAAAAACACATTTTTGATTTCCAAAATGGTCATCCCCATTAAATTAGCAATCCTGTTAGTTAGGTTTGCCCCTCATAGATGAAAAAACCAAGATTCATTAAGATTGTAAGTGTATTGCCTATGTTAACTTAAGGAACAGGGGGTGATGACAATATTGGTAGCTAGGGCTTAACACAGAGCCTGGGTTATTTTCTCCATGCTGCTTCAAATTTTATCACCTGTGAGGTTCTCATCCTCCCTAAATTCAGAGACGAGGAAGTTCCCATATACCTTCATAAGATGCATTCAACATTCATGCTATAAAATTTACTGATCTATATTATGTGTCAAGCACAGCACTAGTCACTAGGAATACAACTGTGAGGAAGGCAGAAAAAATTTGTCAACTTAGAAAGTCTTCCAGGAGATACAGATTGTCAACACAGAATTGAATAACTTCATAAGTGGAGAAAGATAGAGAAAGGACAGTGTATTCTTTATATTTTGCTTTGCATTTCTTTTTCCCAAGTGCTTTTGTTTGTTTCCTTGTTGTTATTTTTGTTTGTTTTGTTTTGTTTTCTCTCTACGTTACATTTCAAGTATTGTGGTCATTGTCTTATATATATACAGGTTTTTTCTTCCTCTGGTCTATTTTCCCCTTAAAGCCCTAAGGGCCTAGAATAAGATTTTTCATAAATAGACAGCCACTGGAGTTAAAATAGTATTGAATTGAGAGTCAAAACAAACAAAACAAAACAAAACAAAAACCTAGGTTAGACTCTCAGCTCAGTTGCTTTATTAGCTGAATGACCTCAGGCAAGTTACCACACTGCACACTAATTTTTGTTCATCTATAAACTGAAGGTGATAATAACCACTTGGCAGAATTGTTATGCTAATCAAGTGAGTTAATACATGTGCATAACACTTTAAGTGTACAAAGAGCTACAGATGTATAAGATAGTAAAGAACTATTTTGCAAGTGTTTAACATTCTAAAGACTTTAATTACACATGCTAAGCATCAAAAAGCAGACGGTATATTAAAAAACCTTTCATAAAATATTTTTAAAGCCTTTTCTTTTTACAAAATATTAGATTTCCTTATAATTGCAAGCCAACCTGTATACAAGTAAAGATTCTGTCATTCTAATCATGACTTCACATCTACAAAAGAGTTGCTTAAAGCATTAGCTCCTTCAGAGAGAAATGCAGTTATTTTTTGGTTGTTTTCTAGAGAATTATCTTTCAGTGTATTAAGTATCATCACAGAAAATATGACAGAAACAAGCCTAACATGGCAGCATACAGATTATCAGAGAAGGTCTCCTTGAAGACATGGCTCCTCTGACCAGTTCCTGCCATAGAATTTCATCTGACAAGATTTAAAAGGCAACTGCCCCACAGTTTTTTGGTAGCAATAATGAGACCTAGCATTTTATGCTTCAGTAGAAGTAATGTTACTCAATATTCCTGCTTTTTGTATCGCATGTGCTTCTTTCTCTAAGCCCTGGGCTACTCTGGAAAACATTATCCTTGTACAGATGAGTTTGGTATTAACTAACATACTCTTATTCATAAACACCTAGAAAAACTAGGGGCAAGGTATGTTTCAGGACAGAGACTGGAGAGGGGGAGTTGAAGAGGACACATAGTTAACTTGCAGACTAATAAGCAATCCCACCCCATGCACTGACTGACTGAAGTTACTGAAAGTCAATTCTGAATTCAACACTCAACTCACTTTTTGGATGCCATAAATTTGATCTAAGAAAAAATAATAGTATGGCTGGTTTCCCAGATATTGGAATTAAGTGAATTATTGAGGCTTATAGAAAGAAAACAATGTTTTAAAGACCAAATAACATATAAAACATTTTTAAAAGACAGTGGTAATGGTAAATGGAAACTATAAGTATGATCAGACCAGAAGCAGGATAGCATAGGGAAATAGCTTATATGGTTTTACGAGATTGTGAGACCAGATAATACGTCAAAAAATGCACTGTCACAAGCTTGTTTTATTGAACTGGGGGGAATGACTGTATTCATCATTACCCTGACAGGAGATGCTGGAAGCCAACATCAGACAAACTGTCCTCAGGCTTATCCTCAAAGCATCTAAAATGAATCAGATGAATAACCAGAAACTTAGTCAATTTGTGGAATTTGTTGACCGCTTCAGATTTCTTAAAGAACTCAAGAATGGTCATACAGATGAGTAAGCACCACAAAGCATAGCAAAGTCATGTACATATCTCACTCTCCCTAACTGGGCTGGTAACTTCCATACAGTGGATATTAGAGGAGGGGTGGCAATAAACTGTTGCTTTATAAATTTAAGGAGTTGCATGGATCACACCACAACAAATAAGTGGAAAATTAAAAGATCAACAGTGATGTTTCCATTTTAGTGGCAAGGAATCAAACAAGTATCTCGCTATTAAATACAATAGTCCAGACACAAAATTTTATCCTGAGACCATTGCTGCACATTGCAAGAAGGCTGGCGGGAGATCGTGCCCAGTCAATGACTACAGCAGGTGCCCATCCAAGAATTACACTGAGTTTCCAGAACATTGCTTAAGCAATCAAGCTAGCCTACCACATAATCCCTAATACAATATAAGCCAATACCATATGGCTATCTAGCCAGAAATAATCTAAAAAATTTCTGAATCTCTGTATTTCTGGAAGAATGGGCTGAATCTACTGGTTTGAAACTTGAGAAAGAGTGAAAAAGACCTACATTTGGGTCTGAACACTAATTACATAAATATGAGGTGAAGAGTTCAGAGCAAAGAACAAAAAAATAGAAAATCTAGGGTATTTAGTTGGTATAATTTCCTAATCAATCAACCATGTGATATGGGTGCATAGATTTGAAC
The DNA here is from genome assembly GCF_002288905.1 of Enhydra lutris kenyoni. Taxonomy (NCBI): domain Eukaryota; kingdom Metazoa; phylum Chordata; class Mammalia; order Carnivora; family Mustelidae; genus Enhydra; species Enhydra lutris. The sequence goes on along the minus strand of NW_019154121.1, from coordinate 9,828,341 downwards.
AAAGAAACAACCCAGTTGGATAGTTGTCAGCAGCATCAATCTATAAATACTTCATGTCATTTTTCAGAAGAGGAAAGAGAGGTATGAAATTTAAGTAACTTGTCCCAAATCACAAATCTATTATTAGAGCTGAAAATGGAGCCAGGTCTGACTCCAAATGCTGTGTGTTCTTTTTGTTTCCTGAAATCACACTAATGAGGGAATTCAAAACCATAACACAGGGGAAATAAATGATTAGAAGAACTGTAGATGTGTCCTCTAGGGATTAGAAGAGATGCCGAATGCTGAAGATAAGGAAAAATCATGATTCCGTGATTCAAATATCTGATGACCCATTAATGACACAAAGGATAATAATATAGGAGCAAGTGGGTAGAATTTAAAGATAGCAAGCTATCCAGCGAGCTAGAAAAATCAAAAGAAATGAATGGATTACCTACGGGGTAATGAGTTTTCTGTCAAGAAAGGTGCTCAGGTAGAGGACAAATATTTGCCAAGAGAACTATTACCAAGGGGATTTAAATATTGTGAAATGGCCATACTACATGGTATTAAACTCTGACCCTCAGGGTTTTTATGAGTCTGATTAGAAAGGAAAACCTTTCAACTAGCCTATCTCGAGACTTTAGTCCTGACTGAAAGTTAACCAAAATATGGCTACCAAGAGATAGGGGAAAGACAGAAACAAGGAAAGAATCTGTTGGCTTCATCAGGGCAACACCAATTTAAGTATTACATAATATCATTGTCCATGATGCTTGGTTTCCCAAGAGATGCTCAATGATTTGATTTAGGAAACTGCATCATTTTTACTCACCTCAATACCTGTTCGATGTCCTGCTTCCCTCAAGGACAAGATAACACCTATCATTGGTCTAATAATACTCTGCCCTGAGGTCTCCTACCTGTGCTTCCCTCCATTACTGATTGGCTGCATGACCCGATCAAGTTACAATTGTCTCATGGGTGTGCTGAACAGTGCTAGCAGTCTTTCAATCTAATTTACTATTGGAATGAAAAGTAACTCAGGAATGATCTATAGAGTGGTGACAATACACAGGAGAACTGGTGAACTCTAGAGCATGGTGTTTGCAGTAAGAGATATCCAGGTCAGTAATTTAACACCTAGCTCAGAAAATAAAAATGCAAATATTCATTTTATAATATATTATTAGGTAATTTAGATATCACTGATTAGATAATTGAGATATGCATTGCAGAGAGCTAAGTGGTTGTGGGGATTCATGTAGTCTTTTCATGCTCTTTGATTATGGGAGCATCTCATGTAGACACAGTACCATTAATGGAGTCCTGGAGTTCTGATGAGGGATTTTGTCCAGAGTAGGATAAGGTCAAGCCATCACAGTTCTATACCAAGCACTATCATAGGCTGTTTGCACACATTATCACCAATAATCCTCATGTTGACCATAGAAAGTATGTACAATTATCTCCATTGCACATATAGGGACAATTTCATCAGTGAAAGACACTGATCGTCTCAGTTCAGCTCTTACTAATCACGCTATTTTGGGCACATGACTTAACTTCATTGGACATGCAATTTTTATTACATAAAATGTGTGTAATAATAAAGCCTACATTTTATCTTATGTATTTTAATACGTAAAAGTGTAGAAGAGGGAGCATAATATTATGATAATGCTAGCAAAGAATTGTAGCAGAGCAAAACACTGTAATGACATATCCTGTAAATTTCCATAATATGTGATCTGCGATTTCCAATTGTCTTTCCTTCACCCACCCAAAGTTTTCAATTGGAGGCAGCTAAAGTTCTTGTAGTTGGTGGGGATGGGGTTGGGGCAGAAGAATTTAAAGGGTAGGGATAGTAAAAATGGGGAGGAAGGAAAAGTCAGGCTGAAAAATAATATCAAGCAAACCCTTGTCAGGAAGCAAGGAAGCAAATTGTGGGTCCTCGTGTCACTGACATCTCCTGGGTCAGTTTCCCCCAATGGACCCAGGAAAACAAATGTCGAAAAACCAGGACTTTTCTGGAAGTCCAAGACTGCTGGAGGACTCAGAATTATTTTCACCACTAGTTAAGCTACAGCTAACACACAGTACCAGAGTACTTGAAAGAGAAGCTTGAACTGGTCCCTGTTTGCATCACTGGGGCTACCCTGAATTCCCACTTGACAGGTTTACTTCAGGTATTTCATTAATTTCCTTTTACTTGAATGTCAGCTCTTCCTTTTACTTGAATGAGATTTTCTTTCACCAAATCTATCAAATCATTACAATATTTTCCTTTCATAATAACCACTATCATAGATTGAGATCTCCTGTGCCGTCACTGTTTTAATCACTCTTCAAGTATTGTCTCATTTAGTAATACTGATTCTGTAACACTGGTACCATTACTACGTCCTTCTGTAGATGAGGACTTAAAGCTCAGAGAGGCTAAGCCAAAGCTAATCTATAAGGCTACACAGTGTTTCAGTTATCTATCAATGTGTAACAAACCACCCCAAAATTTAGCTTAAAAACAGCAGCCATTTTATTGGCTCACAGTACCTGTCAGAGATTTGGCTGGATGACATGGGGGCAATGCCACCATTTCTGAAGCCTCAGTCTAGATGCTTAAATGGTTGGAGCTCTATGGGATGTCCTTGATGAGCCATATGTCTGTTTGAATTCTGGCTCTTATCTGTGTTCCCTGGTTTTTCTCCATAAGACTAGCATGAGCTCTGCGTGGTGATCTCAGGGTTTCGAGAGAAAATGTTCCAAAAGACAAGTCTGCTGCAAAAGTACTTCTTAAACCTCCATTTGCATTATGTTTGTTAATGTCTCATGGGCCACAAGTCACATGAAAAATTATGGTCACTGTAGGACAGGACTAAACAAAGTCTAGCAGACATGAAAAATTATACATGTATTCTGGGGACTCTGAGACCCAACAGGAGGCACAATTATACTAAATCAGCATAAGTATCTGAGTAGAGGGTTTGCCAGGTGAGATTAGAGGAAAGAAAATCATAGAACTATAGTATTTCAAAGAGATTCAGCCCTTCATTTTACATGTAAGTTGGGTTGTAATAGGAAAGGATCCAGGCTAAAAACGCAAATCGAATTATTGGCAAAGATTAGACTCAGAATGAATATCATTTGAATCCAAAGGAGAAACTCTTATAGAGTTTGAAGCGTGTGGGAATACTGGCAAAAGTGAGAAGAATGCACGGGCCCAATGATGCTCTGGAGGGATGAGAAGAGCCCAACAGCTTTGAGTCTAAAAATTGAGTCCTGAAAGTTTCTTTTAAGTAGCCCACTGAACAATGCTTTAGACCCACGTCCCTCGCCTGCCCTGGCCAGGCTGAACAGCCATGTCTGTCCTCCACAACATGAGCCCCGAATCCCTCTGCTTACTTGGGAATACTTGCATTCTGCTGTCTATCTACAGATCTACATTCACATCTCTGTCTTGGTGTGTAAGCTCCTAGAGAATAAAAGGTCACTCCTTTTAAATAGAGAATAAAGTAAAATTGAGGATGCAATCAGTGCTTTAGGATTATAAAAATGGTGGCACACATGCAGTCCCTAAATTCGCAAGGGAGAATAATACGTCTAGAGCATCTAATAGCAGCAAAGTTTGCACAATTTTACATAAAGCTTTTATTTATCAGCTTAAAAGGAAACTATAAGATAGGGGTGTGTTTGTGTGTGTGTGTGTGTGTGTGTTTTCCTTTTTTTCACAAAGGAAACTAAGTGTGAAATGGTTAAATGACCAGCCCAGCATCACAGAGCTAGTAAGTGGCACAGCCAGGATTTAGAGTTTGACCACTATCCTCATGCTACCCTTTCTTTTATGCAATGAAACCATAATCACTTGGAAAACCAGGATAGTGTGTTTAAAACCTACTGGGGTTTAAATGCAGGGTCATACATTTATCCCTAATGTGGTCTTGCCGAAATGAGATCAGCTCTCTCAGTCTGAATACTTTCATTTGCAAAATGAGAGGCTAGACAAAATTATTTCTAATGTGCTCTCCATCTCCAGAATGTTTCTGGCATTCATTGACAATTTAAAATGCAATGCTATTCAATGCAACGCCATCTGGTGTTCATTGATAAAATTACTTGATGGTTCTTCCAAAAGGAAAGGGAAAAAAAAGTCAGTCCAAAGAACTCCAAACTATGCAAGTAATAAATATATACTATTTACCCAAGGTGTACCCCACTGTGGATTTCACTAATTTCCTGTATAATGTTTATAAAGTAGGTGTTATCAAGAGCATTACAGTGACTGAATGTTTGCAAAGTTGTATACAGGGATAGATACGACCTTCACACACAAATGTGGTTGGTTATACCTGTACATTTCATATTCAAAATAAAAGCAGTAATAAGTACCATCATATTTTTAAGTAATTAGTGTTAAGTACATCCTAAGCCCATGTAGCTACACGTATTTGAACAGTAACCAGCACTATTGTGCTTGAACTGTGTAATTACATACTGGATCTCTCAGTGACAGAAAATGTGTAATTATGAAGTTCTCCACAATATCAGAAAAAAAACAGCTCTGTGGAGCTGAAGGAAATCACAATGGGATTGTACTGCCTGTGATCCCACATTTCCTAGTTCAGTGCCTACTCAATTTTCTATACAATGTAATTAGGCATGGGGTTGGGTTAGAAGACAAACCATATCTAATATATTAACAGCAACTCTTATTCACAAATAGCGAAAGAATATTCCGCCAGGTTCATGCCAACAGTTTCCCTTGCATATAGTACAAGTAATTCACCACTCTGCATGGAGTAACGCTATTATATTTTCTGTCTTTTCAAACAAGATTCTAAAAATATTTTCCCAGACCACTTGGAATGCATCCCTGGTGTTGCTATTATATGAGTTGTGTAGATTCATGAAACATAATGACATGGGGGAGTAAAGTGGATAGGATCGCTCAGTAAGAAAGAAGAAATGTGAACTGAATAGGAGTTGATGTTGGATTTCTTGTTTGCTCTCTCAATAGATGAGAAGCTCTGTAATGATTTTCAAAAGGTCATGGCTGCCATATGGCTTATTTTTTGTGATTCTCTGGCATTTGAATATAAAGAAATTCATTTACATTTATTTAAAGATTAATTCAGTATCTATGGAATTTGGGAGCGTGGTCTTTGTAGCAACTCCAAGAAAACCTTAGGAGGGTAGAGGCTTCACAGGAACCACCGGGCAGCATTTGTCAATCAGACGTCTAAGTCAGCAAGGGACAGTCCCACAATGCTTTGGTTAGGAGAGTGAATGTTCTGGAGAAGGTGGATGACAAGCAATCAAGGAAAAAGCATCTGGAAGGCCTTATGTTTAGCCTGGGCTTAGAAGGAATTTATATAACAAAATTCTCCAATCATTAAAAGTACTACATAAAGAGAAACCATGCTGCAATAGAGTGGACTGGGAATGCAAAAGCCATTTGAAGGAAAATGGAGAAGAGGTGACTCTTCTGAGAGAGTAAGAGTTCAGCTTGAAGCTAAGCCATGAGAAGGAGGGAGCTTCCCTGATTCTGGCAGGGCAAACGCAAGAGCAAACGCCCTGGGCACAAGCAAAGAAAGAAACCCAGAGAATCTGAAGCAAACAGAGCGAGTAGACTGTTAGCAGTGACCCCCCTAATACTGAGTGTGGAAACCAGATTAAATGTCCTCGGTTCAAAAAGAGGGTGGTGTTATTTGAGAGTTAAACCAGGAAGGAGCGGGGATTCCTAATATCCAAACTGTAGAGTCAACTCAGATGTAAAAAGAGGTCTTATCGCAGTGAAATCCAATTTATTCTCCTCTTGTTTCAAAGAAGTTATTAATTATTCTAATTATTCTAATTTAAAATGTCTTATGCTACACGGCAATTTACCTCATCTTTGTATGCTCAAATTTTTGGAGGTATTTCCTTTGCCATTTATCTCGTTTCTACACAATTCAATAAGCATTAGTGAGATGGTGAAAAACATTTCAGGGTATTAAGGGCTATTTGTGGATTAATACACATGATTAGTTTATTAATGAACTCTTATTTAACCAAAATGTTTGGGCTTTGAATATTAAGATGTCCAGAGAGTTGTTTTTTCTTTCTTTTTAAATTCGACAGGAAGAAGATTCTATCATTCTTTCTTCTAGAAGCTATGGTCTTTGTTAGGGAGACCATATTGTGCAAAGCAATGCGAAACAGTTTGTGACTAGCCCTGACTCTGCCACTTGCAAAGCCTAAGAATTTGGAAAAAGTCATGAAACTCTCTAAGCCTGTTGCATTGTGATGTAAACTGAGAGCACATGTTATGGCATCTCTCCTTATAATTTCCTCCAGTCTTCTAATGTTCTAAAACTATTATATTTCTGTTCCATCTTAAGACAAGTCATGAGGAACCCTGGACTTCGGGAAACAAACTGAGGGTTACAGAAAGGAGGAGGTGGGGTAATGGGGTAACTGGGTGATAGGTACTAAGGAGGGCATGTGTTGTGATGAACACTGGGTGTTATATGCAACTAATCAGTCATTGAACAACACTACATCAAAACCTAATGATGTACTATATGTTGGCTAACTGAATATAATAATAATTACAAAAAAGAGAGACTCTTTGGACAGCCTAACCCTTATAACAGAATTGCATTTTTTGCAGTAAAATATCCACACACACACACACACACACACACACACTATGTGTTAAGAATATATATATATATATATATATATATATTTTTTTTTTTTTTTTTAAGATTTTATTTATTTGACAGGCAGAGATTCAAGTAGGCAGAGAGGCAAACAGAGAGCGGGGTGGGGGCGGGCGGGGAGGGAGGGAAGTAGGCTCCCTGCTGAGCAGAGAGTCCAATGCAGGGCTCAGCCCCAGGACCCTGGAATCGTGATCTGAGCCAAAGGCAGAGGCTTTAACCCACTGAGCCACCCAGGCACCCCAAGAATATATATTCTTATAATGGATTTTTAAATATCTGATGTGTTTTTCCAATCTTAATGTAATTTGCAACTATAAGAATGTATTCTCCTCTTTCTACTACACATTTTCCCTTTTATTTCATGAGACAATATAGTTAGTTTCTCCTTCCACCTGACTTTCAGCTTCTTATATGTAATCATAACAGCTCTTTAGTCATCAGACAACCTCAAGTATCCCTTTTATTTTTCTTTCCTTTCTCAAATGAGTGGAAGGTATCTCCTTTCCTCTCTCCTTTGCCATTTCCCATTCTTACTAAATGGTGGATTTATAATTCAAGTTAACTATTAACACCTAGAAAATTGATTTTTTAACTAAAAAAGATTTTTAAATTATTTTTACTGTTTTTCTTGGGAAAATTCTGGTATTTAACTACAACAAACAATCATATATAAAGTATGTGTTTTTAAAAAGTCAACAAAAAATTCCCATTTATTTCTGTGGCCTATATCACTTTAAAAACACTAGCATGAACACTTTTGTTCATTCTGAATTATGGTATTGTTAGCAAAAGTAGTTATTTTTCTCAACCTTAGGTCATGTTCTGTACTCCAAACATAAGCTGTTTGAAAACACCATGTAATGGATTTTTTTTTTAAAGGATTTATGATGCTTCCTGATTTCTGATTTAGAAAAAAAGTGAGAGACTCAGGCACTTGTGTGGTTAGCAGCAGATTAATGGGTTGAGGAGCAAACCAATGTTTTTTTGTTTTATTTTGTTTTCAATAAAAAGGTGGAGAAAATCTAACTATGAACACCTCCTATCCATGACCTTGGAACCCATAAGAGTTCAGTCCACAGTGGAGCGTCCTTAGCGAAGACAATTGTTTCCAAAGGAGCCCTTAAGTTCTATAATCAGAAAGTTATTTTTTTTTGCTTATGCTAAAGTATATAGAAGGTAAAATCCACCATTTTAACTATTTTTAGGTGTATAGTTTAGTGACATTAAGTACATTTTCATTATTGTGTGACCATCACCATCGTCCATCCACCCATCTTCAGAACTTTTCCTCATCTTGCAAAATTGAAACTCTGTACCCATTAAATAATAACTCCTCATACCAGAAACTTCCAACTTTCACCCTCAGAATGGTAAACAGACAGAAAAGACATCTAAGAATAAACCACAGGAGAACTTATTCTCTCCTGAGGCTAAACATAAGATCTCACTCATGAGGGAATACGGGATGTAGTTCCACAGAAGAGCACATTCTCCCTTGAACTTCATAGCTTCAAGGTAAGAATCAAGATCAATCCATTCCCTGCCTTGCTTCTTGGGCACAATCTCACAGAGGAATAGGAGAAGCAGCCCATACAAGCATATGGATTGCGTGCATAATTTTCTAGCTATAAGTAGCCCAATGCTCCTCTCTAGCTTTGCACATCTGTCTGCTGAGTACCAGATGGCACGACTCAATGCAAAGGGACCCATCTCTCCTCCAGGAACTCATTTGTCCTTAAATGGGGTGCATACATTTAAGTTAATCCTGTGGTAGAAAACCAGAACCTTTTCTGAAATTAGTCTCCTCTTTAAGTCAGAAGGGTAGGGAAACAGAACAAAGTTGAAGACAATGAAGGGAAAGAGATGACAATATTTACTAAATGGCGGTATGTTAGAATAGATCCAGGGGTGCCTGGATAGCTCAGTGGGTTAAGTGTCTGACTTAAGCTCAGGTTATGATCTCAGGGTCAGGGGATCGAGCCTTGTCTTGCGTCTGGCTCTGTGCTGAATGGGGAGTTGGCGTGAGGATTCTCTCCCTCTCCTTGTGCCCCTCTCCCTGCTCACACATGCTCTTTCTCTCTCTCTCTCTCAAATAAAGAAATAAATCTTTAAAAAAATAGAGTATCACTTTTATCTATACAGTTTTGTGAACTCTGTATTTTTATTCCAATTTTATAGGTAGTAAGCTAAAAATGTGTAGCTCTTTACTTTTCCCAAGGCTACATGTCTATTAGAGTTCAGTTTGAAACTCACTCCACAGTCCTTTCCATTTGCTCTGAGGTTTGAAGAAAGATGTTTGGACGGAGTCTTCTAGCACTTTTCCGCGCATATGAAAGGATCATGTCACTGCTTCATGTATGGCATTAGCACAAACATGAAGTACATGCTGGTCACTGACAGAATTGGAGACAAAACTAGATGGCTTACTCAAATGTGCTCTAAGCTCCTGAATTTACAAAACTTATAATAATTAGCATGTCACTCTCGTAAGCATTTTCTACTTTTTAGAGGCACAAAATGTATAGAACTGAGTTGGCTCATCCAATATATTTCATGAAAGTTTTACTATTGAAAACTCGACTCATGGAAACTAGCACATCCAAGTTAAGGCGAAAATAAATCAGCATTGGCTGTTTTTTGTGCTATGCATTACATTAGTATTTGATCTATTTACTCTTCACTGTGCTAGGTAATCCAACTCTCTTGTCAACACTCTGGGGAAAGAATGATATGTCCCAGGAGGTGTGTGGATATGTGTGTTTGTGGTAGAGGATGGACGTAAGGACTGAAACAGACTTGGAGAGAAGCCTGTCTTCCCAGAGAGAATTGAGAACTATTTGATTCTTGACCATGAAATTTCCCTCCAGAGAAGGAGAGCATTTAACCTCTGAAGTCATTCAGGGTTGCAAGAAACTTGCCTGGATAACAGCCAATAATTTGGGGGTGAGACACAACTCTGAGACATTAAGTCAGACCAAATGTATTCTTTTCATGGAAGAAGAACAGGAAGGAAAGAAAATGAGATGGTCTGGTTTCAATACTTGGTGAGATGTTCTTCAGGTTTTTTTGGAGCAAGGAAGTGCTATGAGGAAACTTGGGTTTAAGATAAAGATCTATTACTGATGGGGAATTTAAAGGTAAATTGTTTTATAATAAAAAGATGAAGAATATATTATTGTAGGGTAAATGCTGAGCTAAGCATTAATAATGTTGGAGTTTTTATTCCAACTATAGAATAGCCATTTTGAAAAAAAAAAAAGGAACAGCCATTTTATACATTGTGGACACTACTGATACAGACTATCAGCCAAAGCTTCGGATTTATTGTAATATTTGTAATATTTGAATTTGGATTTATTATAATATTTTTTAAGTTAACTTACTGAATGTTTATTATTTGTATCTAGGTTGAATGGAAATGGGTATGAAATGGATTATTTTTACTTTTTAATTTTAATTCCAGTAGAGTTAACCTACAGTGTTAAAATAGCTTCAAGTGTACAATACAGTGATTTGAGAATTCGATACATCACCAGGTGCTCATACAAGTGCCCTCCTTAATCCCCATTACCTATTTCACTTGTACCCTCACCCACCTCCCCTCTGGTAACCATCAATCTGTTCTCTACAGTTAAGAGTCTGTTTCCTGGTTTCTCTCTCTCTCTCGCTTTTTAACCTTTACTCATTTGTTTTGTTTCTTAAATTCCACATATGAGTGAAATCATATGGTATTTGTCTTTCTCTGCCTGGCTTATTTCACTTAGCATTATACTCTTCAGCTCCATCCATGTCATGCAAATGGCAAGATTTCTTTCTTTTTTTAATGGTTGAATAATGTTCCAGAATATAAGATGGTTCAAATAAGCTCTTGAGCCATTTATCGAAGGACATTGTTCAAAAGTGTCACAGTGAAGTATCATGTCATTTTCCAAAGGGAAAGCCATTTTAGGGCCAGACACTAGCCAGAAACTCTATGATTTCTCCAATGGGACAATAGAAAAATGTGATTCTGTATATATTTGAAGTGTACAATATGATAACTTAATATATGTATACATCGTGAAATGATTATGATAGTCTGACTAATTAATATGTTCCTTCCTCACATGTTTACCTCTTTCTTTTTTCTTTGTTTTTTTTTTTTTTGTGATGAGAGCACCTGGAATCTATCTTTTTAGTCAATTTCCAATATTCCATACAGTAATATTAAGAATAGTCATCATTCTGTGCATTAGATCTGTAAACATGTTCATCCTACATAACTGCAACTTTGTACCCTTCGAACAGCATCCATGTACCCCATCTCTGCCCCTAGTAAGCACTGTTCTACCCTCTGCTTCCGTGTATTCAGTGCATTTAAATTCTACAATAGGTGAGAAATAGCAGTTTTTCTCTTTCTGCCTCCGGGTTGTTTCACTTGATATAATGTCTTCCAGGTTCACCTATGTCATTTGCAAATGACAGAATATCCTTCTATTTTTAAGGCAGAATAATATTCCATTCCATTCCATTCCATTCCAATCCATTCCATTCCATCACAAATTCCTTACCCATTTATTCATTAATTGACATTTAGTTTGTTTCCATATATTGGCTATTGTGAATAACATGGCAATGAACACGGGAGAACAGATATCTTTTTGAGGTATTTAATATTCTTTGAGTATATAGCCAGAAGAGGGATTACTGGATGATACAGTAGTTCTACTTTTCTTTTTTCTTCCTTTTGGTCACAACTGGAGCAGAATATCAAAACAAAACAAAACAAAATAAAAAAAATACGTAAAAGAATTTGGGTAACAGAGAGGCACAATTAGCCATAGCTTCTCATGAATGAGTCAAGAAAATAATTTCTGGGCAATAATTTATAGAAAGATTTTGCAAAGCCTATTGGAGAAAAACAAATTTCCTTCTACCAAACAATTAATAAAAGTCTGAGAAAGTAAATAGAGAAAGATCATAAGGTTTTTGATACAAGAGTAGTACTGAGGCATAGAACCTCATGATGTAAGCACAGTTTAAGAATGTGTAAGGGACTTAGCAGAGAATGAAAGAAAAGAATAAGGATCAGACATGAACAGAGAATATTCTCTAAACCTTATTGGCTAACGTGTTTTATATTAAAGAGAAACTGGAAACTTAAAACCTAAACTCAGTGTAAAACATTTGTTGTTCATGTTATACACTCATGTTTGCATTGACTATACTGGAAACAACTTAGAGTTTTCATCCCATAGTTTGAACCCATTCAAGATAAACTTTGGTTGACTCCACGAAGGTCCAAAGTAAAAAATGACACTTGTATTCTGATGGATAACAGGGTCTGGAAAACTAGCATCTAAATATACCAATAAGATCATTGTGATCAGAGCAGGCAAGAAAAGTTAGGATTGTTCCTAGGTTAACATGCTTATGTTAACATGGATGCTGAACACTGGAAAAGCTAAGATGACGGAGTAGATTTTTCTACAGCACCTATTAATTGAGCAAAGTTAAGTAAATTATTTAACCTCCCTGGTTTTTAGATTTCACATCTATAGAGATGTGTGTATAATGATTAATGATATATGCCCATCTCTTTACAGAGCTATTCTAAGTATTAAATGAAGTAAAAGCAAATGTCCCTAAAAGAGTCCATACACTATAAGACACTATAATTGTGTGGCATCATGGCACTGGTAGAAACTATGCAAGGCTAGTAGATACTACTAGTTGTTGCTGATGGGATAACTATGACTATTTTTACTAAAACAACTAATACTACTTCTGTTACTGATCCCAGGATTGAGGTCATTTCTTAATGAATGGGATCCTCACCTTTGTCAAGGATGCTCAGCTGGTCATTTGATTGTGTCTATCTCCTCCAGAGTCCACTACAAAATAATAGTAAGGGAATAAAAATAGTATAAATCAATAGAGATGAGACATAATGTGGTGACTGATTAAAAAAAAAAGGGAAGGAAGGAAGAAAGAAAGGAATGAAGAAGGATAAAAAAAGGAAACCAGGTCAAAAAGCAGTCACTGATTTTACAGTGAGGAAGAAAGTGTAGCAGAAGTTCATGGGAAGGGGTTTTTCCTTGAAGATTTCAAGAAAGTTGTAAGATCCAATGAAAGATAAAAGAGTGGGAATGAAGACAGAGGAATCATTTGAAAAATCTCTATACCAGATATCCGACTCCACCCTTGAAAGAATGTCAGCAGTTAGATGTTTACTTTACAGCCAGAATTTTTAAGCATTTTCCTGGAGAAGTTTATCTAGAAGCAGATACAAGGACATTCAAAATGAGCAGATATGAGGAAAGGTGCAAGGGAGGCAGAGAACTTAAAACAAGGAAGTAAAATGAACATTTGCCTCCTGCCTGTGGTTAGACATATGCCTCCCGCTTGGTGCCTGAGCAGGAACAGTGACTGCCACATCCTTCCCCAGGGGGGCTAATGGAAATGTCATCTCTAAATAAACTGAAGATCCTCAGAGAAATAATACATACACATTCATATTTTGGAAGAGTATCCTAGTAGAAGAGCTAGCTGCCTACTCAGGTATTAGATCTAGCTCCTGATCCTTTGGTCTACCAGAACACAAAGGACTTCCAAGTTGCTATTATAATGCCTCCCTTTTTATATAAGAAGGGACAATTAAAGATCACCTGACACTTGAGGAAATGTGTGTGACTTTCAAAATGAAAGTCACACACATAAAAAAATTTAGAAACATGGTATTTGTCCTGAGGAAAGACAGACAACTCTTTAAAATAATCAAACAAACACTTTTAACACTCTATCCACAAAGACAAGGTTAATGCATGAAAATATTTTAAGTTCTGTGAGAATAAAAATCAGAAAATAAGAACTCGTGAAAATTAAAGTGTTGCAAAAAAAAGTCAATGAAAAGTTGTAAAGAAATTTGAGAAAATTTTTAGAAAGCAGAACAAGACATAAAGTTAGAAAATATGAAATCAAATCTACTTAAAGGATCAAATCTAAGAAGAATAATTTCTGACTAGCATGGTCCTAGAAAGCACAGATGGATATAGTAAATGAAAGGAATTACCCAAGAAATTTCTGGGACAAAGCACATGAGTCTAAAGACGTCCTAATGTGAACAGTGAAAAAATCTTATCCCAAGGCCAATTGTCATTTAAGTGCTAAATATCGGTGATAAAGGGAAGAGCTTCAAGTCTTGTAAAGAGAGGAGGGAACACGCTATATATATGAGATAAGAATTATAATGATTTCAGATATCTCAGTGGCAACTATAGGTTCCAGAAGATGATTGTTTTCAAAATTCTGAAGGCAGGGAATTCAACCCTGAATACAATGCTAAGCCAGTATATCCACTCATTATGACAGTAGAATATTTCTCGATTTTTTCCATGAACTCAGAAATAAAAAATATTTTATTTATATTTGTATATTTTGTATGTATATTATATATATAATATATATGGTACTTTTTCTTTTAAGAAAAGAGTGTTGTGCTTCAGAAAGTAGATATTAAACCACAAAAGTGGATCAATTCAGGAGAGAAGAGAATTAGGGAAAAGAGGCTCCCCATTAAAAATAGAGCTTTAATAAAATGATACGGCATTTGGAAAAAAAAAAAAAGGCTACTTGGATAGCAAATTATGCAAGTGGAACTAAAGGCAAATTATAAAGGCAAATTATAAAGGCAAGAAGACCAAATAGTAAAATGAAAAAGGGAATATCATAATACTACTTGGTTCTGTCATTGTAATTACATGGTTCTAATGACATAAAATTCAACTAATTCAACCATAGTGATATAAAGATGGGAAGATTTTGGAAGTACTCTTAGAGTTCTAGATATTTTTCTACCATAAAAGGGTACTTTTGTGTAAGAGTGATCAGTTTTCCTGGTTTGCCTGGTGCAGGATTTTGGGCATTAGCATCACGACAGTTCCTAAGAGGAAAGAATATTGTGAAAGGCAATATGAAAAGGGAATCCTTTCTTTCTTTCTTTTCTTTTCTTTTTTTTTTTTTTTTACTGTATTTCATTTACAGTGCACACAAATTAACAAATTGCTTCTCTCTCATGACCAAAAGGCAGGCCAATATACTCATACAATCTGACACAGACCCTGAAAATCTTCCCCATGTCTTTCTGAATATATGCATCATAAAATTGTCTTATTAAATCAGAATGCATTTTTGTCTAAAAGATTGGAATGGGATGATAGAAACCTTCTGCTAACAATATGTACAGCCTCCCTACAGCGCACATTACCAAAACATAGCCACACACAAGAGAGATGACTTAGACTGTCTTTGACAATTCAGCATCCCCACGATTCAGCCAAGGCCTTTAGAGGTCAGACGGAGCCTCCTAACTGAGTGTTAAAGAAACATAGACATTCCTGTTACTCTCTTAAAAGCTACATCTTTATCAAGTTTTATTATGATCTTTAAATCCCACATGACAAAAATGCATGTTCAAACAGCCTTTGTTCCAGAGTCACACAGTTTACCTGGAGTCAAATTACAAGCTTGTATTTTTAAGACTGCAGAGGCCGTGAACCACTTCATCTCACGGGAGGAGGGGTGGGTAGTGGGAAACATCACTAAAATGAACCCATGCAAGGTCTAATGAGATACTGACATTGGAAGAAGAAAGATTTGTTTCCTAAGACCGAGATCCACGCTCCATGGGCCCTCTTCCGATAGAGGGTTGCAGAGAAGCCAAGTGTGAGGGTTAGACGCTGTGTCCTTGATACCACTGGATCAGCAGGAAAGAAGGGCTGACTGGCTAGTTTCCATTGTGCAAGCTTCAGCACATTTTCAGTGCCACTTACAAAATAAATGATTCCCTTGTCCTCATGCGAACATTCGAGGCACGTTCATCATTAATTCACAGGTCAACCGAAATGAAAAGACTAAATGGCTTTGAGCGTAGAAGAGTTCTACCTTGTCGTGATAATACAGGGCTTTGAGGAGATAGTTTCTTCAAGTTCCTTCCACCCAGTTTTATACAGACATCCACATTCTTTCTTTGGTTTCAGGGTCTTTCAGAGCACGTGAACCCTGAGCCAGAAAACACACATCCCATCTCTTTTCTCATGTTCATGAGGGACTGTGTAATGCAAGTTCTAAATGTACCTTTGGCTGATTGCCCCTTTGAACCCTAAACACCTCAGTATCTCCTATTTTCAACTTTTTATTTATATGTTTCAATATTTTTCTGTTATGACTAAATCTAATCAGACTCAAAACATGCCTCATATCAAAATTGGTTAAACACACAGCTGAATCTTTTGAGAACTCAAGCCACGAAATGTCTATGATTCTCATTTCTGGTGATGATTTATATGTAAGATAATAAGAGTTGGAGTGTTAGAGCTTTGATATCATAAGATAAAAACAAAAAATATACACAAAACTATAAAAAAGATAGAGGCTATTCAGACAATATATTTTTTTTATATTTGCCCACCGAAATTCCCTTCAAAAATCAAAACCACCTTTCTATTTTCCTAAAGTAGGTTTGAAGAAACTCAGTATTTATATAGTTTATGTATGTGAGTTGAATACAAACATGAAAAAGATTGGAATGACAATAAAACCATTCTTGGAATCCCATATGTTTCAAAACACCCACTTATTAATATAATAATTAATAAAATCCAGGAGGCTAAGTGATTGTAAGAACACCCCCTTCCTAGTTCTATAAACTATGTGCTCACAACACATGTGCTCACAACACTAAATGTTTATATATAAACTGAAGAATCTAATCAATTATCAAAGTATTTAAAAGCATTTAGTAACAAAAATATCCAGACATCAGGCTGATCCTTTATTGCCATTTTCAAACACATGTTTGGAATCAAAGTCACAAAAGTTATGTTAAACAGTTTTTCTTTTAAGATGAAAACCAATATGAGACTGTGCCTACTTACTGATTTTTTAATATGAAAATTATCTCAACATAATCATTACTAATGGAATAGCACATCATTTTGTTACTCACCATTAGTGATTTATCACATTATTTAAAAACCAAGAATGGAAACAAAAAACTTGTCCACCAAAAAGTCGGGACATCTGCCTGGAAAGTAAACATAGCATTCACACATCCAATTGTCTCCACAGTATATTATTCAGATATTTGTAAACCATATCTCACCATCTAAAGACATCTGTGAATACATTTTCGCCACATCAGCAAGGCAATACCATGCCAAAAAAATCAATATGCTTTATACTTTGGTTACGTCCTTTCCTAAAAAAATTAAAGGCTTTTACCAACCTAATCAGTCAGGCTATTTTATTTTACATAAGCACTGACAAGTGGTATTTATAATGAGAGTCACTTACAAAGTATACAACTAAATTTGTCAAATAAGCAATAATAATCAATAAATATGTTTAGTGGGTGCCTGGGTGGCTCAATGGGTTAAAGCTTCTGCCTTCAGCTCAGGTCATGATCTCAGGGTCCTGGGATTGAGCCCCACATCGGGCTCTCTGCTCTGCGGGGAGCCAGCTTTCCCCTCTCTTTCTGCCTGCCTCTCGGCCTACTTGTGATCTCTCTGTCTGTCAAATAAATAAACAAAATCTTTAGAAATAAATAAATAAATATGTTTAGTGATCAGAAATCAGAGAAAAAAAAACATGCTCAGTTATTTTTTTATTATGTCATCAAAATAAAGAAAATGTTATTAAAGCATTACTATAACTGATAAGAAATGGGAGCCTGGATGGCTCAGTTGGATGGACAACTGCCTTCAGCTTGGGTCATGATCTCAGAGTCCTGGGATGAGTCCACATTGGGCTCCCTGCTCAGCGGGGATTCTGCTTCTCCCTCTGACCCTCCCCTCTCATGCTCAATCTCTCAAATAAATAAATAATTTTTAAAAATCTTTAAAAAAGAGAGAAATGACTCTCACAACTTAGTCTTTATTTTCTATGTTGACTGAACTAAGATGAACTTGTAATATTCCAAACTTCTAAGAGCATTATGTGAAGATACATTTTTTTTAAAAGATTGATTTATTTATTTTAGAAAGAGAGAGAGCATGGCAGGAAGGGAATAGGGAAAGGGAGAGAGAATCTCAAGCAGACTCCATGCTGAGAGTACAGAGCCCAACACAGGGTTCGATCTCATGATATTGAGATCATGACCTGTGCCAAAACCAAGAGTCGGATGCTCAACCAACTGAGCCCCCCCAGCTCTCCTGGACATACATTTGTATATATTATACGCATGTACTTATATGTATATATGTTATATATACACACATAATTTACATATTTAGATATGTAAATATATAATTTATACATTTTATATGTAATTTTTAATTATATATAATCCATGCTATTAGTAACTTCTAATAGCATCATATATACACATATAATTTTTATAGGTCTAATTTTTTTAAACATACGTATGATTTTTAATAGGTTTCACAGCATGTAGAAATAGATCTTACAGTGATACAGTCTCTAATAGGGTGTGATCTTCAGTTCCATATTAGAGAAGAGATTTGTTTTAAACAAAAAGCACAAAGAGACCCATAAAAATAAAGAACAAACTAATGTCTGCCAGAGGGGAAAGTGGTATGAGGATGGGCCAAATAAGTGAAGGGGTGCAGGAAATATAGAGCTCTGGTCATGGAAGGAAAAAGTCATGGAGATGAAAGGCACAGCACAGGGATATGTTGTCAATGGTATCACAATGGTGTTGTACAGTGACAGACTGTAGCTACACCTGTGATGGGCAAACATGATATACAGAGTTGTTGAATCACAATATTGTATACGTGAAACTAATGTAACACCATGTGTCAACTATACTTTAATTTTTTTTTAAAGGCTTGTTTTATCAGTAATTCAGGACTGATATTTGGTCTCCATTAGCTCCATTATACAGGTGGCAATCTTTTATCTGCTTATGATATACCCAAGACAGATGGGTAGGACTTCTTCCCCATTTCTGTCTGACTCAATACATATCTGTAATGGTTCTCTGGCTCTTCTACAACCAAGCTTGTGAGAGAAGCTAATCTGAGATTTACTCATTCATCATGCTATTTGTGGTCCAGTAAGTAATCCCCACCATTACTAAATGCTTGTTGACAAATGGATGAATACCATAGCTCCTACTCAGGTATGCCAAAGTGAAGCAACTTTTATACTGAATGATAGTGAAATGCTAAAACTGGACTTGGATTTTATCTGAATTTATCTACTTAAAGACTTAAAACTGTACAGCGCCTAATCAGCAGATATCCAATCTCTGATTATTATCAACTTGTTTTTTTTTTTTTTTTTAAATTTGATGTTGGGATCATGGGCAGATAAGCAGCAGTGACACAGTGATATCCATTTATTTAGCAAATACTTATTGGACACCTAATTCTCTCCCTTAGGTGGTGAACCCAAAAAAGGAAACAGGAAAGACATGAACCCGCTTCTAATGGAGTTTTAAAACCCAGTTGAGAGAAAGAGTGAAAACAACTAAAGAAAGTGTTTTTAAAGAGAAAGAAATTGTGCTATGTGAAATAGTATAAAGTAAATATAGGTTGAGATAGGTTAAAATAGGAGAAGTGGAGAGAGAGAAAGAGAGTGAAAGAGAGGTTTAGAGAAAACCACTGGGGAGAAGAGGTATTACACAGAGACTTAAAGGTGGAGACTAAGACAGTCCTCTGAGGAGCAAGGAACAAATATTCCAGAGAAGACAGTATGAGCTAATTTGAGAAAGTCACAGAATGAAACATTACATGGACTATACCTGCATGAATAAATGTGTCTTTAATTTTTTACCTCAAATTATTTTCCTCTTGCTTTTAGAGTATGTTCTGACTTACCTTTTGGAACTCAAAGTGAAGATTTCTTTACTCATTATGAAAGGAAATTTTTGGAGGGGAATATACTGATATGGGAAGGAAGTCCTATGAATCCTTTCTGAGGAGACACCACTTAGATGCTAAGTGAGTCATATAACCATGTTCTCATTTTTAATATTCACTGTAAGGAAATTCTTCCTCATGATTAACTTAAACTCTCATGCCATATATTTTCCTGCTCTATTTCTCATTCCCTTGTAGAAACAGAAAATTAGAGTTAAACATTTCTCAGAGAATTTCCATAAAATAATAATATGTTTTCTCTCCCCTTTCTTTCCTGTATCAGACAGGGTTAAATTAGAGAAAAAGCCAGTAAGAGATACATACTGAGAGACTTATTGCAAGGAATGGGTGTGTGTGTGATTATGGGACTGGTTAGGAAAAGTTCAAAAACACAGGGCAGGCCACCCAGAAGGTCAGGATAGAACTCTGAAACCTGGTCTAAAGCTGCTGCCCAGAGGTGAAATTTGTTTTTCTCAGGGAAGTCTCACCTCTGTTCCTCAGGTCTTTCAACTGACTGAATCAGGTCCACACAAACTACCTGGAACAACCTCCCTTACATGAAGTAAACCGATCATGAACTTTAACCACATCACAAATATATTCACAGTAACTTCTAGATTTGTGCTTGATTGATTGAGTGAATATTTTATTTAGTGAGTGAGAGAGAGAGAGTAAGAGAGATCATGAGCAGGGGGGAAGGGTAGATAGACGGAGAAGCAGACTCCCCTCTGAGCAAGGAGACTGATGTGGGACTTGATTCCAGGGTCCTGGGATCATGACCTGAGCTGAAAGCAGATGCTTAAATGACTGAGCCACCCAGGCACCATGTGCTTGATTAAAGGTGGGAATCTCAGTGAAAAATAGTAATGAAAGAGTATTAAAAAGAAAAAAAAATCTGGACACTAATGGCAAATTTGCAACCAATTGTCCAGCAAATCAATTTTTATTTTGTACTTATAGATCTCAGTTATACTTCCAAATCTGTTACAATTTCACTTTCCTCATTTACATTATTTATTCACTTAAACGTGTTTATTGAGTTCCTACCTAATGTGTCATGTGTTAGGCAATTGATTATATATTGGTGAAGTAAACGGAAAAGCTGACTGCCCTTTTGGAGTTAATGATAAGTGAGAGAGCAAGAGACATTTAACATGTACATAACTAAGTTAATAAGGACTTATCCTTTTGGTAAGGACAATAAAAGAAACCAACACAAGGCAGGAATATCTATTATTATTGGTTCATGTTGGAGGAAACAATGATCATCTCCAAGACGTAAGATATCGTGGGGGATCAACCATATAGCAAAAATTTGGGGGTGCAGAATGGTTGAGGAGAATTCCTGCCTGAAGTCCCAAAATATTTCTTTGAATATTAAATTTAAAGTTAAAAATGAAATAAAATTAGGAAGATATTTTTTCAAGCATATAGAATAAAAGCAAATCACATTTGGTCATACCACGAAGATACTACTAATAAAGTTCTTTCTTTCTTTCTAGTTTTGTCCCATGCCAGCTTTAGTAAAATTCACATTACTCCTTGACTACTCTTCCTCTGCTCTCGTCTTTCTTCTTTTTCTTCCTTCTCCTACTCTTCCTTTTTATTCTTACATATTTAAGATTGATCTCATTTTGATTTCTTCTCATTTAAAGCTAATCTTGGAGGGGCATGTGGGTGGCTCAGTTGTTGAGTTTCAGCTCAGGTCATGGTCTTTTCATTCCTGGGATCCAGCCCAGAATTGGGTTCTATGCTCAGCAGGGAGTCTTCTTGAAGATTCTCTGCTTCTTCCCAACCCCCCACTCTCTCTCACTCTCTCTCTCTCTCTCTCTCACACACACACACACACACACACACACACACACACACACACTTTCTTTCTCTATAAAATAAACAAATCTTAAAAAAAAATAAAACTACTCTTGGATATTTAAAAATAAATAAATAAATAAATAAATAAATAAATAAATAAAGGTGGGAATTGTAATGGCACTGAAAGTATAGATTGCTCTAGGCAGTATAAACATTTAACATGTTTATTTTTCCAATCCATGAGCATGGAATGTTCTTTCCATCTTTCTGTGTCTTCTTCAGTTTCTTTCAGGAATGTTCTGTATTTTCTCAAGTACAAATCCTTTACCTCTTTGGTTAGATTTATTCCCAGGTACCTTATGGTTCTTGGTGCTATAGTAAATGGAATTGATTCCCTAATTTCCCTTTCTGTATTTTCATTGTTAGTGTATAAGAAAGCAACTAATTTCTGTACATTGATTTTGTATCCTGCCACATTACTGAACTGCTGTATGAGTTCCAGTAGTTTGGGGGTGGAGCCTTTTGTATGGAACCAGAAGAGACCCCAAACTGCTAAGGAAATTTTGAAAAAGAAAAACAAAACTCGGGGCATCACGTTGCCTGATTTTAAGCTTTACTACAAAGCTGTGATCACCTAGACAGCATGGTACTGGCACAAAAACAGACACATAGACCAGTGGAACAGAGTAGAGAGTCCAGATATGAACCTGCAACTGTATGGTCAAATAATCTTCAACAAAGCAGGAAAAAATATACAGTGAAAAAAAAGACAGTCTCTTAAATAAATGGTGCTGGGGA
The DNA here is from genome assembly GCF_002288905.1 of Enhydra lutris kenyoni. Taxonomy (NCBI): domain Eukaryota; kingdom Metazoa; phylum Chordata; class Mammalia; order Carnivora; family Mustelidae; genus Enhydra; species Enhydra lutris. The sequence continues at coordinate 9,806,185 of NW_019154121.1, read as the reverse complement.
AATTGGACAGCTATGTGTAGAAGAATGAAACTCAACCATTCTCTTACACCACACAGAAAGATAAACTCCAAATGGATAAAAGACCTCAACATGAGGCAGGAATCCATCAGAATCCCAGAGGAGAACATAAGCAGTAACCTCTTCAACATTGGCTACAGCAACTTCTTTCAAGATATGTCTCCAAAGACAAAGGAAACAAAAGTGAAAATGAACTTTTGGGACTTCAAGATCAAAAACTTCTGCACAGCAAGAGAAACAGTCAAAAAAACAAAAAGGCAACCCACGGAATGGGAGAAGATATTCACAAATGACACTACAAAGGGCTGATATCCAAGATCTATAAAGAACTCCTCAAACTCAACACACACAAAATAGACAATCATATCAAAAAATGGGCAGAAGATATGAACAGACACTTCTCCAAAGAAGACATACAAATGGCTAGCAGACACATGAAAAAATGTTCGTCATCATTAGCCATCAGGGAGATTGAAATCAAAACCACACTAAGATACCACCTTACACCAGTTAGAATGGCCAAAATTAACAAGACAGTAAACAACAAATTTTGGAGGGGATGTGGAGAAAGGGAACTTTGTTACACTGTTGGTGGGAATGCAAGTTGGTGCAGCCACTTTGGAAAACAGTGTGGAGATTCCATAAGAAATTAAAAATAGAGCTACCCTATGACCCTGCAATTGCACTACTGGGTATTTACCTCAAAGATACAGATGTAGTGAAAAGAAGGGCCATCTGTACCCCAATGTTCATAGCAGCAATGGCCACAGTCACGAAACTGTGGAAAGAGCCAAGATGCCCTTCAACAGATGAATGGATAAAGAAGGTATGGTCCATATATACAATGGAGTATTATGCCTCTATCAGAAAGGATGAATACCGAACTTTTCTATCAACATGGACGGGACTGGAAGAGATTATGCTGAGTGAAATAAGTCAAGCAGAGAGAGTCAATTATCATATGGTTTCACTTACTCGTGGAACATAAGGAATAACATGGAGGACATGGAGAGATAGAGAGGAGAAGGGACTTGGGGGAAATTGGAGGGGGAGATGAACCATGAGAGACTGTGGACTCTGAGAAACAAACTGAGGGTTTTGGAGTGGAAAGAGGTGAGGGGTTGGGTGAGCCTAATGGTAGGTATTATGGAGGGCATGTACTGCATGGAGCACTAGGTGTGGTGCATAAACAATGAATTCTGAAACACTGAAGAGAAATAAAAATAAATAAAAATTAAAATTAAAGGTAAAAAAGGTACACTTATCTTGATGAGCACTGAGCAGTGTATACAATTGTTGAATCACTATGTTGTACACATGAAACTAATTCTGCATGTTAACTATACTACAATTAAAAGGGAAAAAAAAAGGTGGAGATTGTAGCCTCACCAAGTTGACGCATAACATTGATCATGACAATGATCAATTGATTCCCTTCCCTACCCTTCCTTTCCCTCTCTTCCCTTAGTAAAATATTAGGTCTGGGTTGTATCACCTGGATCTGAGTAAGATAGGGGTCCCCACAGAAAGGAAGGTTTGAGGAGTTATAGTAGTCTAGCACGACATATCAGAGTAAGAAAGTCATCCTTGGTGGGGGGCGGGGGGTGTATGACAGCAGTAGTGATTCAGGGTGGGCTGTTCCAGCCTTAACAGAGTGAAGAGACATTTATGTAGAAGGGTAGGCTAGCTTGGTGGGGAAGGCCTATATGGGGTGAAAAGAACATCTACAAGGCAGCAGTAGATAGAGCAATGGTCTGTATGAGATGTCAAAGCCTCAGAGAAATGATGAGTATGTCCACATGGGAGATAGTGGAATGAGGTGGCCATAAGAGGGCTATATATGCTCCCTTGTGGAAGTAGCTAACTCTGGGACTGGGGGAGGAGAAATATAAGATAAGCCTGGAATATCTTATAATGACAGTAAGTAAAGAAGTGCTCAAAAAATTATAGGGGCATGCTAAAAGAATATGGGTGCCTGGGTGGCTAAGTCATTAAGCATCTGCTTTCAGCTCAGGTCATGATTCCAGGTTCCTGGGATTGAGTCCTGCATCGGGCTCCCTGCTCAGCTGGGAGTCTGCTTCTCCCTCTGCCCTCCTTCCCACCCATGCTCTCTCTCTCTCTCTCCCTCTCTCTCCCAAAAATAAATAAAATCTTAAAAAAAAAAAAGGAATCAGAAGTCACCTTCTCCAGGGTTCCCACTGAGTAAAAGTTGAGAAAATTGGAGCTTCAAAGTAAATAATGATAGTAATGGATTATTATTTATAGAATAAAATAAGCCCTACTTATATAAATAAATATATTGAAAGTTTCTGAGGAACAGGATATTTTTCACAGTCTCAAAATATCTCTACCCAAAATACTAATTACAGGAGGAAAAAAAAAGAGTAATTTTACAGTGAAGAATCCCAGCAGATACCATTTTAATTAAATGATCAAAGTCAATGTCACCAGTAATGGGACAACATGAAATCCCTATCACCTGAGATAATGTCATAAAAATAGCATTGCTTCTTTAATATTTCTGCTAAAATTAGATAACTTATACTGAATTATGAGAACATATCAAACAAAAACTGAAAGACATTCCATAAACTAGTTGGTCTACAATCTTCTAAATTATCAAGATGATGAGAGTCAAGGAGGATGGAGGAAGTGTTCTAAGTAAAAGAAGCCTGAAGAGAAAGCATGTTCATCTAACTCTTCCACTAACTTGGAGAAGAATGTAGGGTGAATATTTTTATTGTTTACATAAAAAGGAGGCCTAATGATCATAGAAACAAAGGGACTTTAGTGTCTATGAGGAATGATTCTAGTTAGGGAGGATTTGGGCAATTAGACAGTTGAAAATATAGTGGACCAGTGATTACTATTTTCAAATATTTTCAGTGATATTCTCTGCACCAATGTTTGTTTGTTTTTTTTAAGATTTTATTTATTTATTTGACAGACAGAGATCACAAGCAGGCAGAGAGGCAGGCAGAGAGAGAGGGGGAAGCAGGCTCCCCGCTGAGCAGAGAGCCCGATGTGGGGCTTGATTCCAGGACCCCGGGATCATGACCCGAGCTGAAGGCAGAGGCCTCAAACCACTGAGCCACCCAGATGCCCCTGCACCAATGTTTTTCAAACATTACTGCTCATACAAATCACTCAGGGATCTCATTGATATGTCAATTCTAATTCTGTAGATTTAAGGTGGGGCCCGGGTTTCTGAATTTGTAATTAGCTTCCAGGTAATGTTGAGGCTTTCAGTCTACAAACCACGCTTTGAATCACCAAGTTCCTGACTAACAGAAGGCATGAGTAAGGTAGGATCCTAATGTAAATGCCACCAGTTTTCTGTGACTGTTATAATTAGTTTAAATATATCACAAATGGAAATAAGGGTTTATTTTTATGTGTTTAATTTCTTGAGGAAATGATATGTTTGTGCTACTTTTAAGTTGTATGCAGATATCCAGCGTTGCTCTAATAGGTGAGTGCGTGCATTTAAATGCTGGTAAAATGAATCACTCTCTTTTAATGGCTGCTCAAAGTTCTCGCTCCACTCTTCCTTTCTCAGCAAATTTAATCTTGTAATCTCCAATTGGCTAGATGCTTTCTGGTTTATGTTTTGTCTGCCCCTGAAACAGCAGAAATGGGCCTCTGCCAGAGAGGCCTATTAGATTAAATGGACAATTAATGTGATTCCCTGTGCCAACTCCCGTGGATTTTAGCCAAAAGGCTAACGTGTCACAGGCTAAACACTTAATGTAAAGTGGAAGTGACATGGATACAGAGTTCTAGGAAATTTGTTATCTGGAAAAGGACTGCGCTGCATTCAAGGAATAGATTCTCTCTACAATCTTTGTGACTAACAATTATAAGCAGTTGGCAACCCAAGTGCCTTCTAACAGGGCCAAAGTGCTTTGATCTAAAGAAAGAAATCTTTGAATCTGAACCAGTGAGTACATTAGAATCTTATTCTCCAAGGATCCTGTTTCACATGCCGTGCACCTGTTTTCCCAGAACCTGCCATAAGGAAGAAATTCCCTCCCTTTATTACAGTCTATCTCTGGCCCAGAAATGTCACAATTTTATAGGTTATCCAAGTAATTAAGTTAAATTAAGTCACCTAAGATGGTTTGTAAGGATCTCTCTCTCTCTCTTTCTCACACACACACACACACACACACACACACACACACACACACACACCATGCATACACATCCCTAACTAGGAAATAAAAACAAGGCAACACTAAAAGTTTGTGGTCTCCTGTCAAAATGAAAAAACAAACACAGTGGTCAAATCTGAGCTAGTTAACAAATCCAGGCCTTCTGCCAATCCGGTCTTAGATAAACCATCCAGAAAACCATCTCACAGTACCCCCTAATTAGCTGAAAAGGTCTTATCAAGACATGTACTATCCAAAGAAGAATAAAACAGGTGACAAAATATGTCCAGAAAGAAAAAGAAAGATGTAGAAAGAATATGGCAATAAGTCTATGCAGTAGTAATGGAGAGGAGCAATCTGATTTAGCCAAACACAGCCAGAGATAGGATGGAGTGACAGGCTTTCTACCAAAGAAACTAACAGTCTGTGGCTTTTAAAAATTGTTTTTCGACTTCTGGAGTTTAGTGTTAGTCTAGCTTTGCAAGAATAAGGTTCTGTTGATTCGAAATAAATCTATTTATTCTAAGTAAATCCATTGAAGGGAGGAAAAAGGACCATTTTGAGAATATAAAATTCTTGGTATCTGGTTCAATTTGCCTCTCAAGACCACAAAGATCTGTGTCTAAGAAGCTCACTCACACTTACTACAAAGAATTATTCCTGTTTCTCTTGAGTATCACAAATTGCAACAGGGACTAGGAGGAGGTAGCAAAATACTCTCTCTCAGGACAAGAAGATGAAAGGGTTGTAGACTCCAGCGCTCTCAAGTAACTCTTCCTTTCATTAGGATGGCTCCCTGGGGCGAGCTTCCGACTCTACGCACTGCACAGAACTTTGACTCCAGAACCAGGAAGCATTAAGCCTTGGCACACTCAGACTCACGCACCTTGAAATCAGTGGAGATTTACACGCAAGAATTTAATTTGGAAAATCTCACTGATCTTTGTCAAAAGGCTAAGAAGTGATAATTTAGAAAATCTCATATCAAACATTTCCCTTTATAATTACCCTATGGTTCCTGACCCTCCCAATGTGTTTGTGATCTCAGTGACTGACACCATCATGTTCTTTTGTACCCTGATCATAAAACTGGATTTACCACCCTCTCTTTCCTTCATCTCCTCTAGCCAGTCCTATAATCCTGTCAGCAATCATTTCCCGTCCCAAGAGTACGCTGTTAAATAGTTAGCAAGAAGATGAATGAAAAAAAAAATGTGTCTATATGTAGGTGTGTAAGTTTATCATACATTTTACTATTATATAACTTTAATATAGAGGATATATCACACATAATTTACAAATAATCAAAATATACAATACTCTATTGAAATCCCACACAGCTAATCAGGTCTCTCCGATGCTTTAGCAGATTTTGCTTAAGTTTTGTAGCACGGCCATTCCATCATAGAGGAAAATAGATAAACAATTGCAGTTCCTACAGAATTGCTGGTTCATATTCTCATTTGTATTAATGATGAAGACAAAAGTGAAGCAAGTAAGAAACATGTGGTAACATAATTCATTAGTAAATGATGTGAGTGATGTCTTTGCTGAACCAGATAATAGTTTTTGAGTACTGGAAGAATATATGCTCAATTTTTTGTACTATTTTCAATGTGATGGTACAGGCAGACTTTTAGGATTAACCTGGATTGTTCAGTTTTTTCGCCACGTTCTTAAGTCTAGAAAATTATGAAACAGTGCATCAAGCCTACTTCATAGCGGTTTCAGATTTCCGTGGTATAAATTCTGCCACCAAGCTACCGACATGACATCACTGAAAGCAGAGATCAGCAACAGCATGCAACTGTGTGTATTCTCACCATATGGATAAAATAGATGTAGAGAGTCTCAAGACCATTGGGGGTAGTTAATGTTATAAAGTAATACGGAAATTATGAGTTTTCAGTGTTTATTACCTTTATCTTCAATGCAGTCTACCCCAAGTACATAGGACTTATACTATTTAGCTTTTATTAATAGTCATGTTGACCAGCCAGTTTGCAAAAACTTGCAAATTTAATAATGGGCTATCATGAACCTGTGGGAGCAGGTTTTCACACCTTGTTACATGACCTGTCCCTTCACCATCCCACCTAGTGTAGGCCTAACAATGACTTTCCTTGTCTGTTACGGTAACACCCAAACTGGCTGACTCCCTTTGAAGCCAGAGGGAGCTTGCACAAATGTTTATATGGCATATTCCTGTTTGAAGTTCTTCAATAGTTTCATTTTGAGGATGAAAACAGGTGCTTTGTTATCATAAACTTTTGAGTTATGAAAAGTATATATTTCTTGATTTTGCCTCCCCAAACACTAACAAAGGAACTAGAATGCTCTAGGCAGAACAAACCACTTACTATTTCCTGAACACTTTATCCTTTATGAATTCCTACATTTGATTTCATCACCTTTTTGTATTACCCCGATTTTTTCTTAAAGATTTTATTTTTTTGAGAGAGAGAGACTGAGTTAGAGAAAGAGAGAGAGAGAGAGCATGAGCAGGGGGAGCGGCAGAGGGAGAAAGAGTTCCTGCTTAACAGGGAGCCTGCCCAACATGAGACTCGATCCCAGGACCCCGGCATCATGACCTAAGCCAAAGGCAGACACTTAACTAACTTAGCCACCCAGGCGTCATCTTCCCCCAATTTAATTCCCTTGATTTATTCAGCTCAAACAAACCATTGTCACTGAAACCCCACTTCACCTCCCTTGATGAAGTCAGATAGACTCTCTTTATGGCCCATCCACAAACAATCTGGATTTTTTGTTTGTTTGATTGTTTAAATGTCCTTTAATTGTATAGGAATTGATTAAAATATACTGTTATAAATTATACTTTAACGAAGTCAAGATTCATGTTGAATTTCTTTTTTTTTTCATTAGAAGTGAATTTTATTTTTTTATTTTTATTTATTTTTATTTTTTATAAACATATATTTTTATCCCCAGGGGAACAGGTCTGTGAATCGCCAGGTTGACACACTTCACAGCACTCACCATAGCACATACCCTCCCCAATGTCCATAACCCCACCCCCCTTTACCAACCTCGCACCCGCGAGCAACCCTCAGTTTGTTTCGTGAGATTAAGAGTCACTTATGGTTTGTCTCCCTCCCAATCCCATCTTGTTTCATTTACTCTTCTTCTACTCCCTTAACCCCCCATGTTGCATCTCCACTTCCTCATATGAGGGAGATCATAAGATAGTTGTCTTTCTCCATTTGGCTTATTTCGTTAAGCATGATACCCTCTAGTTCCATCCACGTCATCGCAAATGGCAAGATTTCATTTCTTTAGATGGCTGCATAGTATTCCATTGTGTATATATACCACATCTTCTTTATCCATTCATCTGTTGATGGACATCTAGGTTCTTTCCATAGTTTGGCTATTATAGACATTGCTGCTATAAACATTCGGGTGCACATGCCCCTTCGGATCACTACATTTGTATCTTTAGGGTAAATACCCAGTAG
>NW_019154121.1:9783011-9793534 GCF_002288905.1 Enhydra lutris kenyoni | reverse complement strand
GGTAGTTTATATGTCTCTAGGAATGCATCCATTTCTTCCAGATTGTCAAATTTGTTGGCGTAGAGTTGCTCATAGTGTGTTCTTATAATTGTTTGTATTTCTTTGGTGTTGGTTGTGATCTCTCCTCTTTCATTCATGATTTTATTTATTTGGGTCCTTTCTCTTTTCTTTTTGATAAGTCTGGCCAGGGGTTTATCAATCTTATTAATTCTTTTAAAGAACCAGCTCCTAGTTTCATTGATTTGTTCTATTGTTTCTTTAGTTTCTATTTCATTGATTTCTGCTCTGATCTTTATGATTTCTCTTCTCCTGCTGGGTTTAGGGTTTCTTTCTTGTTCTTTCTCCAGCTCCTTTAGGTGTATGGTTAGGTTATGTACCTGAGACCTTTCTTGTTTCTTGAGAAAGGCTTGTACGGCTATATATTTTCCTCTCACGACTGCCTTTGTTGTGTCCCACAGATTTTGAACCGTTGTGTTTTCATTATCATTTGTTTCCATGAATTTTTTCAATTCTTCTTTTTTTCTTGGTTGACCCATTCATTCTTTAGAAGGATGCTGTTTAGTCTCCATGTATTTGGGTTCTTTCCAAATTTCCTCTTGTGATTGAGTTCTAGCTTCAGAGCATTGTGGTCTGAAAATATGCAGGGAATGATCCCAATCTTTTGATACCAGTTGAAACCTGATTTAGGACCCAGGATGTGATCTATTCTGGAGAATGTTCCATGTGCACTAGAGAAGAATGTGTATTCTGTTGCTTTGGGATGAAATGTTCTGAATATATCTGTGATGTCCATCTGGTCCAATGTGTCATTTAAGGCCTTTATTTCCTTGTTGATCTTTTGCTTGGATGATCTTCCATTAGAATGAGGGGAGTGTTAAAGTCCCCTACTATTATTGTATTATTGTTGATGTGTTTCTTTGATTTTGTTATTAATTGGTTTATATAGTTGGCTGCTCCCACATTAGGACATAGATATTTAAAATTGTTAGATCTTCTTGTTAGACTGATCCTTTGAGTATGATATAGTGTCCTTCCTCATCTCTTATAGTCTTTGGCTTAAAATCTAATTGATTTGATATAAGGATTGCCACCCCTGCTTTCTTTGGATGTCCATTAGCATGGTAAATTGTTTTCCACCCCCTCACTTTAAATCTGGAGATGTCTTCGGGTCTAAAATGAGTTTCTTGTGGGCAACATATAGATAGGTTTTGTTTTTTTATCCATTCTGATACCCTGTGTCTTTTGACTGGGGCATTTAGCCCATTAACATTCAGGGTAACTGTTGAGAGATATGAATTTAGTGCCATTGTCTTGCCTGTAAGGTGACTGTTACTGTATATTGTCTCTGTTCCTTTCTGATCTACTACTTTTAGGCTGTGTCTTTGCTTAGAGGACCCCTTTCAATATTTCCTGTAGAGCTGGTTTGGTGTTTTCAAATTCTTTCAGTTTTTGTTTATCCTGGAAGCTTTTTATCTCTTTCTATTTTCAATGATAGCCTAGCTGGATATAGTATTTTTGGCTGCATGTTTTTCTCATTTAATTCACTGAATATATCATGCCAGCTCTTTCTGGCCTGACAGGTCTCTCTGGATAAGTCTGCTGCCAATCCAATATTTTTACCATTGTATGTTACAGACTTCTTTTCCCGGGCTGCTTTCAGAATTTTCTCTTTGTCACTAAGACTTGTAAATTTTACTATCAGGTGACGGGGTGTGGACCTATTCTTGTTGATTTTGAGGGGGATTCTCTGCACCTCCTAGATTTTGATGCTTGTTCCCTTTGCCATATTGGGGAAATTCTCTCTGATAATTCTCTCCAATATACCTTCTGCTCCTCTCTCTCTTTCTTCTTCTTCTGGAATCTCAATTATTCTAATGTTGTTTCATCTTATGGTGTCACTTATCTCTCAAATTCTCCCCTCATGGTTCAGTAGCTGTTTGTCCCTCTTTTGCTCAGCTTCTTTATTCTCTGTCATTTGGTCTTCTATATCGCTAATTCTTTCTTCTGCCTCATTTATCCTAGCAATGAGAGCCTCCATTTTTTATTGCACCTCATTAATAGCTTTTTTTATTTCAACTCGGTTAGATTTTAGTTCTTTTATTTCTCCAGAAAGGGCTTTTATATCTCCCGAGAGGGTTTCTCTAATATCTTCCATGCCTTTTTCGAGCCCGGCTAGAACCTTGAGAATCGTCATTCTGAACTCTCTAGATCTGACATATTACCAATGTCTGTATTGATTAGGTCCCTAGCCTTTGGTACTGCCTCTTGTTCTTTTTTTTTTTTTTTTTTTTTTTGTGGTGAATTTTTCCTCTTTGTCATTTTGTCCAGATAAGAGTATATGAACGAGCAAGTAAAATACTAAAAGGGTGGCAAAGACCGCAGGAAAATATGCTTTAACCAAATCAGAAGAGATCCTTTCAGAAAGTGGTTGATTTTCTGTTTCTAGAATTGCTGTTCTTCTTCTCTTTGATCTCCCGTTGGATTTGTGGGTGTTTGCAATCTTTAGATAAGTTATCTAGCTCATCTCCTGCCACCTGAATTAGTCTCAGCCTGCTACTTCTCCGCCATCTTGACTCCTCCCTGTCATGTTGAATTTCTAAAGCAACAATCTGGATTTTAATAGTTGATTTGAGTACATTCTTAAATACTTTGAGAGTTTCTTGTGCAGAAGCAAATTAACATGGATTTCCTTCAAGGTGCAGAACACTGTGCTAAGCAATGTCCATATTTATCTCATTTGCCTAAAGGTATGATAAGTAATATTTGACATATCAGGAAACAGGGTCCCAAACACCATATACACATCACCCCAGGTCACGTGGTTCCAAATGGTGGCACTCATAATACATTTAAGGCATTCATAAAGACAGAGATTAAGCTTTGCCACATGCCACACTTCCTCATTTTCTCCAGACTCCACGAGTCTAGCACAGCACCTGGAAAAGAGCGATGCTTGGTAAGGGTGGAGAGTTTCACGTAGAAATCCAGTGATCCTCCAGAGTGTCCCCATTCATCAGTGTGAGTAGGAGAGCTGATTAAAGTGCAGATTCGCACGCCTCACTTCAGACCCACAGAACATGAGTCTTCATGTACATTAAGTATTGACAAACTCTGGATTAATCGTGTGTGTGCGGGGGGGTGGGGGGTCTCATTAACTTTAGAAATTATTTCATAGTTTTTCATACTGCTATTCAGTGCAGCCTGATAGACAGTGGAACACGATTATGCACTCTATCTGCCATACAGACACAATGGACGTAAGTGGTCTCAAGAGCGGCCTGAAACGGCACCTTCCCTCTTCTGTGAATGGAGAGCAGATCCTGCGGTTTCTAACACAGAAATCTGATTCCTTTTGTTAGGACCCCACACTGCACCTGTTTTTGAGAACTAGACAGCCTCCGCCTGAGGAATGATCTGTGTTGCAGCCGGCTCAGACCGCTCATGCACATTTCACCAGAGTTCCATGTTTACGGACCCCACACTGTTAGCTTGAAATTGGCTTTGGTGGGATTATTTCTACCATGGAAATCAGCAAAGGCTATAGATCAGACATCCCCTTCGCCTCACCAAGAGCCAGTTTCTACAGTTTTACCAGAATGCTACTGAAATCACCAACCTAGTACTTGGTCACTAAGAAACAATCTTTTTTTTTTTTTAATATTTTGTTTATTTGTCAGAGAGAGAGAGCACAAGCAGGGTGAGCTGCAGGCAGAGGGAGAAATAGGTTCTCTGATGAGCAAAGGGCCCCATGCAGGACTTGCTCCAGGACCCTGGGATCGTGACTTAAGACGAAGGCAGGTGCTTAACCAACTGAGCCACCCAGGCGTCCCCAGAACAATCATTTTTGAAAGGGTGGTGATAGTGTCCCTCTTAGGTTTCCTCAGCCTTATGTTGTCAGGCTCATCTGCCAACAACATCTTATTTCAAAACTATTACCATATACAATTTTCCTTGTTCAATCAATATTCATTTCCTTGTGTTGTGTGCTTTCCTTTTATATCCTTAAATTGTCAGCAGCAGTGCTGTGCTGTTTTGGATTCATGTTGGCTGTTTATATTATCGTGTAATTTAGAATCATGTGTGAAATCAATGTAATTTTTCTTCTCCCTGAAGTTGACCTTGCTAATATCATCCTATAATCTGAATATCATTTCCTATTTCATTATTCACTGGTTTTAAGACTTCACTGAACAACTAATCCATGTGATACTACTTTTTGGCAATTCGTTTTAGTCAAATTTAAAAGTAAGATTATAGGAGGCAGAGAACATTATTTTCACATAATATTTACTCTTATCTCTCCGTTCTCAAATTTTGTTTTAACTTCATTCCAAGTAGAAATTTTATTGCGGTAAATAGCTTATTTTAAGGCCATAAAATGTATTTTTCTCCCCTTTGGATGCTTAAAGATTTTAGCTCATTAATTGAAATTATGACTCTGAATTATTTAGCATGAAGAGAAGGCTAATCTTACAAAGTAAACTGGACATAAATTCAAATTACAGAGCTTAAAAAAAATTTAAAAATGAAAATTAAAAAAAAATCCAAATAAATGAGGAGACAGTATTGCCAAATAGTACCACTGGTTACCAAGAGTGTTTTAAATATCCTTTCCTTGTGCATTACTTGAATACTTTAGACCCTGATTGCATATAGCAGATACTAACTTGAGACCACTTTATTTAAAAGAAGAGTACTTATTAAAAAGCTATAAGGATATATCATAGCAGCTAAGTCAAGGATGAAAATGCAGCTAGCCCACATTAAAATAATTGAAATCAGGAAATGGAATGTTACTTAAGCCAGAAAGGATTCTTTTCCTACTTACTTCTCTGTCTCTGCTACCTTATTATCTTTCCATAAACTGGCTTTTCTCCTACTCAGCCCACACTTGAGGTGATTACTTCTTCCCAGTTCCCCTTTGTTACATTTCTTCTACTCAAGACACAAGCCCAGACTGAGATTAAAAATTTTTGGTTCCAATTCCAAATTCTCTGGGAAAGGACCCTGATCATTTTTACTCCTAGTATCTTAACCACATAATATAAACATAGCTGTTGGCTACTGTATTCATTTTCTATGCTGTATAACAAATTATTGCAGATTTAGAGGCCTAACATAACACACATTTATTATCTAACAGTTTCTATGAGTCACAATGTGGATGTACGCTTCTCTTAAGCCAGCAGGAAAATGTGTCTCTTTGGCTAAGATGGTGTCTTATATTATATATTGTATACTCAAGGGAGTGGCATCTCATTGCTTTTGCCATATAATATAACTTAATCAAGGGAGTGACATCCTATCACGCTTGCCATATTCTATTAGTTAGAAGCAAGGCATTGGTTCCACCATCACTCAAGAGATAATAAAAGGGCATGATTCATTGGAGGTTATCATAGAGTGTGTCCATCACAAAGCCCCACCTCTATATCCTATAGATGTGGGAAGGAAGGGAAACAATTCTCAGTGGAATTATTACAACTTGGATGAGCTGGCAGACATAATAAAAGGTATATATAACATCTGCTAAGACCAAATGACATTGGAATGACTTGGTGCCATTCTGTTAGGAGTTTAAGCAATAACGGCTGGAAATCTGTCACCAGTTTTTTACTTTAATGAGAACATCTTTAATGTTTCTTCTTTAAATAATGTCTTAGAAATGAAACATGATGAGATCGGGAGGGAGACAAACCATAAGAGACTCTCAATCTCACAAAACAAACTGAGGGTTGCTGGGGAGAGGTGGGGTATGGAGAAGGTGGTTGGGTTACGGACATTGGGGAGGGTATGTGCTATGGTGAGTGCTGTGAAGTGTGTAAACCCAATGATTTACAGAACTGTACCCCTGGGGCTAATAATACATTATATGTTAATTAAAAAAAATGTCTTAGATTTGGGTAGGTATTCTTTTCCATGTTCCCACAGCATTCTTTTCTTTCTCATTAATAAAGATCTTCTAATTCAGGAGGGATTTTAAATATCATCAAAGGTGCTGTAGGCATCTCTGAATTGTTATTTTTTCCCTTAATTATTAATGTGATGAATTATAATGACATATTTTCTCATTTTGAACTGTCTTTACCTTTGTGTAATAAATCCTATTTAGATTTAAGAAAACTGTAAGTATTCCACAGGAGTTGAATTAGGATTGTGATATCTTCATATAGAGAGATTGTTAATGTTCATTTTTTGCATGCAATTTTTGTCAGCTTTTGGTGTCAGCTGATGTTGTAGTGTAGTTGCCTTGTCACTATTGTTTGCTCTGGAATGGATAAAATAACAAGGAAAGTGTATGTTGTGTTTGAAATTGCCTGAAACTTGCATTAATGCAAAAATTTAATAAAGATTAGGAAGCACTTCTAAGGCAGGTTTAAAAGATATTTATAGTTATTGGATAGTTCAAGTTCTATCTTTCATAGGTCAATTTTCTTACATCAATTTGTAATTTATATTTGGATTGCCACAACTTATGTTAGATTTTCACCCACCACTTGACCATAAATCTCACTCATTATTTATTTTACATAAAACTTAGCTGGTAGTCTGCTGCTGACCAGAAGCCTTACTGGTAGCATAAACAGTCAGTTAACACATATTTTGTACGTAATATGTAGTATATACTGTATTCATACAATAAAGCAAGATACAGAAAAGAAAATATTATTAAGAAAATCATAAGGAAAACACATTTATAGTACTATACTGTATTTATTTTAAAAGAACTGCATGAAGGTGGGCCAGTGCACAGCCCATGTTGTTCAAGGGTCAACTACGTTTATTAATAATTTTTTTAGATGTTCCCAGTTTACTTTCTAATAACTTAAAGCAATTCACCTTTATACAAGAAATATGAATACTCTTTTGCTCACATCCTGCCAGTAGTAGGTTTTGAAATTCTTTTACATTTTTTTCAGTGTGGCTAGTATAAAGTATTATTTTGTCATTCCTATAATAAATGTAAAAAATTATTTGCAATAAAGTCTATAGAGAGGCAGTTAAAATTATAGTATAAGAGACTCTTGAAAAATCAACAAGACAATAATGAAAATCCCATTTTGAAGGGCAATTTGCAGAAGGGCAAGTCAAAATCTCAACAATCATGAAAGAAATACACACACTAAAAAGGGAAATGAAACTGAAAATTATGATAGGCAATATATACTCTGATCTATTCCTGAATTTCCTCCCCTATTGCTACTGATTTGATTAGAGCAACACTATTGTTCTTCAAAATTTTCTTGACTATTTTTCAACAAATTACTTGTTACATAAGGGTTAACATTCCAATTGTGGCTTTGGTAAATATTATTTATACAAAATTTATGTATTTATAATATGAAGTCATTCTAAGCAAGGAGATAGTCTGTATGTTCCTTATTTTTCACTAAGAATTTATAGTTCCTATTCATAAAATTCCTTCATGATTATTTATTTCTAAAAGATTTTATAATTTTGTTTACTCATGTCAATAGCACTTTTATACAAATATTTGACTCATATTGAGCCCTCTTACAGATTTTTTAAAAATGAGGCTAGCTGTTTGTTACTAGGAATTTCTTGGTTTTGTAGACATACAATCATATTGACAAAAAATAGATATCACCTACCTTTTCCAATATTTATAGTAGCTTTTAATTGTTTGACTCATTATATCCACAGGGCAATTTTAAAAAGTATACTATCAGTAGGCATTTTTTTTATAGTTTTATTGAATTTGATTTAGTGTTTCACCATGTGATAATGCATAATTTGATAAATTATAGTATTGTTGCAATTCCTTCCTTTTATATTTTACTTACAGTGTTATTAGAAATAACTGTTGAATTTTATCAAATTCCTTTTCATTATTGATTCATAGGACCAAGTTATTTTCTCCTTTTAATCAGTTGCTATAATGAAGAGTTAAGATAGGTTTCCTGATACTGAATCACATTTTCTGCAATAGACTCACTTTTCCACAGTATAATATCCTTAAGACATGGATGGATTATATTTTCTATTATATTTAAACTTTTCATTTATGTAAAAATACAAGATGTTTTATGTATTTCTCTTTATGTGATATCTTAAATTTTATTATTAAAGATATTCTTTAAAGTGACTTTTTAAAGTGATCTTGGAAATTTTCCACTTGTTTCTATAACTTAAAAAGTGTTTTCCAAATATGAATGTCATCTGCCATTTAAAGGAAACAAACTTTTTAGGGGCTTCTGGGAGGCTCAGTCAGTTAGCCTCTGCCTTCAGCTCAGGTCATGATCCCAGAGTGTTGGGATTGAGCCCCACATTGGGCTCCCTGCTTAGCAGGGAGACTGCTTCTCCCTCTCACTCTGCCACTCCTCCCAGCTTGTGTTTGTGCTCATGCTCTCTCTGTCAAAGAAATAAGTCAAATGTTTTAAAAAAATAAAGGAAGCCAAAATTTTTGGCAAATCCTTGATTAAGCTCCATTGCCTTTTAAGCAACAGATTTTAATTACTCTGTAATCTATTCTAGTATAATTTTTCTATTTATATTTCTACTTTTGTGTCAACTTTCATAATTTCTGTTTGGCTTGGAAATCATTTCTTCTAAGTTTTGAAATGAAATATCTTGGAGTTGTAAGCTATTCTCTTATAAATTTTTAACCACCTCTTTTATCTATAAGTCAGGTCTTTTTTCTCCCATCTAATCTTTTCCATTTTTACTATCCTCTTCCTAAAAAACATCAGATTAATGATCACATCTTCTTTTATAATATCTTTTTTAATCTTGACAAAATACTATGGAATAGTTATTGTCATATCTGATTTAGAGATATGAATTTCTCCCAGTCAAAATGACATATATATTTTAAAATATAAAATCCATTTTCTGTGCTGAAAAGTGGTAGCATTTTATAGTGCTGGTAAGCTTATATAATAAGAAAATATTTCAGTTGCCAATTTAACAGCAACTGAGAATCATCATGACGATTCTTGTGCTCTTTAAACATAGCAATTGTACTTTTAAGATTTTATCCTAAGGAAATAATAAACGTTATGCAGAAAGATTTCACCAACTTGGAATGCTTACTGTAACATAATATGAAATTAAAAAAAAAGAAGGTTGAAACAAAACAATGACCCTGAGAAAGCTTTGCATAAATAAACAACGGTATAGTGCTATAATGAAATGATTAAATACATAAAATATACAATCATTATAAAGTTACTATAGCATTACTGATATGAGAAAATATCCACAAAACAATATTAAGATGACAAAATTTTACATCAAATATGATCCTTTTTTTTGGAGACAGAGAGCATATGTGGGTGTAAATTGGGGGAGAAAGGGGGGAACAGAGGGAGAGAATCTTAAGCAGGCTCCACGCCCAGCATGGAGCCTGTCATGGGGCTTCATCTCTCAGCCCTGAGATCATGACCTGAACCAAAATCAAGAGTTGGTCACTTAACTGGCTGAACCACTCAGGAATCCCCAATATGATGTAATTTTTTAAAAAACTTCAAATAGGGTGCCTGGGTGGCTCAGTGGGTTAAAGCCTCTGCCTTCGGCTCAGGTCATGATCCCAGAGTCCTGGGATCGAGCCCTACATTGGGCTCTCTGCTCAGCAGGGAGCCTGCTTCCCCCTTTCTCTCTGCCTGCCTCTCTGCCTACTTGTGATCCCGTCAAATAAATAAATAAAATCTTAAAAAATAAATAAAATAAAATAAAAAACTTCAAATAGATTCATGCAAAAAAAATGCCTGAAATGTTAACACTGGTGAAATTGTGTTACTTATTTTTTATTTGCTAGTTTATATTTTATAACAATTAAATGCTTAAATAAGTGTATCAAAAACCATGTATTTAAATATTTAAACTAAATATAATTGTTTTGATACCATTAGAAGTAACTCAAGTTTTCAAACTTTCTCAAACTACCATTAGAAGTAACTCAAGTTCTCAAACTTTCTGACATAGTGAATCATGTCAGTGAGGCAGAAGAGCTGATGCTTTCAACCTATTTATCTGTACATTGATTCTATCAAAAGTGATACATTTACCTGAACTAAAAGACCCAGAACAAATGTCATCAGCAGAGTATTTGATTTCTATGATCTCGCAGCCAAAAGTGCTCTCTTCAAACTCTGACCTTTATATCTCTTTTCAAGACATTTATTACTTCATAATTTTAATATAGATACTTGTAGAATCACCACTCTTGGATTGTAATCTCCATAAAGCCAGGGAACATATTTAGCCTCCTTGGTATCTCTTACCATGCATGCCACAGTGATAAAAATATTCCAGACTTCAAGCTCTATTACAAAGCTGTCATCCTCAAGACAGCATGGTACTGGCACAAAAACAGACACATAGATCAATGGAACAGAATAGAGAGCCCAGAAATAGACCCTCAACTCTTTGGTCAACTAATCTTCGACAGAGCAGGAAAGAATGTCCAATGGAAAAAAGACAGCCTCTTCAACAAATGGTGTTGGGAAAATCAGACAGCCACATGCAGAAAAATGAAATTGGACCATTTCCTTATACCACAC
>NW_019154121.1:9727204-9782911 GCF_002288905.1 Enhydra lutris kenyoni | reverse complement strand
ACTCAATGTGAGAAAGGAATCCATCAAAATCCTTGAGGAGAACACAGGCAGCAACCTCTTCGACCTCAGCAGCAGCAACTTCTTCCTAGAAACATCTCCAAAGGCAAGGGAAGCAAGGGCAAAAATGAACTATTGGTATTTCATCAAGATTAAAAGCTTTTGCACAGCAAAAGAAACAGTTAACAAAATCAAAAGACATCTGACAGAATGGGAAAAGATATTTGCAAATGACATATCAGATAAAGGGCTAGTATCCAAAATCTATAAAGAACTTCTCAAAATCAACACTCAAAGAACAAATAATCCAATCAAGAAATGGGCAGAAGACATGAAGACATTTCTGCAAAGAAGACATCCAGATGGCCAACAGATACATGAAAAAGTGCTCTACTTTACTTGGCATCAGGGAAATACAAATCAAAACCACAATGAGATATCACCTCACACCAGTCAGGATGGCTAAAATTAACAAGTCAGGAAGTGACAGATGCTGGCAAGGATGCAGAGAAAGGGGAACCCTCCTACACTGTTGGTGGGAATGCAAGCTGGTGCAACCACTCTGGAAAACAGCATGGAGGTTCCTCAAAAAGTTGAAAATAGAGCTACCCTATGACCCAGCAATTGCACTGCTGGGTATTTACCCTAAAGATACAAACGTAGTGATCCGAAGGGGCACTTGCACCTGAATGTTTATAGCAGCAATGTCTATAATAGCCAAACTATGGAAAGAACCTAGATGTCCATCAACAGATGAATGGATAAAAAAGATGTGGTGTATATATATATATATATATATATATATATATACAGTGGAATACTCTGCAGCCATCAAAAGAAATGAAATCTTGCCATTTGTGACTACGTGGATGGAATTAGAGGGTATTATGCTTAGTGAAATAAAATCTGAGAAAGACAACTATCATATGATCTCCCTGATATGAGGAAGAGGAGATGCAACAGGGGGGAGGGGTTGGGGGGTAGGAAAAGAATAAATGAAACAAGATGAGCTCAGGCAGGAGACAAACCACAAGAGACTCTTAATGTCACAAAACAAACTGAGGATGGCCGGGTGGAGGGGGTTAGGGAGAGGGTGGTAGGGTTATGGACATTGGGGAGGTTATGTGCTATGGTGAGTGCTGTGAAGTGTGTAAACCTGGCAATTCACAGACCTGTACCCTTGAAGCTAATAATACATTATATGTTTATTTTAAAAATTTAAAAATAATAAGTAAATAAATAAATAAGCTAAGTAATGGATTTTGTAATGGATGGATGAATGGGTGAATGAATGAACTAGAATTGGTGAGAAGGAGGAGGCATATCTTAGCTTAGGGTCCCTAGAAACAAAGCCTCAGCAAGGATAAAATATCAATACTGTATTTGGTATGTATAATTTCAGATCAACAAAAGGAAAAGAGAGCTGAGGCATTAGAAGCAATGCAAGGTAATGACTTCCTCTGATGGCCATTCCTTCTTGAAAAGCCACCGAAAAATCCAAGTTCCCCCAATCACTCAGGATATCATATGCAAATCACAGAGGAACCACTCTTCAGAACAGTATAGCAAAAGGAAAAGAGAAGGAATTCATCTGCCCAGTTTTTACTGACTCCTGTCTCCCCTTGCTCAAACTCTACCCTACAGGGAGTTAACCAGATCAGATCTCACACCTCCTTACACTCATTTCCAGGTTATATAACCTTTTGGCAATGGCTCAGTAAGTCAGATCCTCTACTATGTGTTGTGTCTCCTGAGATGTCTAGAAGCTTTGGGGAGAGCCAGAAATTCCAGCCATGGTGCTGGTGGTCCTCAGCAGACATAACTTGTGGGCTGGCTTGGCATCTGGAGGCCTTTGCAGAGGTCAAGAGGGAGTAAGTGGCTAAGGGTATGGAAGACAGATATGACTGAGAGAATTGGAGAAAGGGCAGAAGATGTATTCAATACAAGGCAATACCTAATTTCACTGAAATACAAATAAATCATGAATTATTTTCAGGATCACAAAGAAGTACTATCGTCAGTACTTGGGTTCTATTGTGAGATGTTTTCCAAAACTTAGGAAAAACTAAATAACATTGTCCTATGAAAATAAAATAAATAATGTACAATTTATCTGTGCAAGAATTGTAA
Source organism: Enhydra lutris kenyoni (assembly GCF_002288905.1). Lineage (NCBI taxonomy): Eukaryota > Metazoa > Chordata > Mammalia > Carnivora > Mustelidae > Enhydra > Enhydra lutris. Next base: position 9,780,784 of record NW_019154121.1, on the reverse strand, counting down.
ACAATTAATATTGAATGCTTGCTATCATCCAGCCATGTACTAAATATTTTTACTTAAAAAAATTATCATTTGACACACACAAAGTTCTTAAAGGTGGATATCATTACAACTTCAAATTTAAAGATTAGAAAAGTGAGGCTTAGAAACTAATTTTCCTCAGATGACATAGCTAGTATGTGATGGAGGTGATTTTTAAACCCAGGGTGTCTGATTTCAGAGACCCCTAATGCACTTAGCCCATTAGTGTATCACTCCCAAATTGTAACAAGACAAATTACTGCAAGGTGAGTACTGTGTGTTCCCTGAACATATCCAGCAGTGATTACCAAGCAGAGTCCATCATCCATTGCAGCTGAGGACAAAGAATCAGAAGGAAAAAGCACTGTCCATAGATACTGTGCCTGAGTCTGAGTTTGAGACTATACCTGAACTTGATGGCAAATATATATAAGGAAGAGGGATTTTTAGATCCTTAATCTGAAGGCCAGGGGAATGTATTATAAATGAAGGCAATTCCATTTTTGCTTTCTATACTAGTTTCTGGAGTTTACACAATGTATCAGACACTAGGAGACAGAGCTACTTTACATATTCTGGAAAGCAAGTTTCAGAGATTGTTAAAGTAGGGCCAGAATCCTGACAGTAGTGAATTCACCAAAGAACCTGTGTGGTTTTTTTTTTTTTTTTTTTCCCTCTCCTGAGGTTATTTATTTTTTTATTTAATGCCTTTTACATTTGTACATTTATTATTTATTTATTTATTTATTTATTTATTTATTTATTTTTAGATTTTGGTTGCAATCTTGTTAAAATAAGAGATACTACATCTCAAACTTGATTTCTTCCCCCAAATGTCTACTTAGCAAGAAGCAAACTTAAGAGCATAATTCTGTATCTAAGCATATATTTTGGCATAAGACTTGGATTACTTTTTACTTCCTATTGAATATGGCCAGATACCCAAGAAATCTTGATAATGGTCACTAGGTACAGGTGACCGGGGTCTGGCCCTGCCCATTCAGGATTTTACATTTGGACATAGAAGAATGTAGCTTCTTTCTGAATTCCTTGACCAGTTAGCTGTTCTAAACTCACCTCATATGGATGTTGCCACGTCTGAGCAACCATCTTTCAGGTTAAAAACTTGTTGCATTTATTTATCCCTTTCTGTCCGAAGTGTATTACAAGAATCAAGAATCTATGGCTTAATTTAGTTGCCTGGAATACTGGGTTATATCAGCCATCATTCTGACTTTTATTCCTTTCTTGTCCCTCTCATGGATTTCAAAGAGACTTTCATAACAAATGCATATAAAAGTTTTTTTTTTTTAACATTGAAATTTTACCAACACTTGGGCTTAATATGACTTTATTAGTCTGAGACTCTAAGGAACTGAAACCTAGCAATCTTGCTGGGGATGTGAGACTTGGTCTCTAGCAGCCTTTTGATAGAGTCTATTGAGTACAGCAGGTGTACCAGGAAGGAGCACACATTGTCACACCCAAGAAAAGAGAGGTTTTTGCAAATTCATAACCCACCCAAGTTTCAAATTATTTGTTGCAAAGCCACCATACTTTCATTAATTGAAGTTCTATAGAAGATACTAGTGACCTAGGCAGAGTCGCTTAGCTAAGTGTCAAACTAACGAGATTGTATTAAAGAGAATTTTTGGTGTCTTTTTTTTTTTAATTTACATTTGAAGAAAAACAAGTTCAGATCTTTAAACATGAAAGAGAAAACTTTGACTTATACTAGTATTCAGTCTGGGTCCAAACTGCCAATGATATTCAAATTTGCATATTCTGCATTTTATTCACAGAGAGTACTCTCATAGAGTGATCTTTGCTTTGGTACATTCAACTCTCTTAAAATTTCCCTAGTTCAAACTGCTCTGTTCCTTGTCTAAAATGACGTTTTTTTTTTAAAAGGGAAAAGAAAAAAAATAAAATGATATTAAGGCAAAAGTCTTATAAATAAAATTCTTTATTATAGATTTTTTAGTCTTTTTACATATTTTCATTCCATACTTAGGGCAGTATTTCTCAACTCTGCTTCAAGTTTGTAAACAATGCAAATCTTCTACCAGAAACCCAGATATGAATAAGGGATAACATACAAAGAGGCAGAGAAAGAAAATTGAAGAAACAATACTTGCAGTGTTCTTGCTAAGAATGAAGCATGAGCAAGGGGTCACTATTGAGACTCCTTCCTCTGTATGTGTGTGTGTGTGTGTGTGTGTGTGTGTGTGTGTGTGTGTGTTATGTTAGTCATACAGCACATCATTAGTTTTTTTTTTAATTTTATTTTTTATAAACATATAATATATTTTTATCCCCAGGGGTACAGGTCTGTGAATCGCCAGGTTTACACACTTCACAGCACTCACCATAGCACATACCCTCCCCAATGTCCATAATCCCACCCCCCCAACTCCCCTCCCCCCATTAACCCTCAGTTTGTTTTGTGAGATTAAGAGTCACTTATGGTTTGTCTCCCTCCCAATCCCATCTTGTTTCATTTACTCTTCTCCTACCCCCTTACATCATTAGTTTTTGATATAGTGTTCTATAATATGGAAAGAGCTAAGATGCCCTTCAACAGACAAATGGATAAAGAAGATGTGGTCCAGGCACCTGGGTGGCTCAGTTGGTTAAGCAGCTGCCTTTGGCTCAGGTCATGATCCTGGCAGCCTGGGATCAAGTCCCATGTTGGGCTCCCCTCTCAGTGGGGAGTCTGCTTTTCCCTCTGTCTCTCACCCCCATATCGTGATCTCTCTCACTCTCTCTCTCTCAAATAAATAAATAAAAATTCTTAAAAAAAAAAAGATGTGGTCCATATACACAACAGAATATTACTCAGTCATCCAAAAGGAGGAATACCCACCTTCTACATCAACATTGATGGGAATGGAGGAGGTTATGCTAAGTGAAATTGAGACCCATTCCTTAAACCAACAAGGCTAGGCTGTAATCCCTTGGAGTTGTCAAATTTGCTTTGCAACTACAAGGCAATGCCAATTTTCAGAATGTAGAAATCTGTTCTGCCACCTAATTAAATTAAATATTTTCTATACTTTTTATATGATTAAATTAAATGCTGAAAAGCAAGAAAATTGGGATTCTTTTTCCTGTCAACAACCTTTCCAAAAGGGAGGATTCTTCTCATTACTTGTGGCTTACTGATTTACAATTATCTCTTAATTGACTTTTGATAACCACGTTGAATATTTAATATTATACTATCATTAGCACATTTATTATTCATCTAAATCATACAATTGTGGCAATTAAGTTGGCTGCCTTTTAAACACTTGGTTCATTGATCCTTAATTACACTTATAAGAACTGCATTGAACAGGAAAGTTGCTAAGTGGTACAATTACATTTTGTTGCCCTAAAATCTGTGATGGCTTCATGTAAATTTAGAAAGAAGGATTGAAATTTTCAGTGATCTATTTTTTCTTTATATGTTGTATAAAGTTTCTATTTCTTTTAATAATTCTTCTGTTTTCATTTATTAATTTCTAAATATTTAATGAGAACCTACTGTTCCAGACACCATACTACTAGGTATTGGGTATAAAATGACAAATAAGATTAATTAAGTTTCCTTGCTTTTATGGAGCTTACATGAATGAAAATAGATGTAAGAAATATGAATAGATAAAAAGTAAAAAAAAATAGAATAATTCAAATTGATATTAGGGAATTAAGAGGAGGATTTTTTTCCCCACATAAAAATAATGACATAGGAGAAAAACTCCATATTAGATAAAATGCTAAGGATGGCAAAACCTGCTCTTAAAGAGATAAGTTATAGTTTGAAGGATAGGAAGGACAAAGCCACTGAAGAAACAAATAAAACAAGCATCATCCAGGCTACTTCTCTCTTTGAATCCTTTACCATAGACAAGAGAAGGTAGGTCTAAATCTCAGCCCTTCCCCTTACTTGCCGCTTGAGTTTGGATTAAGTGCGTAACTCCACTGTGCCTCAGTTTCTAAATCTGTGAAATGAAGATGATTTTTAGAGGGTAGTTGTAAGGATTAACTGTGTTGATTAAGCAGTAAGAACAGTGATTGTTACACAGTGAGTTCTTTTTAAGGAATGGCTATTGTTATAATCATTCTTCTTATTATCATTATTAGAAACTCATCTAAATAGCAGTGCCCATTTGGCTCATAAATGAACTGTATTCACAAGGTGGATAGTAAGATGGGAGGATGAATGGATACTGATGTTTGCTGTGAAGGGAAACACAATATGCCACCCCAAAATATGCTCTGCTGGCATACTGACTATTGTGAGCTGTTTATTTATAAGAAAAAGGAGTAGTTCTGAAAACAGAAATTATCCTTTTGTAAGAAACACCTACATTTATAAGGGAAATCTCCTTTTGTAATGGTGTCTCCCTCTTATTACTAGGAAGAGAAAGAAGACTCTCTAGGAACTCTTATCGATGAAGAAGTCCTACATTTGTCACTCTGCTTTTCCTGGTGACCTCCCATAACTGGCCTCCAGCCCAAACCCTCACAACATCTTTCATCTTTTGCTGGAGATGATATTTAAGGGGGTGGTTTGGGCCATTTTGGGGTATTACTCAGTTTTCCTGTGTCTATCCCACATAATATGTTATTTTTTGTTTATTTTTTATCTTGTTAATCTTTTTATTATGGTGCAGAGGGGTCCTTAGTCAAGACTGGGAGGGTAGAAGGAAAATTATTTTTTCTCCCCACTATGTCAATTACTGTGCTACTCATTTATAGGGAATAGTTCATTTCATCACACATCAAACTATTCAGATGGATATATTATTTATCAGATGGATATATCTATTCTCTCTAGGATGTAAGTTTCATGAGAGCAGTTGCTGCATCTGTCTTGCAACTAACTCTGTGATGGTTACTTTGATGTGTCAACTTGGCTAGGGTATGTTTGGTCAAATACCAATCTTGATGTTATTGTGAAGATATTTTTGTAACGTGTTTGACATTTAAATCAGTGGGAATTGAGTAAAACAGATTATCCTTCATAATGTGGGTAGGTTCATCCAATCAGTTGAAAGTCTTAAGGGATAGGACTGAGGTTCCATAAAAAGAAAGAAACTCTGTCTCTGTGTCCAGACTGCTTTCAAGTTCAAGGTTGCAGCACCAAGTCCAACACCATAATTTCCAACCTTCTAGCCTGCCCTGCAAATTATAACACCTCCAGTTCCCACAACTGTGTGAGCCAATTCCTTAAAATCTCTCCACATTTCTAGAGAACCCTCATACAAGCTCCTAACAATGTTACTGCACATGAAAGTTAATCAGGAAATTTTCACGTGTCCATATATACACTAACAAATGGATGAATGAATGGATAAATGAAAGGATGAGTGGGGATAAAGAAGATCAAAAAAGTTAGATAAATGTTTTCAAACTCATATAGCTGGCATGGAGTGAAGCTGAAGTTCAGGCCTATGTTTATCTAAATTCAAAGCCATGAAACTTCCTCTCTTAGGTCATTCCATCTCTTTTATAGACCTGATAAACAATAACAGTAATAATGTCATCATTATTACAAGCAGCTAATTATCTCTCACTCAACTATTTATTTCCCACACATAGCTGAACAGACAACAAAATAACTCCCCAGGCCCAGGTCACCTGATTCTAGCTTATTTATTCTTTTTGACTGTATTTTGTTACTCAAACCATTTCCAGTTCTTTCTTCTCTGTGACAGGTTATTATTCTACTCTTCCAAAATAAATCATTTAATTTGAAGTCTACCAGTGAATGACCTTTTGATCCTACACATGTGGATCAATTTCTCTGGTAATCAATCCCTTTATAGTGATTTCTTTATAAGTGTCTCTAAGCAGAAAATATTTCATTTAAAAATATGTCAGACTCCTATGATGTACAAAAATATCCAAGCTGTTAAGCACACCGGGCACAGATTCCATGACCTTTTTGCTTCTCTCTCTGTGTTTCTGGTTATGTCTCACTGTACTTATAATCTTCAAAAATAGGAAACTTACCCAGAGTTCTGCACAAACCATTTTATACTGCCATATCTTTGCTTACTCTTCTCCCCATTTGGAATGTCAAAATTCAGAAGTGTTACCATTATGCCAAGGATTTGTTTCCTAAAATTCTTGATGGTACCATGTGCCTAGATTTGTATACCTTTACTTCCATATAAATATGTGTACCTTATGACAATTTCATTACACCAAACTTATCTATGTATATATCTAAACTTTTGATAGTTAATTGTAAGTAATTTGAATTGAGAGACCACATGTAATGCATCTATATGCATGCACTATGTAGTAGATTTCTACATATATAATGGCTTCATAAATGCTTTCAAATTTCACTGAAATAACATTTCATTGGCTCATGGGTTCTATTTAAAAATTGTATTTGTGTGTGTATTTATGTATATGTTATATATTTATTCTCTCTATATATAGAGATAGCTATAGATATGGATATATAAATGCAGTTATATGTGCGTGTGTGTGTGTGTGTGTGTGTATATATATATAGAGAGAGAGTGAGCGCACAAAATTTTAGTATAGCCACTTCCATCTGAGAAGTGACAAATGTCTTTTCTGTTCTTTTTTTTTTTGACAAATGCCTTTTCTATGAACAAGAAGAAAAGTTATATAAAATTCAGAATTCATCTGAGGTGACTAGAAAACTTTTACTATAATGGGATCAAGAGATGTTAATATTCAAGTGAGGACAAAAATTCAGACAGGTGAGCTGGACAACTTGAAATTAACTTCAGAGAAATCACTGCAACAGCTCATGTGTGGACACTATCCATGCCTGTTGCCATGTGGCCACTCAGAAAGATCACCAGAGACATTCATACTGTGAACCAGAAAAACCTGTCAGATTGTCACTGCTTGCCCTCACTCCATCTGAAGGTGCTTTGAACCTGACATCTAGAGATGTTTTCACCTGGCTGCTCTCCAAATTCAGAAACTGAATTTATAATTTGCTGGAACTAATAACCTCTGTTTTTCTTTTGTTTCCACAGAAATGCTTCTCATTAGATTACCTGATGGTTCACACCATAAAGGGGCCTAATTTACATGGAAGTATACTGGCACTACCACTTTCTGACATAAAATATTCTCATTTTCATCTTGTCCTAAGTAATCACAAGGATATGTGATTGCTGATATAGCATGTTGTGCCTATGTTAATGACTTCAAAAAATTATCACCCATCTGAATCACTTAATTGGTTAAATATTGGCTCCTGGGAATCTCTGCTCTGGGGAATTTTCCAATCCTTGGCTCTTGTTTTTCTTATAGTCATCATATTCACCTCACCAGTGCACTGTATACTGCTGAATGTTTTCAGTGCCTATCAGCAGCCATTCACATGCCAATGGGTATCCATGAGGCTCAGACACCTGGATGAAACCAACAATAATCACATAGATGATGAACATATGAAACCAACAATAATCACATAGATGATGAACACATGAAGATAGTGACTCCCTGGCCCTTTAGCCTGACAACTCAACTCACGGAAACAGAAAATGTGTGTTTCCTGGGCCTGACGGCCTCAACGGTTGTATCAATGAGCCCTGTTGCTCAACTATAGACCCTAATAGTCATTTCTCATTGCACTTTCTTGAGGCATTAACAATGATAGGGATATTCCAACCACCAGACCAGAAAAGCCCTGATAGGAACAGAATGCCTAGAAGACTACACCCCATACGTTCCTTCCCTGACCATATTACGGCCTGAAAACATCTGGCCCCCCACCCACGATCATGTGCCCACTGCCTGCTCTCTTGAATGTACGTGCCCCCCAATATCTCCCTATAATTTTCTAGGTGTCCATCTTGTGGATGGAGAGGTCAGTTGTTAAGGCTTGAGCTTGTCACCTCCCTTGGCTCCCTGCGCCCAAAATAAATTTGTTCCTTTCTCTTTTCCCAGCCTTTATCTCTTCCAATGAGTTTATCCAAGTTTGTTCAGCAACATTGTTGGCAAATCCAGCCAGGAGCTGTGCTCTCAATTTGTCCAGCACCCTTGGGCTCCTGGGATAGAGAGGTTGGTGGAAGCTCCAGGGCTCCCTTGTTCATTTCCTGAGTTAACCGCTATGATAGATGGATGGACAGCAGTGGTACCCAGAATAATGTTCTATGGTTGAGAATGCCCCAAGGGGGTATTGTTTAAAAAAAAACACACAAAACAACAACAACAAAACAGAATCCAGGCTTGAAAATTCCCTGAGCAGGCAAACCAGTGTAATCATACAAACAAAATCTAATTTATATTATTTTGCAAGATTAATTTGTCTTGGGTCATTTCTTGCTTGTGCCTCTGGAATTCATAAGCAAAACTTAAAGAGTTTCCCAAAATTGATATGAGGTAACCATTAGCTAATTATCTATCATTTAGGAAAATGCTAATATTATAACCAATCACTGTGAAGAATAAACAGTTATTGCTTTTTCACTATAATAGCTGCTTTATAACTATATATCCCTGAGCCTCATTCTGTGTTTTGGTTTGAGTGCTGGTTTGCAAACTTTCTGGTTTACGCACAATGACCCTTACTAATTACTACTTCGGTGATTCATTGGTTTTATTTTTGTTATTTCTGAACTTCTGACAGCACATCATAATTAAACTGTTATAAACAAAGGACAAAAAGAAAAAAAATTAAGTGAAGCTATATGTATTTTTTCTTTACATGTGTATAATTCAATTAAAATATTTAAAAAACTGTAGAGAAAAAAAGACATTTTAACTTCAAAGGAACAAAAATACTGATCAGCTGGCTCCTCAAAATATATGATAAAAGTCATAAGATATATAATGATACCTTCAATTTTTAAAAGAAAATAACTGCCAGTTTGGAATACTTTGTCCAATAAAAATATTCTGCAAAGGTGGAACTCAGATATTTTCTGATGAACAAGAGAATTGGTGACCAACAAACCTATATGATAAGACACATTAAAGAAAAATTTAAAGAAAAATTTCTACATAAAACAATCACAGGGGAAATGTTGAATTAAAGGAAGTCATAAACAGTGAAAAAATAGTGAATATGTGGGGAATATAAATGAATACTCAAATTTTGAAACAAAAATGGAAACAAAGGGACATGAGGAATCATTGAGGGGTGTTGGACATATACGACTGTTACTTTGATTGTGGAGATGTTATCATGGATGTTTGGACTATTGCCAAACTAATGAAACTGTACACATTAAATATGTGCCATTTTTGGTATATCAATTACACCTCAATAAAACTATTTATAAAATAAAACAAAATAAAATAAAATTTGATTGCACAAAACAGTAATTTTAATGCCTCATAGGATGAAAATATATGAAAATTAAAAATGCATGACAGCATTAACACTGATGGCACTGAAAGTGTCCTAAGTTTCCTGCATTACTGGGGAAGTTGTAAAGTAATCATTTGTGTTTGGACTCCAATAAGTCAGGGATAGATGTTTAATCTCAAATGTAAATGCTAAAAAATGATAAAGCTGCACAGGTAACAAATTAGCATCTGGAAAAAAAGCAAAATAATAATATTTGATTAATCCAAGGGAAGCTAAGAAAGAGAGAAAAGGAATTATGAAACACTTTGGCCAATTATATATAAATAATAAAATGGTAACTATATACCCAACTACATCAGTAAATATATTAAATACATGTGGGCTAAACTAGTATTGTCAGACTGGATTTACAAATAAACAACAACAACAACACATCCCAAACAAATGAAAAACCACACGAAGCTATAAAAAAGACACATCTTAAACAGAGAAGTATTCAAAACTAGTATGGTACAGATATGCTGCTATCAGACAAAATACAAGAAAAATTGCTAGAAGTAAACGATGAGATTATATAATGAAAAGAAGTTAATCGAACAGAAATATCATTATCCTGTGTATGCATGCACAAAATCACATAAATTCAAAATACATAAAACAAAAACTGATGATTACAATGTGAAATATGCAAATCTACAATCATGATGAAAATGTCAAAAACCTTTCTTTTGTAACTACGAGAATAGGCAGACAAAAAAAGCTCCCATAAGGACAGAGTATGTAAAACACACAATAAAATCTTGATTATGAATACGTAATTGATATACACAAAAACCTGAATCTAAATGACCACATAAATGAAAAATTTTATTTTTTCCAGTTCCTACTTAAAGATATCTAAAATCAAGAGGAAGGCATAAAACCATTTTTCCACTTACAGTGAATTCTTACCCAAGGACATGCTTAGATATAAAGTCTATTACATGCACCCAAAAATATAATTTTTAATCTCTTTTACCACAAGGAATATTTCAATTTTTACTTGGACAGTTAATTTAATAAGGTGAACCCATGCCCCTCAAAGTCTAGCTCATGAGTTAACAAGCACCATGTTGTTCTCTGGCTCCATTACTGTGGCTGGAGTCAGGTATGACAGAGCTCTAACAAAGACAGAATTCAGCACGTATGTCACCATCACTGTTTATTGTAAATAGTTCCATGAAATTTAAATCACAAGCAGATTCCAAATCTATAAAGCACTGGGTTAAAATCTTGAGCTTTGGAGTTGGACCAAACTAGATTTAAATACAATGTTGGTATTTGATACCTGTGATCTTGGGCAGATAATCTAACCTCACCACAGAATGGAAATAATAATGCCTATATCAAGGTTGTGATAAAAATCAAATGAGCCAATTTATACAAAATGCTCAGCAGAGGGCTTGGCATTTTATAAATCCAGACAAAACTGTGACTCTTATTCTTCAGGAGTTAACCAAATTCACTGTGTTATAATCCTATAACATTATATCTCCTTAGGCAATGCAGCAGGCAGGGGAGTGGGGAACAGGTAGAGGAGAGGAACAGAGGATCTTGGACATTATTTAGAAAAATACAGCAAAGAAAATTATTCCCCAGCAATTGAGAAACAAAGTGATAAAAAAAAAAGTTATAATCATGCTTAATTTAAGAAGCTCTAATTACAAAAGTAGAACACTTTATGAAGTCATAGAATGCGTTAAAACTTAACTTGTACTCTCTAGACTAAATACAAGATATGGGTGTTAATCTTTCTAAAACATACTATGTCCTACTTGGCCTTTTTTTTTTCCCCCCACAAATAATAGCGTTTTGATGCCTCTGGCAGCATCTGCCTCTCAGGCCTTCTTTCATATATGCTGTCGTTATTGATCAATCTCCCTTCTAATTAACAGGTCGTTTCAATTGTCTGCAAGTCAATAACTTCAATCAGATCAAGAAAAAATCTTATCGATGCTGGAGCCATTGTGTACCTTCAGTAAGAAAATATATATATCTGACCTTATCAATAATAAGCTGAATTAACTCTCTAAATCTCAGAAAGCAACAGTCTCACCTTCATTTCCAAATTGTCTGAGTGAAAACCTTGGGTCCACATCTGCACATTCCTAAAACCCCAATCCTGTCTGCAGAAAGGGCCATCAATCAAAGCATTTGAGGGCTAAACACACACACACACACACACACACACGACACACACACAGTTCCTGATTTTACATTTATTCCAAGTGTGCAAGTGCACAAAGGCTAACCAACAGCATATCTTGCTCATTATAGGGTATACATATACACATATACATATAGTGTGGAATATACATAGATTCCTTTTTTTTATTCCCTAAAGTATACCCACTGTATCTCTGTGTGTCTATTACTCTTGTGGAATAACACAAAATAATGGACTGAATAATTCTAACCAAGACCTCTAGTTAATGCTCAGTAGAATAATTTGGTTATATGTCTCTACCGCTTGACCATGGGTCAGTTAAGGATAGCGACCCAATCTTAGATAAATATTTATGCCTCAAACCTAAAACTGATGAATGAATAAATTACGGCCAGTAAAACATTATAAATGGAAATTTTTCATGAGAGAAATATATTATTATATTGCAACCTCTCTCTCATTTTTTTAAACCTTTAAGTAATGTGTATTATTTTATAACACTATCCCAAGAAAACTTTTTCCAACACTTCACATTCCTTTTTTCCCACCTCTCACTCCCACACTACCTTTGCACAGATGAAGAAGAAATTAGGAACTGGGCCATTAGAAATGCAGTGATGTTTCCAGAAAGTACTGGAGGAGGGTGTGTGTGAGTCTGAAACTTTATCCACCAACTAATTTTGTTTCTTACTATGGGGCAACTAGACAGTCCTTCATTATTCTTCCCCCAGTTAAAAAAAAAAAAATCACTGGCAACAGTGCATCATTTGGCTGCTAATGATAACTTCTTAATCTATTCACTTTTCCTTACAGAATAGCAACATTTTAAAATCATCCCTCCAAAATCTTTAATAAGAAGATAATTCTTCAATATAGGAAATGTAGGCAAAGTGCAGATCATTTCAACCAAGTCACTCAGCGCTCCTCACCTGTGACTATGGTAAAGTTGGAACAAGGCTTCCATTTTTATTTGACACATACTCATTTTCAAATAAATATACTTCTAAAAGGTAAGTGATGATAATGATACCTAACCTCACAAGATAGTTTTAAAGATCAAGTGAAATAATAATGACAAATGTGCTTTGTAAAATGCAAAGTGTCAGAGAAATAGTAATTATCATCAGCAGTATCATTATTGTTACTATTATAATTATGTGTGAAGTAACCTATTATCTTTGTGATACAGCTTAAAAACACATAGAAACCACTGTGATGAAACAAATTGTCCCAGTAGCCCCTGAATACTATTAATATGCTATTTACTTGCTAGAAATAAAGAAATGCCATTTGGAGGGAGATGAATTTGTTATTCATTCACAAGCTAGTATAAATTAATTAGATCAGATCATTTCAATCTTAACCACTAGTTGCAAATAACCTATCGAAGTGTAGGAGGAGGAGAGGAGACATGATTTTATGGCATGGGACACTGTAAGAAAAAACGGCAGGCCTGGTAAGTATCCTGGAGAGAGCAACATTCTGTTAATGTAATATAGGACAATTCTATGTAATTACAAGAAATAGCTGTAGGAACGGTAGGTAATGTAAAAACAAAACAAAACAAAAATCAAGATTAACAAAAGTTGTTGGCCTTTTAAAAGTCTAAATGGCCATCTGTCAACGAAGCCACTAAGCCAGGGAGGAAAAGCTAGCACTAGTTTGGCAAGGAAGAACATATTCATATTTAGCTTAACCAGATAAGGGAGGCTATAACTTTGATTTCGAGAATCTACTACCACTACCACAAACTCGGATTCACTAGATAGATAAGGCTATTTTCTGATAATGTTGTATACATAAAAGTTAGGGAAAATACGGGAAAGAATATGGCAAATGGAAAAGAAATGTGTTGCTTTAGGTAACAATACAGCCTTATGTGTCAACTGTGTAAAGAGGGAGTCACAAGGGGAGAATGCAAAACATTTTCTGTTTTTAACAGAAAATGAGGTGTTAGGATCACTTACTACCTTGTTTTTCAGACCACACCTTGAGTGTGATATGAGATTTTGGCACCATACCTGAAGAGAGACACCAACAAATAGCAATTCATTCATAGCAGAATATTCATTATGGTGAACTAAAAAAAAAAAAAAAATGCACTTATATGAGGCACAGTAAAGGAGCTTATAGAAAAAGAGGCTTATATACCAAGGGAAGTGACATCATGGAAAAGGAAGACATAGGGATGGCTACAGAAGAGATATTCAATAAGCAGATATGAGGGACCCTACAGCAGGAGTGTCACCGTGGGGAACTGTGGGCCCGAAGTTGTGGATCTGCCAATGAAAAAAAGCGAAATTTAGAAGTCATAATTGCAAATAAATCATATCAGATGAATAAAAGAAATAACTCTCAGACAAGACTCCTGGAACTCTAGAGACCTTCTCCCCAGCAAAACAACTATGATTACTTGATTAGTGAAACAAGAAGAAGAACCCGAAAGACAATAACCTTTAAGTCTCCAGAAATTGTCCTAAGGTCATACAGAAAATGGAGAAATGTTTATTAGAGAGCCTTTCTAAAATCTTGCTAAGGGACGCCTGGGTGGCTCAGTGGGTTAAGCCGCTGCCTTTGGCTCAGGTCGTGATCTCAGGGTCCTGGGATCGAGTACTGCATCAGGCTCCCTGCTCAGGGAGCCTGCTTCCCTCTCTCTCTCTCTCTCTGCCTGTCTCTCTGCCTACTTGTGGTGTCTCTGTGTAAAATAAATAAATAAAATCTTAAAAAAAAAAAGTCTTTAAAAAAATAAAATCTTGCTAAGAATAGCAAGTCTGTAGCATTTTGGTTACTCACTTCTCACTGCCCAAGCTCCTATGACACAAGTTTCACCTGGGTCAAATGTGCCAAGAATGGGGTAGCCTAGTGCTACAGTTTCTTGCTGGAGGACATAGAATGCCAGTGTTTCTCATTATCCTCATCCTTGCTGCCAGCTCCCTGTGGCAGAAGCTCTATTCTGGCAGTGCAGCTGAGAGGTCTGGAGCTCTTTTTCCCCAGTGAGCCTCCACTCACAGCAAAGAAGATCTACCATTAATAAGGGAAGCCATTAACAATGGGCCCATAATTGTATACCTGCTTTCCATTTTTCTCTCCCTTTTCTTAAGACACAAAATTATACAAAGGAATAATTTTAACTGCGCATTATTGGATTTTCAACATATATAAATGGCATATGTACCAATAATAGCATCAAAAAGTGGGAAGAGTAAATAGAACTGTATAAAAATAAAGTTTCTATATCTCAGAGAAATTAAGTTTGTAGAAATTTGAAATTGATTCTTCTAAGTAAAAGTGTATACTGTAAGTAATAAAGCAGCCTCTAGAAAAATTCTGGAAAGCTTTAAAAATCATTTAGAAAGTAAAATGTTACTTAAGAAAATAGTCATTTAATGCAAAAGAAAGTAGAAGATGTCAATAAAGGAAAAAAAAAGAGACAAATATATAGGAAACAAAGTGTAAAATGTCAGGTGTCAATGCAAAAATATTAGTAATGATGTCAAATGGGAGTGGATTAAACAACCAAAGCAAAAGAAAGCAATTTTCAGACTGATTTAAAACAATAGGGTCCAATAGAGGCACCTGGGTGACTCAGTTGGTTAAGCATCTGACCCTTGATTTTGGCTCATTTCATGATCTCAGGGTCATGAGACTGAGCCCCATGTCAAGCTCCACACTGGGCGTGGAGTCTGCTTGAGATTCTCTCTCTCCCTCTCCTTCTGTCCCTTCTTCCTCACACTCCCTCTCTCTCTCTCAAATAAATAAATAAATAAATAAATAAATAAATAAATATTTATTAAAAAAAATAGGATCCAACAGTGTGTTGTCAATAAGAGACACACTTTGGATTTAAAGGCACAGATAGGTTCAAAGTAAAGGATGTTTAAAGATGCACCATATAAGCAGCATCATAAGAGTTTTGGGATGAGTGCACTAATGTCTGACAAAATAGACTTTAAAAATTTAAACCAAAAAAAAAAAAAAGTTCCTACAAAGTAGGACATTTTATTATGAAAAAGAATCCATCAGAAAATACAATAGTTACAAATATATATGCACCTAATAATAGAATCCCACAGTACATGAAGTAAAATGTGACAGAATTGAAGGGAAAAATAAACAAATCAACCATATGAGTTGGAGACTTTCATATCCCCCATTCCCAATAATAGATGGAGTCACGAAGTAGAAGGTAAATATGAAAACAGAAGATTTGAAAAACACTATAAACCAGCGAAACCTAAGAGAAACCCATAGAATCCTCCATCCAATAAGAGAAGAATCCTTATTCTTTTCTAGCACATGTGTAACACTCCAGGATAGACCAAATTCTGCAAGGCAATAAAACAAGCCTCTATAAATTAAAAATTGTCAAACTCATACAAACTTGGTTTGTTCACCACAATGGGATCAAATTAGAAACCACTAATGGAAGGACATTTTAGAAATTAGGAAATATTTGGAAATAAAACTTCAAATACCTAAATAACCTATGGGTTCAAGAAGAGCTCAAAGGGAAATGAGAAAAATGCTTTGAGATGAATAATACTACTAATAAAAGTCTGTTGTCAGTAGTGTTTAGAAAGAAATTTATAGCTACAAATTCTATAATAATAATAATAAATCTCAGATAAATAATTAGGAAAAGAAAAAAGGTGTTTTGTTTTGTTTTTTAAGTAACAATCTGGACAAATGCCATGTATCATGATAGGTAAATTGAAAGGCTGAATGAACACTTTTACCCTCAGATCTGGAACAAGACAAGAATGTCTCCTTTTGCCATTTCTACTACTTACTGTACTGGAAGTTCTAGCCTAGGAAGGCAAGAAATAAAATTAAGGTATCCACATTAGAAAAAAATGAAGTCAAATTATCTGTATTTGCAAATGAAATGAGCTTGTGTGTAGAAAACTTAAATGAATCCATTGGGATTATACATATACATTATCCATTGGGGGGAATTTTTTTTAACAAATTCTGTAAGTTTTCAGGGTGCAGAATCATTTCAGAAAACTTAGTTGCACATCCATACCCTCACAATGAGGAATCTGACAATAAAATTAAGAAAAGGATTTGGGGTGCCTGGGTGGATCAGTGGGTTGAAGCCTCTGCCTTAGGCTTGGGTCATGATCCCAGGGTCTTGGGATTGAGCCCTGAATTGGGCTCTCTGCTAAGCAGAGAGCCTGCTTCCTTCTCTCTCTCTGCCGGCCCTTCTGCCTATTTATGATCTCTGTCTGTCATATAAATAAATTAAATTTTAAAAAGGATTGTATTGATTTAAGAGCTCAAAAGAACAGAATACTTAGGAATAAACTTAACAAAAGAAATGTAAGACTTTAACACTGAAAACTTGAAAATACTATTAAAAATTATGCCTAAATAAATGTAATCACACTATTATGTTCATGGATCAGAATACTTAAAATTGTTAAGATTAGAATCCTTAAAATTGTTAAATTGATCTACAGCTTTAACACAATTCTTGTCAAAATCCTAGCTGGCTTTTGTTCTGGCAAAAATTAATAATTAAAATTCCCATGGAAACTCTAGCAAACTTCAGGAAAGCCAAATAATCTTAAAAATTGAAACAAAATTGGACTCAGAATTCCAACTTATAAAATTATTACAATCTACATTAGCCAACACCATGTAGTACATAAGAATATGTATATAGACTAATGGAATAGTATTTAGTATCCAAAATAAACTCTTATATGTATGGTCAATTGATTTTCCACAAGGGTGCTGAAATAATTTAATGGGGAAAAATAGTCTTTTCAAGAAATCTTGCTGTGAAAACTGGATATTCTCATGTAATATCCCATATACAAAATATAACTTCAAAAAAGAATCATTGACTTAAATGCAGGAGATGAAACAATACAACTCTTTAAAAAATTAGAAGTAAATATTCATGACCTCAGATTAGACAAGCTCATCACAAAACTGGCCTTAAAAGCAAAATGACAAAAGAAAAAATGGATAAATAGGGCTTAACAAAAATTAAAAACCTTTCTCCTGAAAATGATACCATCAAGAAACTTAAAAGTCAGCCCACAGGATAGGATAAAATATTTTCATGTCACATACCTGAAAGGAACCTGTGTCTCAAATAATCAAAAACTCTTACAAAAATGTTCATCATGATTAGCATTAAGTAAAAGCAATTTCAAAACACAGTAAGATATTTCATACCCATTAGGATCACTAAAATTTAAAAAAAGACAGATAATAACATGTTGGTAAGGATGAGGAGAAATGAAAATTCTGGTGAAATACAAAATGGTACAGCCCCCTTGAAAAACTATTTGACCATTTCTCAAAATGATAAACATAGAGACCATATGATCCAACTCCACTTCTAGATATATACCCAAGATAAGTGTAAGTATATGTCCACATAAAAATGTGGACATGAATATCTATAGCAGCATTGTTCTTAATAGCCAAAACTTGCAACAACCCAGATGTCCATCAACTGATCAATGGATAAAATGTGGTACAATCATGCAATAGAATATTATTTGTCAATAAAAAAGAATGAAGTATTGGTACCTGCTACAACATACATACATTGGTAAAACATTATGAAAAGTGAGAGAAGCCAGTTACAAAGGTTCACATATTGTACAATGATACTTAAAAGTCAGGTCCAGAATAAGCAAATCTATATACAGATTAGTAGATGATTATTTGTCTCTAGCTCAGTGGAAAGATAGGGTGTCACTGTTAATGAGTACAAGGTTTGGTTTTGAGGGGATGAAATGTTTTAAAAATAGAACATGAGAACAAGTGCACAATTCTGTGAATGTACTCAAAACCATTGAGTTGTACACTAAAATAGGTGAATTGAATGATGTGTGAATTATATCTCAATAAAGGTGTTTGGAAAAAAGAGTCACAATGAATTGGGTCATGACTGATCAAACAAAAAAATTAAAATAAGTGCACATAAATTATATTTGAATGAAAAAAATAACAAAAGAAGCACACACATTGAGCTATTTTTATTGACCTACAATTGTCAGAATGGAATCTCTCTTACTTCACACCTGTTCATAGAGTATTATAAATTCCAATCATTCCTCTTAAAGAGGCTCTGAGCCTTTATTCTTTCTCCAGTGATTTAAAGTAATCACAAAATTTAAAACTAAAAAAAAAAAAAAAAAACCAAAAACAAAACCCCTCAATGTAGGGTTTCTCAGTTTAACTGAGAATTTAGAAAGCAATAGGCAGGTGCACTTGTCTATTTCATGCACGAATTTCTATTGTTGGATGTGTAGTTGTAATATTGCCTTAACTCATAAGATTTAGACACAGAGGGATAGCCTTCTTAAGATTACTTAAATTGGGAACCAATAATTTAAATTAAATGTTCACTTCCAACCACTTTAAATGTATTAAGTTGTTCAAAAGTTGTTGAGTTAGGAGAATATTTATCATAAAAAATAATTTTTCTAACTCTGGCAGGTGAAGTGTGATCCACTATTCTCAATGCTCTGCATATTTTGTCCACTGGTCAAAACTGATCAAATCACTACAGAAGAGTAGGTCATTTAAGGAAGAGGTATTTTCTTTTTTAATATTATCTAAATGCTACTTAACATCTCATATAAAACCAATGTTCTGCAAATTCATTGTTTAATTTTTTTTTTCAGGAAAACTGCATTCTATTCATATAGACTTGCATGTATCCTCTAGTTAGACAATTACAAATATATATATGAACACTACATCAAGAACTAATGATATACTATATGTTAGCTAACTGACTAGACAATAAAAAAACACTACAACCATATTTTAAGTGACTTCTAATATACCTTGGAAGACCACATATAATAAACTATAAATCAGTAAACAATTTTACCTTTGTATGATCATTTTCACACTTGTGACTTCACAAAATTAAAGTATATGCTTGAGAAATTCAACATTGTTTTTCGTATTTTTGATCTAGCTTCTAAACTCCTGGAAGATAAAACTATATACTTCTAATCTCTGTTTATCATTGAGCCTACCATTATGTTAGCTACATTTTTTTTTTTTTTTAATTAAAAAGAACTCTCGGGATGCCTGGGTGGCTCAGTTGGTTAAGCGCCTGCCTTTGGGTCAGGTCATGATCTCAGGGTTCTGGAATCAACTCCTGCATCAGTCTTCCTGTTCAGTGGGGAGCCTACTTCTCTCTCTGCCTTCTGCTCCCCCTGTTTGTGCTCCCCCTCTCTCTGACAATTAAATAAATACAATTAAATTTAAAAACTAGTTTAAAAAATTATAAAAAGAAAAATAACTCTCAGCAAAGGGCATTACCCACAATGGAATGTGCTACTTTGTGGTAGTGACCTTCTTCTAAGGATAGATTAGTCAGCATTTTGCAAGTATGTCAGAAGGAGGGAATCATTCACTTAACGGGAATTCAGGCTACATTAAATCCATGGTCATTTCCAATCTTACAATTTTGTGGATACGGATATATTGCACATATATTTAGAAAGTTTTAATGTATTTTTATATTTGTTTACTTTTTAATTTTTTTCCAATATTCTTCCCAGCAAAAATGTGTGCCATTCCATTAATCAGTATCCTACTTAGAAAGTTCAATTGAATGTATATAAAAATGCCACTGCTCTAATAAACAGCATTATTTGATGAATACATAAAAGTTAATCAATCCTTTAATACAAAGTTTCACAGTAGAGAGAGATTTGGGTAGGCTGGGTTTTCCTAATGCAGTTTTAATAGCTGTGTTTACAAGCATGCAATGTCTAAATCTAAATGTAACGTATAATTAATTTCATGAAAAGCATGTTTATTTTTAATTGAAATAATTTGTACTCTCTGTAATTTTGCCAGGAAACTCAATATGCACATACTTAAACATGTCAGAGGTGAATAGCTACACATTATATATTCATGAGTATTGTATTTCTGTGTTGCCAACACTAGTACTGTACATAATGTGCCCCTTAGCCCAGAAAGACATACACATTGTAATGACTTACCCTACAGGTTATCAAGAAATTAATGTTAAAAATTTCATACCAATCAGTATTGGGGGATGAGGGACAGATTATTTTCATAGAATCTTTGTTAAGGAAGTAAGTTCCTTTTCATCAATTTTGAAAACTAAATACACTTACTATGATTGAATTGAAAGTAAAGCTCATCATATTAAATTGAATAATAAATATTTGTGGAGTCATGTTATCATTCATAAAAGGATGTCAAATATATTACCTTATTTTATTTTATTTTTAATTTTATTTATTTTGTCAGAGAGAGAGGGAGAGAGAGCGAGCACAGGCAGACAGAATGGCAGGCAGAGGCAGAGGGAGAAGCAGGCTCCCTGCCGAGCAAGGAGCCCAATGTGGGACTCGATCCCAGGACTCTGGGATCATGACCTGAGCCGAAGGCAGCTGCTTAACCAACTGAGCCACCCAGGCGTCCCAATATATTACCTTATTTTAAATTCACCACAACTGTGAGGTCAGTTGGATAGCTACTATTATATATATTTTAGAGATCAGAATGTTGTGGCTTAGGAAGTTGTGGTCTTCTCAAAGTCACTTTATTAATTATTACAAAGCTAGTCCATGAAAACAGATTTTCTGGATCATCTGACGTGGTGTGGGAAAGAGTAGATCCTTTTTGAGTATATGTTGAATATACATTCTTGAGTGAAAATGTGGCCTTAATATATGGGGATCTGTCTCCTGCACGTCCCATCATGTTATAATGGCTTTGTCCATGAATGTTTTTCAGTGGTGTCCTTTGAAAACACTTCATTCAGAAAAGCTGATAGCTTTAAGTTTTGCTCATGAGCTAACTAAAGTTTCTGACTATAAATTCAAACCAGTGGAAGTTTTGAATATGTTTGCTGCTTTTTAAACTTGTAGGTCATCTTTGTTGAGTGAGGATGGGAAGACCCCTGCAACAATGATTTTTTTTGGTGTCTCATTAAAAATATAAAAGACCCATTGGGAGGGTATATGCTATGGTGAGTGCTATGAAATGTATAAGCCTGATGATTCACAGACCTGTAACCCTGGGGCAAATAATACATTATGTGTTAATATAAATAATTTTTAAAATATGAGAGGCCAATAATCATGTTTTTGCTAAGTTGTATCACTCTATCTTTTTCTGTCTATAACATAGATATTATGAGAAAATCAGGGAAAGGTCAACAGATGACATTGAAAAAGTAAGAGAAAGAATGGTTATCACTTCTTGGTGCTTGTTAGTGCAAAACTACAATGGCTCACTTTGATATTTTACAGAAATAGCTCATTTGGGTCACCCATGCACTGGCATATTAACTTAATTTCTGCCAAACAAGAGAGTCCATACAGAAGCCATGATTTATTGGGGGTAGATACAAATCAAAATCTCTGTGCTAAAGAGATGCTGGAATACAATTCCGATGTATGCAGTGAGGTGGAGAGCATGGAGGGTAGCTGACGCAAAGCCTGGAAGACCCTTCTCTCAGTGCCAAGCTGGGCTGTGCCTCAGAAAGTTCTGCTGCAGCAACAGGCACCCAGCAACATGCTGATTATCTAAGTCACCCTTGATCCCTGCTCTGCACTTTTGTCTTTGGAATTCTTCCTGATCTGAATCTTGTCATACATTTTTGCTTCCCAGTGTGGGAGTTATTTTAGGAACAGAACAACAAGAGTTAAGGTACTGTTTGAGTCACAGATTCCGGGACTGGTGGAGATGACAAGGAAGTAGTCACATCAGCTAGTAGGTTTCCAGAACAGCTGGAGGAAGACACACATTTGAGAGACAAGGAGAGATTGTAGTGCCAGGAAATTAAGGGTCAGCAACTGAGAATCAGTTCCAGTCCTCATACCTAAGACCTCTGTGAAGCTGTTCCTACAGCTCTGCTTTGGGCTAATGGTTCTTTTCTTGTGCCTCACCAGTGTCCTGTGTTTAATTCTTTATTCACGGTGCCTGACAGGGATTAAGAGGGTTAGGTTCTGAGTCAGGCACACCTGGGTTTCAATCCAGTTTTACCACTAACCTTAAGACTTTGGGTAAGTACTTAAATCCTCTAAGCCTCACTTTTCTGTTTTAGTAAATCAGAAATAAGTAGTACTTAATTCACAAATTGTTGAAGAATTAATATAATGCATATAAACTGTTTAGCTAGTGTATACATATATATTTCTATATATATATATAGAAATCTTTATATCTCTCTATATACTATATATATCTATACACTATGTATAGATATCTCTCTATATATACTCTTTATATACTATCTCTATATACTATATATAGATCTATATACTATCTCTATATACTATATATATACTATATACTATCTCTATATACTATATATATACTATATATAGATACATAGATATCTAATATATATACATATATATTAGATACACACACACACATAGTGATATGCCATATAGGAAATGTACCATAACAGTAAGTACACACTATACAATAGCCATTATTATTATTATTACAGAAACTGGAAAACTGTTCACAAAGTCAATTTTCTTCTCCTTCAGGGCAGAGAACTGGAGCATTTCCCTTTTTTGGTAGGCTGAATAATGGCCCAGAAAGATGTCCACATCTTAATCCCCAGAACCTGTGAATATATTACTTTACCAGGTAAAGGACACTTTGCAGAGGTGATTAAGTTAAGCATCTCAAGCCGGAGAGATTATTCTGGAAGATTCAGTTGGCCCAAATGTACTCACAAGGTTCCTTATAAGAAGAGAGGTGGGGGGGATGCCTGGGTGGCTCAGTTGGTTGGGCAGCTGCCTTCGGCTCAGGTCATGATCCCAGCGTCCTGGGATCGAGTCCCGCATCGGGCTCCTTGTTCTGTGGGGAGCCTGCTTCTCCCTCTGCCTCTGCCTGTGCTCGCTCTCTCTCTCTTAAAAAAAAAAAAAAAAAAAAGAAGAGAGGTGGGAAATTAAAAATTAGCAGTTGAAGATATGGCTCTGGAAGCAAGATGTTAGAGTGATAGAAGAAAGAGGCCAAAAGGTCAGGAACACAGTGACCATTAGAAATTAAAAAGAGATGAGGAAATGTTTTCTTCCCTCAGAGTCTTGATTTTGCCCAGTAAAACTGATTTCAGACTCTGGCTTCCAAAACCGTAAGAGAATAAATTTGTATTATGTTAAGCCATTAAATTCCTAGTAATCTGTTGTACAGGCAGTCGGAAACTAACATATCTAGCTGACTTACAGACGGGTACGGCCACGTGAGCAAGACCTACCTCATCAGTGAATGTGGGTAAAATCAACACCCTAACAAAAGATCCAGCCCGTAAAATGTCACACAATTCTTCAGCCTCTTTCATTCTCTATCCACCAGGTGGAAGCCAAGAGTTTAGAGGCGGAGTCTACCTTGGAGATAGTAAAACAGCAAGCTGAAAGGAGCTTTGATTTGTGAGAGACCATCTACTAATATCTTACTTTATTGAAATGATTTTTTTTTTTTGCATATCTTTACCATGAGACAAAACATGTCAAGGGAGTGGGTATGTTTCATCCTTGTATCTTTAGTGGCTATTATTATGCTTGGTGTATGGAAAGCAAATACTAGGCAGATATATTTCATCAAAATCAACAATAGTGATTTAAACTGAACTGAGAAGGTCAGAAATGGAAGACAGCAAAAGCAGATTGGGAAGCAGAAAGGAGAGTAGGTACAATTTGTCAAGACACAGTTTGAGAAAAAGTCAGGGTCAGGGATTAACTTGTAATGGGAATGGGCCGGTGGCTCATTTAGATGTAAAGAGCCAGATCAGTCATCCACTGTACACTGGTGACCATAGTAAAGTGGGATCAGAGGGAAACTTATGAATTTGGGACTTCCATTCAAAGTCAAGAAAAGGAATTTCTAGTTTGAAAATATCATCATTATCAATCTCTGGATCAGAAACCACTTGGCCTTGCCTAATTTATCCATTTTTTTCACACATGCTGTTTCCGTGTTAGAATAAATAAGACTGTGATATACTTTCTGCCCTGGTTCACATGGGAAAGCAATATAAAAAGGTTCACACTGGAATGAAACTGATTTAAAAAAAAATCAAATAAAATAAGGCAACCATCAGTTCCAAAAATTTTGTTGCCCCAAATAGGGTCTGTGATTCATAGAGAACATTTGCTTTTCCTATTTGCAATATACCTAAGTTCTGCATTATTTGAAGACCAATCCAAAAATTTTTTTGAACTAAATGCTTCTCTGATCTGGAACAAAGTTTTGCTTTTATCAGATAGTTCACAGGCCTTATAAAAGGCAAGATCATTGTCATTGCAGTCCCAAGATATAGTTTCTTTCTCAGTGATGCATAAAAGGATTTTCCTCTCTTCAAATGATAATTCAATTAAAAGCAAAGTTGGGAAAGAGGCTTTGAACTGCTCTGGTGAGAAAGGTCACTGACTGATCAGCAATCTGTTAGCACAGCTGTGTGGGGAAGAGACTTTCCAGCCAGATCATCACAAGTGGGTTCTTCATATCAAGTGAGAAGGCAGTTGGTTTTGCTTCCTCTAAATACTTTGTTAGTGACACTAGAGCCAGCAAACACACAGGCATGTGGAGAGCTTTGTAGAGACTTAGGTGAAACCCCAAATTAAACTGTCAAGAAAAGCCATCAGAGGAAAATGCCATAAAATTCACCATGAGGAAATAAATGGTGGTAGCGAAGCTGATTTATGTCCTTTCTGTTAAAAGTGTCCTGTGTCACTTTGCTTATCTCCTTGATCTTTGTATCACCAGAGGGGAGGGAGCTGCACACTGTGTTTATGCTTAATAAGTACTACTCCTGTAAGTCACATATAGTCAAGTCATTTTTTTATATTCAGTGATCTTATATCTTCCAATCTAAAACAGACATCTAAGTGGCAATGACCAAGAGATTTTATCATTGCTTACCGAAAAGAAAAATGTCTGCACCATAGGCAGCAAGAAATGGAATGCTGGTAACAGTTGGTTTTGGACAGATAGCAATCTAAGTTTAGCTAGAAACTTTGCCTGGGTGCCTCTCCTACCTAGCTGGGGAACTGGAAGACAGATGATATTGTTAAAGTTTCTTTATAGGATGAAAATTTTTACATTGGGTAATTTCATATTCAAACATGTCTCCAATCACTACTTTCAAATTCCAGTAGAAAAAACAATGGACTGAACTAAGTACAGATTAGAAATTGATTTTTAAATAATTTTCAAAATTGGAATATCATGGTACTTGCTTTCTTTAATAAATGCAAGTGACTCATCAATGCCACTGTAGAAAAAAATATAAATAAGGATTTTGCTTATCATAGAGCTCACTGTATATTATAAAATTTTGATGGCTAGTAAAAATAATAACAAAATTAATATTCACTGAATGAAGTCCATAGGCCAATGACTGAATCCAGTTATATTCCTTGAAAAAGAAAATGTCATGGTTTCTGAGTATCTCAGCAAGAGGGACCCAGGTGCTTTTCTAAGTTGTTTACATGCAGTATCTCATTTAATCCCTGTAACAATCCTTAGAGACAATTACTACTATTATCATAATTTTAAATGATCTTTAAAAACTTAAGTATAAACTTTATAACTCTAATTTAACAGAAAACATCTTTCTCTATGGATTACTAGTCTTCCTTCACAGATTTTCCTGAGTTCAAATCTAGGAGCGGGGGGATGGCAGACTCAGCCCCCTTTTTTTCCCAGAGCTTCTTATGGCAAGTAGTCCAGGACTCCTTATGTGAATTAACAAAAACTTAACCTTTATCATCATAAAAGGTAGATCTATTGCCCCCATCTCTCAGACAGTGGATGGCTACTTACAGTTTTGTAACTAGGAGGGGGTTATTCAAGTGATTTCTAAAAGAAGAATAAAACTTTGCTTAAAGCTCCTCTTGATTAAAAAACAAACACTAGAACCCATTGTCGATTGTTTATAAAAAATGTTCCTGCAATATAGTGAGGAGTTTTTCCCCCACATACAACTGTAAAAGAAGAACCACATGAAATTATATATTTATTGATTTATTTCTTTTAATAGAATAAGATCCTATGCAATTAGAAACTCGTAAGAAAAATTCATAGTTTACCTTATTCTTTCAGCAATGTATTTGGAGTAAGCATAATCCCAATATTTGAACCTGTCTTTCCTAGTTATTGGAAGCCTCTAGCAAAAAGGCTCAATAGTTTCACTTCTTCAACTCACAAGCTCCACAAGAATAAATCAGAATCAAGTGCAAATCTTAAGACTTCCTAAGGAGAAGAGGTCTGATCTGTACTGGCTGAATTCCAAGATTTACACTGGTCACAACCTTATTTCATATAAAGTTCACAGGCCTCCTTACCTTTGAGTTACTCTAGAAGTCAAAGGCACCCATCTATTTTTTTTTTTTTTACTTTATTTTGTTGGAGCAATATAGGTTTATTGAATATAGCTCTTCCATATACACCCCTGAATATAGCTCTTCCATATACACCCCTGTCCCCACACATGTATGGCCTTTCCCCTTATCAATATTACTTGCCAGAATTGTACTTTTTTATTTTTACCAAGGATGAACATATATTAACACAAAATAATTTCCCAAAGTCCATAGTTAACCTTAGGTTTTATTCTTGGTGTTGTACATTCTTACGGGTTTGGACAAATGTATAATGACGTGCATTCCCCACTGTAATATCATATATAATATTTGCACTGCCCTAAAAACCTCTGTGCTCTGCCTATTCATCTCTCAGGTTTTGCACCAAAATGCTAATAATAGCTTCACTTTACACGAGGTCATTGTTCTGTGCATATGTGATATTTTCTAAATCCTAAAATACCAACGATTTTAAGATATACTTTCCATTCAAGAATAACTTTTCAGGATAAACAAAATACCACAATAAATGCATACAGCAAATTTTTTTGTTGGTGGTGATTTGTCTCTTGTAAACTGATCAAACCATAATGAGATATAACTAAGTGCCATTTTCACGCTCTCTCTCTCTTTTACATCAGGAGTTGTTTGGTATGGATATTGATATTTAAAGAGTCATTTGACAGGTACAATTAGTTACGTATGTCAAGGTGAATAGACACACAATCCAAAAGAAATGTTGGAGTGGATTATGTGCCTTAAGGAAGGCTGCCCTGCTCCTCCCTCCCTGAGGGTCCTTAGTGCTCACCCATGAGAAAGACATTGGAACATGTTGTGCCTCATCCTCCAGAGTGCAGCCAGGGAGGTCTGCTGAAAGGAGCAACTGGCTCAGACAAAGTCCTCTTCTGCTAAGGTTAAGGGAAATGCATTAGAAGAGTTCTCTAGACATGAAAACTTCCTCAGTTTTTCAGGGGGCTAGCCATGGCACAGATGTGACTGAGCAAATGAGTGTGAACATTCTAGGTCCAGGAAAAGCTTCAAGTTAGCTGTGGAAAAGCCTCCAGTGTTCTCTGCTGGACTGAACTCCACAAGTGACAATGGCCATCATGACTAAAGCAACAGCTAAGTTTGCAAGGATATCCCAGTTACTATTCTCTGTCTCATCACAGTTTCTGCTCAGTATCGATGAACAAGACTGATGGGCTGATTAAGTCCCAGAAATTCTGAGGGGATGGGTGAAATAAGGCTTTCCACCAAACCTTTCACAATAAAACTCCACAGATAAGGGCATGTAAATATCCAGGAAATTTATTGGAGAAGAAAAAATATAACTTTGTTTATGTTTGCTTTCAATACTTTCAAAATGGCATCATTGTGTAATAACTGGAAGATACATTAAATGTTAATTCTAGATCAAGATTTAAGTCAAAATTAATCTGGGAGTGACTCTACCAATGTAAATAATTCTGAAAAAGTCAGAATAAGATATTCACATAACTAAACTCACAGGTTTGTAGGCAATGTATCAGCAGCCACTGTGAATCACACCCAGATCTCAGTGTGGTGATCACAGCATTTCTTCACAAATCAAAAATAATAAATAATAATAAGCTATAAACAGTTCTAAGAATGCTACATATTTAGTATATGTCCAAAAATGTTAATATATATAAAAATCTAAAATATAATGAAATGTATTTCCTACAATAATCTCACATGAGATGTGCTGTGTTTGCATCAAGATGTGGATATTCAAAATCCCCATCACTCCATTATATTATTTATATTCACTGCATTCTGTGTAATCTCAAAAAGTACTATATATTATTAAGATCTATCTTTAATCATTTAGTTCAAATTTTAGTGGTAACAATAATAATTTATTCCAGACATGATTAATTGCCTTATATATTAACCCTAATCCTTATAGAGATCCCATAAGTGAAGAATTATCAACAGTTTCTAGAAAATATGGAGTTTATTTATTAATTTATTCATTCAATAAATATGTAATGTTTGCCTGTTATTTGCAGATACTTCTCTGAATACTGAAGATTCAACATCAAACAAAGTAAATAAAAATCCCTAGTCTCATAAACATATAAACATACAAAATAGAAGCAGACAGATAGTGGAAATCAAAAGAAGAATTACCACCAGAGTTATAGGACAGAGACTTAGAATAGGGAAAAGCTCAATTTTAAATATGATGCTCAAAGGAGAGCTCTTTGAACCCTTAGAAATATGAAGGGAAATAATGTGCAAAAATGTAACTATCCAGAAGTAGGGAATCCCAAGTCGAGGGAACAGTGAGAGCACATGCTCTGAGATGGGACTGAATTTGGTATTTTTAGGAAGAATCAAAAATTCTTGGCAATGCTGGCCTTGGAGAATGAGTTTGGGAGTTTTCCTTCCATTTCTTTCTTTCTTTTTTTTTTTTTTAACAATTTGAGATGGATAGGTATTAACTCTTTTTTAAATCTCTGGGAAGCCATCTGGCCCTTAATTCCAAAACCTGACAGTCTCCACTAAAAAGGAAAATTACAGGCCAATATTGATGATGAACATGAAAACAAAAATTCTCCATAAAGTGCTAGCAAATTGAATCCATCAGTACATTAAAAGAATTATTCACCATGATCAAGTGGGATTTATTCCTGGGCTGCAGAATTGGTTCAATGTCCGCAAACCAATCAATGTGATAACCACATTAATAAAAGAAAGGACAAGAACCACATGATCCTTTCAATAGACGCAGAAAAATCATTTGGCAAAATACAGCATTCATTCTTGATTAAAAAAAAAACAACCCTCAACAAAGTAGGGATAGATAGAACATACCACAACATCATAAAGACTATATACAAAGGTCCTACAGCTAATATCCTCAACAAGGAAAAACTGAGAACCTTTCCTCTATGGTCAGGAGCACGACAGGGATGACCACTCTCACTGTTACTATTTAAAATGGTTCTGGAAGTCTTAGCCTCAGCAATCAGACCAAAAACAAAAGCAAAAACAAAAACAAAAACACAGTTGTCCAAATCAGCAAGGAAAAAGTCGAACTTCCACTGTCTGCAAATGATGTGATACTGTATGTAGAAAACCTGAAATACACCATCAAAAAATTGCTAGAACTGATACATGAATTCAGCAAAGTTTCAGGATATAAAATCAACAGACATCTGTTCCATTTTTATACACCAATAATGAAACAACAGAAAGAGAAATCAAGGAATCTATTCCATTTGCAATTACACCAAAAACCATAAGATACCTAGGAATAAACCTAACCAAGAGGTAAAAGATCTCTATCCTGAAAACTACAGAAGACATATGAAAGAAACTGGAAAGGACACAAAGAAATGGAAAAACATTCCATGACCATGGATTGGAAGAACAAACAATGTTAAAATGTCTGTATTATCCAATGTAATATACACATGTAATGAAATCCCTATCAAAATACCCACAGTATTTTTCACATAGCTAGAAAAAACAATCCTAAAATTTGTATGGAACTGTAACTGACCCCAAATAGCCAAAGCAATCCTGAAAAAGCAAAGCAAAGCTGGAGGCATCACGATTCCAGAGTTCAAGCTATATTACAAAGCTATAGTCATCAAGACAGTTTGGCAGTGGCACAAAAACAAACAAATAGATCAATGGAACAGAAGAGTAAAGCAGAAATGGACCCACAACTCTCTGGCCAATTAATCTATGATAAAGGCAGAAAGACTATCCAATAGAAAAAAGATAGTCTCTTTAATAAATGGTTTGAGAAAACTGGACAACGACATGCAGAAGACTGAGCCTGGAACACTTTCTTACACCATACACAAAAATAAATTCAAAATGGATGAAAAACCTAAATGTGAGATAGGAAACCATTAAAGTCCTCGAGGAGAACACAGGCAACAACCTCTTTGATCTAGGCTGCAGCAACTTCTTACTAGACACATAGGGAGGGAAGGGAAACAAAAGCAAAAATGAATTATTGGGACTTCATCAAAATAAGAAGCTTCTGCACAGTGAAGGAAACAATCAACAAAACTAAAAGGCAACCTGTGGAATGGGAGAAGATATTTGCAAATGACATCTGATAAAAGGTTAGTATCTAAAATCTATAAAGAACTTAGGGGGCACCTGGGTGGCTTAGTTGGTTAAGCACCCAACTCTTGATTTTCAGCTCAGGTCATGATCTCAGGGTCATGTGATCGAGCCCCATGTCAGGCTCCAGCTGGGCATAGAGTCTGATTTTCTTCTTCTCCCTCCACCTCTCTCCCACCCCCTCCAACATGTGCTCTCTTTCTTTCTCTCTAAAAAAAAAAAAAAAAAAGGAAAGAGAGAACTTATGAAACTCAATACCCAGAAAGCAAATAATCAGTTAAGAAATGGTCAGAAGACATGAATAAACATTTTTCCAAAGAAGACATCCAGATGGCTAACAGACACATGAAAAGATGTTCAACATCACTCATCATCAGGGAAATACAAATCAAAACCATGATGAGATACCACCTCACATCTGTCAGAATGACTATAAGTAACAACACAAGAGACAACAAGTACTGGTGAGGTTGTAGAGAAGGACAACCCTCTTATATTGTTGGTGGGAATGCAAACTGGTGCAGCCACTCTGGAAAACAATACAGAGGCTCCTCAAAAAAAGTTAAAAATAGACCTATGATCCCACATTACTAAGTATTTACCCAAAGGATATAAAAATACAGATTTGAAGGGGGTACAAGTACCCTGATGTTTATAGCAGCATTATCAACAATAGCTAAACTATGGAAAGAGCCCAGATGTTCACTGACTGATGAATGGATAAAGAAGAAGTGGTGTGTGTGTGTGTGTGTGTGTGTGTGTGTGTGTAGGAATACTACTTGACCATCAAAAAGAATGAAATCTTTCAATTTACAATGATGTGGATGGAGCCAGAGCACATTAAGCTATGCAAAATAAGTCAGTCAGAGAAAAACAAATACCACATGATTTCACTCATATGTGGAATTTAAGAAACAAAAGACATAAACACATGGGAAGGGGAAAATAGGGAGGGAAACAAACCATAAGAGACTCTGAATGATAGAGAACTAAAGATTGATGGAGGGAGATGGGTGGGGAATGGACTAGATGGGGATAAAGAGAGCACTTATTATGATGAGCACTGGGTGTTGTATGTAAGTGATAAATCACTGAATTCAGCTGAAACCAATATTACATTGTATGTTAGCTAACTAGACTTTAAAGAAAAATTTGAAAGGGAAAAAAAAAATCCCAGGCTCTTTGGAACATAGTCAAGGCAAAAAGTAGGAAGAGATGAGGAAGGAAGATAGAGTAGGGCCAAATAATGTAGTGTCTTCCAGACCATTGTAAGAAATATGGAGTTTTAATGTGGGCCAATGGAAGGCTTTCTGCTAAAGACTTACATGATCTAATTTTAATTTTGAGGTTCACTCTGGTGGTGGAATGATAATGCATGGAATGTAGACTGTAAAAGGTATGCAAGCAGGGCGCCTGGGTGGCTCAGTGGGTCAAGCCGCTGCCTTCCGCTCAGGTCATGATCTCAGGGTCCTGGGATCGAGTCCTACATTGGGCTCTCTGCTCAGCAGGGAGCCTGCTTCCCCCCCCTCTCTCTGCCTGCCTCTCCATCTACTTGTGATCTCTCTCTGTCAAATAAATAAATAAAATCTTATATAAAAAAAAAAGGTATACAAGCGAAAACCAGGGCACTAAGCAGGAGGCTGTGGGCCAAGTGAAAGAAGATGATGCCTTGACTAGAGTTTTAGGCTATGGAGATGATGAGGAAAGCTGAGCTTCAGAATAGATCTTGAACATGGATTTGCAGGACAGGGATAAGTAAGTCAATGGCTTATGTAATGCACACACTTACTCAGGTCCTCAAGTTAAGACTTAACTTGAGGACCTGAGTAAGTGTGTGCATTGTGGTAACATTTATTAAATGTATGAAATGTAGAAAAAGAGAATGGAGGAAATAAGAATACCAATGATCAGAAAATTAAATAACTTGTAGAGATGACCTAGAACTACTGGAGTTTGAATTTGGACTCCGCCCAGTCTGGTACCAAAGCCTACCCCCTTTGTATTGATCATACTACAGCAACTGCTGAAGGTATGAAAACTGCCCATGTGTTTCCTCCTCAAAATAAGTGGAAATTCTCTGTTGAAACCAGTTGATTTCCAGGCCTTTGGCAAATCCACAACTTTTTTTTTTTTTTTAAATCATTATGAGAGTTCTTGGGGGAAACCAGAAGGGAGATGTTGACCCTCTCGGATGAGTGACAATAGAATGCAGATTAGAGAGATTTGTACTTAATTGCTAAGAAGTTATTCACACCAATAAATAGTGGTGCTATTTATAGTTTAGATTCTGTAAAGAACCTGGGAAATAATGTGTAAAAACATTTTCAATTATCTTACTTCCTTTGGATGTACTCTTGAAATACACTTGCAATAGTTCTTGAGGCTGTTATAACAAATGTATTTTCTCATCCAGAAGCAGTGGGACAGGCATCAAAAGGAACAAACTAACATAATCAAAGCAACAGCTCAAAGAAATGTGGCAACTACAACTGTAGCTTCACTGTGTTACACAGGCTCCTGCTTGAAGATGCTCATGCAAATATAGAGGAACTCCAAAATGCAGTTTAACAGGAAATATTTTCCCTTGCTGATCGTGAGGGTGTTACCGTTGACAGAACAGACCTAGGTCAGTTCAAAACCTCCTGAAATTTGTTCATCATTCTTGGCACAAAGGCAAAACTGATGGAACAGAAGTTACCTACTGGTATGGCATCCTTTATCCATTATCCATGAAAGGTGCCGTCAGATGCCCTGAGGCTTTAGAGAGAAGTAAGACCATATGTTCACCACTCTGAGGGTGACTGTACAAAGCCACAGCCCTTGAGCCATACTGATGATGTTAGTTGGATAAAATGATGGCACCATAAGGTCTTTCTTTGTGAATTTTAATAAGTTAAATGCTCAGAAACATAAGGTTACGTGCCCCCTAAGACTCCAGCCTCACTAATCTATTTGTTTCCTGGCATCTTTGGAAAGTGCTGTCAGATGGGAGTGAATGCACTTCTTGAAGGCTAAGGTAACAGATGATTTTCATGGTCTTTACCCTGACATTTATTTGCTGGTAATAAGACAGTGTTTGGGCTAGGTGATGCTCCAGCTTCTCAGCAGATGGTAGAAATTTACAGAAGAATAAGCATGGCTTTTTCAGCAGCTGGGTTTTAAATAAAAGGCTGTGTCTGAACAGGATTTTGGATCTATGTTCAAATCCCAGCTCTTCCTCTTATTAGCTGCAAGACCTGGGCAAGTAAGCTAACTCCTCTGTGTTTCTGTTTTGTAATCAGAAACACAGAAATAAGAATACCTACATCTCATGATTAGTAGGAAGATTAAATGAAATAATGTAGGTGCTGCACAATGTACAGTGCTGAGAGTGTAGTGAGTATGAGGTAACCCTCCGTAGCCTACTGTCTCTGTGACTATGTGGTCTTAAACTTCTGTTTAAATCAGAAAGGAAATAAAAGCTGTATTTGTAAGCCACTGAAATGTCCACTGTGTATTTCAAACATTTTTTTCTGATCTCATCTTGTTAAACCATGCAAACAACTACAAATACTAGTTATTGGATTATGGGGACCTGGAAAAACACCTCAGCATACAGTTTGATCTGGCATGTAGCTAAATGTTGGGAACTCTGTCCTGACCATCAGTCTAAGAGGCAGTGTCGTAGCACCATAAAGGATTCTAAACAGCTGCTCCAGCTTCAGCTACCAGTGGCCCCAAAGGAAAGGGAATGCCAGGAAGAAACCACTGGAAGTACAGACACAATGGGGATAGGTGGTGGTGCAGGGATGCATGGAAATAGTCTATTGAAATATACATTGAAATAATCCAATGTCTGTTCATGCAAGCCTCATTTATTAACTACTTGGCATGTATCAGGCACCATAAAGACTGCTTGCCACGTAGGACAGCATAGCTCAGCGTAAAGACTGTAGGCACCAGACTCAGACACATCAAGGATAGAGGTCCTGGCTCTGTCTTTGGGACTTTTTTTGCAGGAGTTATCTCGGTGTGTGAAGGGAAAGCTAAAAATTGAATTGGCTCCAACTCCATAAACTATGGATTGCTTATGCATGGTCAGGCATATTTAGATGTTACTCATTTCCTTGTTTTTTAAGGCATTGAGAGGTCGTGCTTTCCAAAACAGTTATAGTATCTCTTGCTTTGAGACTCTTACCTCTGCTGACAACAGCAGGGGAGGACTGAAACTGTAAACTCCAAGCTGGGAAGCAAAAGCCCACACCTAATCCTGTTATTCCCAGTGCCAGGTAAAAATCTGAAGGCTTATCATAGTTTATCATCATTTGACTCCCATTAAATGGTTAAGTATTTCCTACTAAGACTCCCCACCCTAAATACAAGGCCCTTAATATGCAAAAATATGTGCAAACACTGAAGGTGTAAAGTAAGTGAGAAGTAACTATCAAGTCCTTTTCCTTCCTTACATGTGCCCTCCCTGAGTATGGACTGCAATGACCATTATAGCCTATTTTGGTTGTAGAGAAGCAAAAGAAAACCCAAAACCAAAAACCAACCAAACAAACAAAAAAGCACAGAGTCATATTATATATTCATTGCAAAAGTTGTGTGCCTTTCCATTGTAGAAATAGGAATTTCTCACCTCAATCTATCCCAGCCCTTCCTTAATTATGAAAATCCACACCCTTTAAGGAAGGAAATATGTGTCAAACTTTTTTTCAATCCCTTGGTTACATGACCAAGACTTGTTCACCCTCCTCAATGAGTAGTTTGAAAGGTCTCGGCAAAATCACACAGCTTCCTCAGCTAAGGGAAACCGGCTCCTGAAAGAGCACTCCTTATAAATTGTCTTGTCCATATGTTTCTGGAGGATGTGCCATCTGGGATTAGAGTGCTCATATTTTATGAAGCAGGAAAGAAAAAATATGTTCACAATTTAACAGTCCCATTTGGTGGGAAAGTGGAATTAAATTTACAATAAATTTATATCATCTCAATATGTGAACCCACTGTGCACCAGAAATCATAGTGGGAAAAAATCTGAGATTCAAAGAAAAGAGGTGTCCTTACGTTGTCTGCCATGAACAGGCAAGTGTGGTGGCAAAATGCAACCCGTGTTTGTCCTTTTTGTCATAGCTGAAAGAAGCAATGGCCAGGATAAATGGTTATTTGAAAGTAAATAATGCTAACTTCACCCAGTTTCAATAATGTAACAAGCACTTAGTAAGATCAAAATTGATGCCAAATGATCTATTGTAAAAATGACTATAACCCATTTCTTGACCTCAGTGTGCTTATCAGGACTCCCTCCTCCAGTTTTCTTGGGCATCTTTATAGATTCTTATTGTAGCACTCGCCACACTGTGCACACTGGTCATATCACTCCCTTCAGTGTGTCCAAATGACAGATTTCAGCCCTTCCTTGGATCATTGGATTAAACTCAGTCGGTTGTGACAAGCACTCTTCTGGTTGTTCTTAGCAACAGAACAGATTAAAATGGCATAGGAAATTAGAGTGCCGCACACATAAACTTATTACAGGAATGTATGTACTGACAAAAACACATATGCATATGCTGGATTTCATGTAAATTGTATTTCGTAGAATGGGTCACAGCTTAGAAAGCTTAAAAGCCATCCACCTATTTAACTAAAAGTCTTCAAAAGAAGGGTGTAAAATGTATTTCAAAAAATGGAAGGAACGTGGGTCAAAGAAATAATAATAATAATAATAATAATAGACTGACTTTAGAATCCATACTCTCTATTAAAGAAAGATTGACTTTAGCTCCTCTGGGAGGACAGTTCTGCTTACATTTCCCCACCACCAACTCTGTCTGCATATATCTCCATCACAGCACCCATCCAGTTGGTCAATTTACTTATGTGTCTTCTCTTTAGACCAAGGGAAACTGGAGGGCAAGGAATTTAAATCCACTTTTGAATCCCCAGGATTTAGCTCAGAGATAGGTACCTGGTAGGTGCTCCCTAAATATATACTGACATACACAGACATATGGAGAGCACTGTAGGAAGAAGGATTTTGCCCTTCTGTCATGCCCAAAATGGCTCAATCTGTAAGATGATAGACCATTGGAATAGACCAGAATGATTAAGCAAACAATGAAACTATTGCAGATTAATAGATATAAGCATGGAATTCTTTACAAGAACACTACATGCTTTTTGAGAGTTAATGTAGACTTACTATAGGTTTCCAAAGCATAATTTCGAAGTGATAGCCTATACCATGTTTAAGATAGGCTGTATTTATTGCCAAACATGGAGTCTTTCATTAGGAGAGAAACAAAAAATGGTGCCGGGAAAATTGGACAGCCACATGCAGAAGAATGAAATTAGGCCATTCTCTTACACCATACCCAAAGATAAACTCAAAATGGATGAAAGGCCTCAATGTAAGACAGGAACCTGTCAAAATCCTCGAGGAGAACACGGGCAGCAACCTCTTTTGACCTCAGCTGCAGCAACTTCTTGCAAGACACATCTCTAAAGGCAAGGGAAACAAAAGCAAAAAATTAATTATTGGGACTTAATCAAGATAAAAAGCATCTACACAGCAAAGGAAATAGTCAGAAAAACTAAAAGGCAACCTACAGAATGGGAGAAGATATTTGCAAATGACATATCAGATAAAGGGCTGGTATCTAAGACATATAAAGAACTTATCAAACTCAACTCCCCAAAAAACAAATAATCCAGTCAAGAAATGAGCAGAAGACATGAACAGACACTTCTTCAAAGAAGACATACAAATAGCCAACAGACATATGAAAAAATGTTCCACATCGTTTGTCATCAGGGAAATATAATGTTTATAGCAGCAATGGCCACAATAGCCAAACTATGGAAGGAGCCTAGATGTCTTTTAACAGATGAATAGGTAAAGAAGATGTGGTTCGTATATGCAATGGAGTATTACTCAGCCATCAGAAAGGAAGAATACCTACCATTTCCATCAACATGGATGAAACTGGAGGGTATTATCCTAAATGAAATAAGTCAGTCAGAGGAATAGAATTATCATATGGTTTCACTTATATAAGTAATATAAGAAACAGTGCAGAGGATCATAGGGAAGGGAGGGAAAACTGAATGGGAAGGAATCAAAGAGGGAGACAAACCATGTGAGACTCTTGACTCCAGGAAACAAACTGAGGGCTGCAAAAAGGGAGGTGGGGGTGGGGTAACCAGGTGATGGGCATTAAGGAGGGCACCTGATGTGATGAGCAGTGGGTGTTATACACAACTAATGAATCATTGAACACTACATCAAAAACTAATGATGTACTAACAGTTGGCTAATTAAATTTAAATTAAAAAAAAAAACAAAGAGAAACTCAAAATTAAACCTAAAAAATGTATTGAAGGAATAGAAAAGTAAAGAGTTGAAGTGAAAAGTAAGTGGGGAGAAGTAACCTACCTAAAAGTATTTCAGAGAAAGGACTGGTGCAGTGTCATAGTGATAGAATGGCCAAGAAGTTTCATGTGTTTAGGTCATTATAATAGATTGCTAACAGGTTACCTCCAAAAAGGAGTCATCTCTGGAATGTGACAGTGATGGTTAGATTTATTGTGGCCAAAGTGCTACTGACTTTCTATGATCCCATGATTCTGTAAAGTTTACAACTGACTTGGGGAAATGAAACTGAAATTCTGGAGATTGTGAACTCTGAATCTGGCTGAAGTCACCCACACATCTTGGGCCAGGATCCCATCTGAGCTAATTCAAGTTCTAAGACCAAGGTAACTGAAAATCTTAAGATCCAGGAATACAATCCTGAAGGAGGTACAAGAAATCAGCTTCCAGAGCTAAGTTTTATCAGTCCAGTAAAACTTGCTCTTTGTTTCCTACTATTGATAGTTAAATGTTTCTCTAAATTGTATTAAGATGTGAAAGTGTCAAGTCGTTGCTCTGTACCAACATGCACTGGTATTTTATTGTCATAGGCTGAGGGTGAGGACATGCAGGCAACCTGGTTGGCATAAGAGAAACATCTATTTATGTATTATCTGCCATCTGTCAGGCAACATGTATTACTTTGTATATGTTATTTTATCCAAATAAATACACATCTTACAAATAGTTTACAGAGAGATGAAGAAACTTGCCTAAGGTCACAAACATGGAAATCAGCAAAGTCATA
Organism: Enhydra lutris kenyoni; assembly: GCF_002288905.1. Classification (NCBI taxonomy): domain Eukaryota; kingdom Metazoa; phylum Chordata; class Mammalia; order Carnivora; family Mustelidae; genus Enhydra; species Enhydra lutris. The sequence goes on along the minus strand of NW_019154121.1, from coordinate 9,741,661 downwards.
AATGGAAGTCAGATCTCTTCAAATCCAAAGAATACCTATGCTTCTTTCACTGCTCCTCAAAAACACCTATCAACCGGCTACTGTATGCCAGAAACATTCCTCAGTTACTTTATTAATCTACCCCACATTCATCAGTTTCTTATTCTTAACTTCTTTTTAAAGATGGAAAAAGTAGAAGAAAAAAAAGAGAGAGAGAGAAGTAATGTTTCTTCTATGATTACATCGCTGTTAAGAAGTGGAAGAGATTTAGATACAGATCTGCTGACTCCAAGAACTGACTCCAAGAACTCCAAGTGTTAAACTGCCCTTAACACTCCACTGAACTAACCCACTAGTATGGGAAGTACAATTTACCTACAGCCTCTTGAGTCTAGATGATGTGGGCAAGTCATTTGCCCTTTGAGTCTCTCTCTCTCCTCCTATCCTTTACCTGTCTAATTAGGCTGCTGTTAAGAGCATGTTAAAGAAAACACAAAAGACTGACTTAGAAAAGCAGTGTATGAGACGACGTATACAGTTGCCCTGCTTTACACCAACATTCAGTGATTTGAGAGAGCATTATTGCATCATTATTTAAGGCTTAATCCTGTTTAGTGTTAGCATTTGATGTGAAATTCTGATGAAATTTATTAAATTATTCTGTTCTTGTTAATCTCCATTATAAAATCCCTTTCAATTTTTGCTAATTCTTACTGTTTGGGGAGGAACACGGTCTTAAAAATAAAAAAAAAAAATCTGAATCGCATAATTCTTCTTTAAGAAACAAAATTTTCTTAGCACTGCAAATAATTGATAAATTGAAGTCCAGCCTGGACTGTTTCAATAAATAAGACATATTTACTTGGTGCTACTAATACTTTTCTGGAAATAAGCAGATTTTATGATCTCGTTTTTAAAACATATCATAAAATCCTATGTAAGGGGGTGCCTGGGTGGCTCAGTGGGTTAAAGCCTCTGCCTTAGGCTCGGGTCATGATCTCATGATCTCAGGGTCCTGGGATCAAGCCCCGCATTGGGCTCTCTGCTCAGCGGGAGTCTGCTTCCTCCTCTCTCTCTCTGCCTGCCTCTCTGCCTACTTGTGATCTCTGTCAAATAAATAAATAAAATCTTTAAAAAAAATTAAAAAAAAATCCTATGTAAGAATTGCTTTATTGTTGTACCATATAAAACGCTGAAGTTTTCTGTCTGGGAAAAACACTCCTGTGTTTCTCCTTAACTTACATACAGAAAATACTTCTGACACCAGATATGTGCATTTTTTCCCCACACCAAACAATTCTTTGGGACACCAGCTGGGTGTCCAACAATTCAACACAGGTTAATGGGTCAGTCCAAAGGACTACCCCCCCCCATTCAGATGAGTTGCTAGTGGTAGGTCCCTGCATTGCCCACAACTTCTATTTGACTTGACCACAAATCAGAGTTTCCTATAATTCCCTCCTTGGATTCAATCACTTGCTTGAATAGCACACAGAACTCAGTATTAACTAATTTATTTGATAAAGCCTGCAGATAAAGAGCCAGATGAGGAGACCTCCCCTATATAGGGGAAGTCTAGGAGTTGTCCTGAGCTCATAAACTTCTGTCCCTGTGGCATTAGAGTGTGTCATCTGTCACTCTTCTGGCACATGGATATGTCCACCAACCAGGAAACTCTTTGATCCCTTTACTTTTGGAATTTTAATGGAGGTTTCATCATGTGGGCATGACTGACCATTAACTCAATCTCTAGTCCTTCACACCTTCCCAGAGGATGGGAGATGAGGCTGAAAGTCGCAAGCTTCTAATCATGGCTTAGTCTTTCTGGTGACCAGCCTCAATCCTAAAGCTATCCAGGGACCCATGAAGAGTCACTTCATTAGAACAAAAGACAGCCCTGTCACCCAGGAAATTCTGAGGGATTTAGGAGCTCTGTGTCAGGAACCAGGCAGGGTCAAGACCCAAATATTAAAACAAATGATACTCTTAGTGCTCTCATCACTTAGGAAATTACAAGGGTTTTAGAAAGCTTTGGCCAGGAACTAGGGTCAGAGATAGATATATACATATACATACATATATGTATGTATTGTATATATATATGTGTGTGAATATATATCTGTATATAAATATTTATTATTTGACAATATCTGTCTTTCATTTAGTGCAAAAGTAAGCTTCAGGCCAATAATTGCCAAGTATATATTAGTAGCCTCCGCATTAATGAGGTTTAGGTATCTCTATCTTATAAAGGAAATGACTAAGACTGTGTTACAAAGATGGGAAGTCATTGAATTATTACTTCCTTTTTACCTAATGCATGCAATACATTTCTTTCAAGATTTTTATGATTACATGACACAGATACAAGTATGCTGTTAAAAAAGAAACTCTCGGGACGCCTGTTGGTTCAGCGGCTGCCTTCGGCTCAGGTCATGATCCCAGCGTCCTGGGATCGAGTCCCACATCAGGCTCCTTGCTCAGCAGGGAGCCTGCTTCTCCCTCTGCCTGCCTCTTTGTCTGCCTGTGCTCGCTCTCTCTGACAAAAAAAAAAAAAAAAAAGAAACTCTCTTTGGTTTCTCAAATCCTTAGACTAGGCCCAAAGAAAGCCACTGGGTGGGCATAAACCAGTGAATTCACTTTTCTGACCAGCATGTTGGAAGCTGGGTCAATGGATCTTCACTAAGGGAGCTGCCATGCAAAGGCCACTCACAGTTCTGCAAAACTTTCTCCTGCAAGAGGGAAGACCTTCTCAGAATATCACGTGGTACCTTGTGAGACAGAATTAAACTGTTTTCCTAATTCTCAATATGAATAATTTTCAAGAAATGTTTCTCAAGAGGCCAAAGCTATACATATACCTCCCTTGATCTCCTCAGGAACTAATTTTGGAAATATATATATTATATATATATGTAATACTTTTTAATAACTATATATAACATAACTATATAATGATAATATAAATTATAACTATATATTATATTAACTATATACAACTATACAAATCACAAAATTATGAACAAACTGAGAGCCTTGCCTTTCCCAGCCACCAAAACATGAACAATGAACCATCATCATGCCTACTCTACCATTACTGGGTAAGCTTTTCTATTTCAGCAGAGATATATGAGAAACCGTTTCCAAATAGTTCAAAGAGCCATTTCCCTAATAAAAATCAAGTATTCTAACTATTTTTTTCTATCCATGTGAATAATTAACAATAGTCCTGTTCTAAAATAAATATAATCCATGTCTGTTTTCGGAAAATTACTTTTCACAGGAAGTTTTCACAATCATCTCACTTGATCTTCCCAGCAACCCTGAAAAAAAATGAGACATGAATTAAAATCTTCATTCCCCTACAGCAAAGACAACATTCCTACAGGATTCAATAACAGTAGCAGGGACTTGTGATTCTTGACATCTATGGTTATGACACCTTGTAAGTCACATGACCTCCCCACACACCCTGCATTGGAGAATACAAATGTGAGAGTTGAGGAGAACTGGACTGACATCATATTCAGGATTGCATGAACCATATTAGTGATGAGACCCAGTAACACTCTTCTTAAATTTGGAGGCCAAGGTTCAGCGCTTGTGAAAAATATACTGGAAGCCATTAACCTTCTATTTAGAAAAATGTACATGCATTTTAACATACACTACTGCCCACAGTTCTGGAAGGTCTCTAGACTTCCTTATGTCAACTTAGGAATCTCCATGGAATCTTGAAACTTGAAATTAAGAACAACTCACCTATACTCTGATAATCAGTGAATTTAAGTTAAGACTTTAACATTAGAAGCCAGATATTTAGGCAGACATATGTCAAAAACAATCAGTCAATTAATTTGACTTAATTAAAAATCAGTTAATTCAGTAAGGGAAAAAAAATCTACAGGTCATTAGGCCAAAAAAAACCAAAAAACAAAAACAATGGAGTGTTTATTTAAATTTGTGTCTCTAGCCATAGCTTTTTTTTTTAACTTCATTTATTTATTTGAGAGAGAGAGAGAGAGCAAGCTCAAGCAGGGGGAGGAGCAGAAGAAGATGAAGAAGCAGATTCTCCAAAGAGCAGGGAGTCTGATGTGGGACTCGATCCCAGGACCCTGAGATCATGACCTGAACTGAAAGCAGATGCCTAACCGACTGAGCCACCCAGGCACCTCTCTAGCAGTAGTTTAAACCCCATTTTCCTCCTGGTTTAACCCATTTCTTTCCTGTACCACCAGTACACTATGCACCTTAGACCATCTGAGATCGAGTCAAGGCAGAGAAGAGAACAGGAAGATAGGAGATGCCATGATGGCAAATGGTTTCACAAGTGTGATACCCAGGTGAAAAGTCCATCAGAGTCCTCTCTTTGTTCTCACAATTTAGACCACATCTGTATTTAAACTCTCTGCATCTAGACCAGTAGCTACTCTTTCAATGTGTACCAATAACTGTAAAGCAAGCACCTCTTGGTTCCAAGATCCCCCAAAGGTGAGCCCATTTAGGACCCTTCCTACACTGATTACTTCAACATGGCTCCAGGGTATAACAGAATATGTCTTCAAAATTTGCATTTCTCTAATTAGCAAATTTGCACATTAGCTACCTCCACAGCAACCAGCTGCCACTTGTTTCCTGTATGTATGACACCTCATGACACCACACAGCCTTCTCTCTGAATCCTCAATTAGAGGGCAAGATTACATCTTTGTTAGTCTGTGTGAAAAATATATGCCTTTACTCATTTTCCTTTCCCTTAAATAAACTTGGAATTGCCCAACTTCCAAAATGGGAAAAGAAAATATCAGAACTTCCATTACCCAACACCTCCAGCCTAAGATGGGAGGAAGGAGGTAGTGCTTATGATACGTTGCTTAAGATACTTTGGATTTAAGGGAGAAATGCTATAATCAGGAATGGCTTAAGAATGGACCATCAGTAGAGACTATCTAGGTATTGCTGAAAACGTTGATAAATACGAAGCATATGTTTTGCCTAAAGCCAATATCACTTTGGCTCACTCTGATTTTTCCCCCAAATGCAAGGAGATGTGATTATTCTGCAAATGAGGTAAAAACTATTGAGATAATGTCTATGTACATCATGACAAAGTGGTGAGCGATGACGTATTCCTCATTCTTGACTCTCTTAGTCTCCAGAAAGACATTTCAAATAAAGATCTAAGGTTCTCCTAAGTAGTACATGCTCTGCTGGATTGCATTTTACTCAGTTTAGCACATGCCTTTGGATACAAATGAGAAAGCTTTGTGGAAAAAGTTCAGTGGCTGTGAAATTCAATCCGAATAAAGAAACTATCATATGGAAGCACCATCTCCTCTTCCCCCACTAGAAACAATCGGTGACTTCATGAATATTAACAGTGGCAGAGACCTAAGACATTATTTTGTACATTATCTACTATAGTTCTCATATATGGAAACAAGAGTTGGAGAGAAGTGAAGTAACTTGATAAAAACTAAACACTATATAAGTAGCAAACGTAATTTAAGCATTACCCATCCTTCATTCAGCAAGAGTGGAATGTTTAACACATATGTGGAATGCTTAACATATACTAAGTACTATTCTAGATGTGGGAGATGTAGAGGACTTCTCCTCAAACAGTTTAGTTTAAAGGAAGAGATAAGCTTGTAAACAGAATCAGCAAAAGCCCATGAAATTGATACTATTAATTTCCATTTAATAAGTCAGAAAATTGTGGTTTTTGAGTGGTCACACAGCTCGTGAGTGGGACATTCAGATCTGTCTGATTTCAGAATTCATGTTCTATGCTTGTTCTTTGAAGTGCAAGAATTTCTCAACAAACATGATTGAATATGTATATGTGTGAGGTGGATGGTGGTAGGAGGAAATTACAGTATATGTATTTTAAATGTTTCATAATCCCCTCTAGTGAGCCCTCCAACAACCTCTACCAGAAAATAAACAGCAGAGGCAAGTATTTGCCCACAAATGCCGACCTCTGACCAGAAACATTTTGCAGGGGTACAAATAAAATTGTATTCGTCAATGCTCATTACCTTGAGCAGGATTGTGTGTGTGTGTGTGTGTGTGACAGATTTCTATTGATCCTTCCAGGCTATAAACAGTCAGAGAACCCATCTGTTAAGAGCTTTCTAAAAGCCTGCTCTATTTCATCTCACCTAGCTTCTCACCCTAGGAAATGTAAACTTGACAGGAAGAAAACAAGCAGCCGTTAGCAGCAGAGCCTGTCCTGTTAATGATGTTGGCTCTGTTGCATTCTGGAATGGTCAGAGCCACGCTGCAGTTTCAACTGACTTTGTAGAATGTACTCTTGGTGAGTTAAGCAATGTCATCTCAGTGATAAGGTGGGGAGAAGGTGACCATCTAAGCAGAAGATATGGGATCTGTGATGGGATGGATGTTTACTAAGCACGGTATTTGTCCCTTTAGAATAGTCTAATTTACATATTTTTAAAAGATTTTATTTATTCATTTGAGACAGAGAGATACAGGGAATGAGAGAGAGACCATGAGCAGGGGGAGAGTAAGAGGCAGAAGCAGCCTCCCCGCTGAACAGGGATCCCAACGTGGGGCTTCATCCCAGGACCCAGAGACCATGACCTGAGCTGAAGGCAGATGCTTAACCATCTGAGCCACCCAGGCGCCCCTAGTCTAATTTATATTTTATAATCAGAAGAGCATGAAACTATTCATAATCAAGGAGGATAATCCAAATTCAGCCAAAAGCACAGAGAGGAAATTGTCAAACTGACGTGTTAACTGTCTATGATATTTTCCTCAGTAGGAGAACTGAGTTTTAGGATTCTTTTTTATATAGAAGCTCCACTAGTACACAGTTTCACTTAATAGCAACAACTGCAACAATAATAAATACGATTTTTAAAATTTATTAGTATTAGTTACAAATTATCCATTACAAACTTCACAATGTGTGGTTTTCCTTAATCCCATTTCATAGGATGAAAAGGGCACCAAAAAACTTGAATTATTTGCTCAGTGACTCAGAGCTAATTAGTGACAGACTGCTGGAATCCACCTCAGGTCAATCTGACTCCAAAGCCATGTTTTTCTATGATGCATTAACTTCCCAAGTTTTCCACAACAAAGTATCACAAATTGGGTGGCTTAAAATAACATGAATATATTCTCTCACAATTAAAGAGGCTAAAAGTCAAGAAGTTGGCAAGGTCATGCTCACTCTGAAGACTATAGGGGAGGATCCTTTGCCGCTTTATCACTTCTGGTAGTTGCCAGCAATCTTTATCATCCTTGTCTTACAGCCGCTTCACTCCAATTTCTTCCTCCATCTTCTCCTGGTTATTTCCCCTGTCTCTGTGTTTGTGTCTCTTCACATAGCTTTTTTGCAAGAACACCAACTCTTGGCTTTAGAATCTTTTCTAAGGCAGAATGTCTTTATCTTATTCAACCAGTTATACTTGCGAAGGTCTTATTTCCAAACATGATCACATTCGGAGGTGCTGGTGGACATGAATTTTGAAGAAGAACGTATTCGACCCAGTACACAGGACAATTAGGCAAAATAAATAAAAGGTTAACTAAAACATATCCACATTTAAAAGGAAAAAACCATATTTGCAAATGACATGATTACATGTTTAGAAACTCCTAAGAAACTCACAGACTCTTTGAAGTAATTTTTAAAAATTCAGAAATGCTGCAGAATACAAGTTCAATATACAAATATCAATTATCTGTCTTAACATAGAATAGAAAAAGCTTCCTTTTTAAAAGCATCCCCAAAATAGCATATTTAAGAATGTATTTAACAAAAGTACAAAGTTGTATACTGAAACTTTGAAACATTATTGAAAGTAATTTAAAAAGATATATATATATAGGGACGCCTGGGTGGCTCAGTGGGTTAAAGCCTCTGCTTATGGCTCGGGTCATGATCTCGAGGTCCTGGGATCGAGCCCCACATCAAGCCCCACATCGGGCTCTCTGCTCAGCAGGGAGCCTGCTTCCCCCTCTCTCTCTGCCTGCTTCTCTGCCTACTTATGATCTCTGTCTGTCAAACAAATAAACAAAATCTTTAATATATACAAATGAAAAACATGTATTTTGATTAGTTGGAGGACTTAATATTGTTAAAATGGCAATAATCCCCATATTTATCTAAAGATTTAAGAGAATCCCTATCAAAATCCCAGCTGGCTTTATTTATTTATTATTATTGTTTGCAAAAATTAGCAAGCTGAATCTTCTTCTTTTTTTTGGGCGGGGAGGGGGGTCCTGCACCAACTGAAGCAAAGTCAGAAGTCAGAAGTGGGAACAGATGACTTTGATGAACATGATTGCAGACACTTAAGGCTGAGTCAGCTGTATTCAGGCCAGAAGAGTCTCAAAAATAAGGCAATCATGACTTCTGTGTTTGAGACTGCTCCCAGAGAGGGCTACAGAAGCAAGGAAAGAAGCTGGCCAATGTTAGATTACCAGACAGGGCAATGGTCACTGTTAGATGGGGTGACTTGGGGTCACGGGAGGCAGGAAACCCTTGAGCCAGCACTCAAGGTGAATGTCTTTGCATGGCCTGTGCACCACTCCAAGCAAGCAATCTCAGGGGTTCTGGAAGTGTGTTACCTTTGCAATATGTTTTCCTCAAGATAAGACACAAAGTTGAAGCCCCTGGAGAGATGAGATCACCAAGGTGGAACTCCCACCAGGGGCAGCAGGGGGTGAGAGCCAGAGAGCACTTTCTGCAGATGCTGCTCCTTCCAGGTCCAGCTGAGTCCTGCAAACACTTGTAGGTGCCTAGGAGAGTTTTGCAGTTGGGACAGCAGAGGCCCACATACTGCAGGGTGTCTACACAGAAAGGGATGAAGCAGCTGCCCGCTAATGTACCCCAGCAGACACAGGTTCCCACAGGAGAGCCAGCTGAGGGCGCTGGCATGACAGGAAAGCTGTGTCACAAGCGCCTTGTTGCAGGAAGGACAACACCTCTGGACTGGGCGTGGAGCTGAAGAAGGATACTGGTTGCTGCATGCAGACCATCTGCCCAGCAGTTGTACTGGCACTAGGGATGGGCACTGGCTGGGTGCAGTACCAGGAGGATTTGGGCCCTTCCCACCTCTACCGGTCACCAACCCCTGATCGGCCATGGTAGGAGTGCAGGAGGCACGGGGAAGGAACTGTTGAGCACCACCATCTCTTCATGGAATGGGGCATGGCTGGCACCAAGGAAGGCCTAGCAGCCTCCTGGTAAGATCTTGGAGCTGACATTCTACTGCCTTTGCCACCAATCAAGCCAATAAGCTGATTCTTAAATTTATATCAAAATGCAAGGGACTTGAGGGTATCATGCAAAGTGAAATATGTTACTGAGGTGTAGAAAGACAAATACCACATGAATTCACTCATAAGTGGAATCTAAAAACAATAATAACAACAACAGATGAATAAACAAACAAAAAGCAGAATCAGACATAAGTATAGAGGCCAACTGCTGGTTGGCAGAGGGGTTGGGGTGGGGGGGGTAGGGGGATCGGACAGAATGGGTGAAGAGAAGAGGGAGATACAGGTTTCCACTTATGGAATGAATGAGTCAGGGAATAAAGGACACAGCATAAGGAATACAGTCAATGATACTATAATACGCATTGTTACTACAATGTATATTATAATATGGACAGATGGTAGTTACACTTGTGTTTAACATAGAACAGTGTATAAACATGTTAAATCACTATGTTGGACACCTGAAACTAATGTAACATTGCATGTCAACTATACCTAAATTAAAAAAAAAAAAAAAGAAATTCAAAGGACCCAGATAGTCAAAGAAATCTTGAAAAAAAAAAAAAAAAGGAAATTGGAGTTTTTAATTGACTGATTTCCAAACATGCTAACAATCTACAGCAATCAATTCAGTGTGGTACTGGTATAAGGATAGACATAAGTGTCTTCTATCCTATTATTATCCATTATCCCTGTTACCACTGTTATCTCAGTGATATGTTCTATCTCACTGATATATCAAGATAGAAATATCATGGGATTACAAATGCAAGTCCAGAAATAACCCTTTACATTTATGGTCAATTGATTTTTGACAAAAGTACCAAGACAATTCAATGAGGAGAGAGTGGTCTTTTTAACAAATGGCCCTGGAACGATGGGATACCCATATGGAAAAAAATAATAATTGGACTCCCACCTACACCATAGACAAAATTTAACTTGAAATGGATCCAACATGACAAATGTATGAGCTAAAATTATAAAATTCTATGAAAATAATGTAGGTATAAATCTTTGTGATCTTGTGTTAGACAAAGTTTTCTTACAGGTGATACCAAAAGGGCAAGTAATAAAAGAAAAAGGGGCCTCTGAGTGGCTCAGTCAGTTAAGCATCCGACTCTTGACTTTGGCTCAGGTCATGATCTCAGGGTGTGAGATCAAGTGCCATGTTGGGCTCCACACTCAGTGTGGAGTCTGCTTGTCTCTCTCCTTCTGCTCCTCCCCCTACTCACACACTCTCTCTCAAATAAAAAATAAATAAAATCTACGAAGAAAAAATAAATTGGGCTCCAAAATGTACAACTTTTAAGTTGAAACAATGTCTTCAAGAAAGTAAATATACAACCACAAAATGGGAGAAAATATTTTTAAATTGCATATCTGATGAGGAATTTAGTAAAAAAAAAATGTAAAGAACATTTACAACACAATAATATGCACACAAATTACCCTCTTTTAAAAATGAGCAAAGAGTATGAATACAAAGTTCATTAGACATATGTACAAACAGCAAACTCATGAAAACACCTCCGACATTATTAATCAGGAAAAAGTAAATCAAACACACAATGATATAGTGCTTCATAACCACTAGGATGATTATAATAAAAAGCGACAACAGAAAGTATTGGTGAGGATGTGGAGACAATGGAACCCTCTCATACATTGGTGTTGGGAATATAATATTGTGCAACTACTTTGGAAACCAATTTGGCAGTTCTGCAAAATGTTGAACCAGCCATATGAACCAGCAAATCCAGTTCTAAGTATATACCCAAGAGAAGGCAAAGCATGTGTCCACATAAAAATGTGTACATGAATATTTATGGCAGTATGTTTAAAATAGCAAAAATCATGGAAACGGCCCAATTGTTCATCAGCTGATAAATGGATACAGAATATGTGGTGTATTCACTTACACAAAGCCATACTATTCTGCAACAAACTGGAATGAAAGTACTGATAACATAACATGATGAGCCACGAAAACATTATGCTAAGTGAAAGAAACTAGCCAGAGAATGCCATTTATTACATGATTTCATTTAAGTGTAATGTCCAGAATAAGCAAATTCATAGAAACAGAAAGCAGAGTAATGGTTTTCAGGGGATGGGTACAGAGTTTATTCTAGGTGTGATGAAAATTAGGCAAAACTACATTGTGGTAATGGTCTCATTATTTTGTGAATGTTCTAAAAATCACTATGTACACTTTAAATGGGTGAATATTGTGGAATATGAATTATATCTCAATTAAGCTGTTTTTAAAAACAAAACAAGAAAGCTTTAATTAGACAGAATTTTGTAAAAAGTTCACAAATTAAAGGCCATGTTTGCCATCTAGAGAGATTCTGACAGTTTTCCTTTATAGAGTCTCTCTCAATCTGTTAAAATAATTAGTCTTATACTCTGTGCAGTCTGATGAATATTTCCATTTAATTTCTTTGTTCTGAAGTCATTTTCCTACTTCTTCTTCTGATCAATTTATTTATTTTTCTTAGTATGTATCTCTCAAATTGGCCTAATTTGCAAATTTCCCATACTATTTACACCATTCTGAGAGAGAGTCAAACTGCTAATTAAATTGGATCTAATACAAGTCTCATGACACCCACCCAGAGAGCCCAACAAGGTGCATTTATATTTATCAATTCTTTTTGTTGTTAGTCTTTGATCAATTTGCTCTCTGGAATCTCTCTATGAACATGACTTTATTTTTAGAGAATAGGAGGACATAAAATGTCTCTATTGATTAGTACATAAAAGAAGATAAATAGGCATCTTTTGAACATTTTAAAATTAATTCCTGCACTGTCTCCAGTCCATTTAAATTACATTAGTTTATTGCACTTAGTGGATAACTTGTATTTTAATATCAATATTTTAGAACTATAGGGTTAGATAAGGTACTTAAAGTTACATCTATAGGTGACATCCAGGCACCATAATTTCAAATTGGTTCTTGTTAAGGAATGACACTTATCCTAATTCTTCATTCCCATCCTCCGCTTTTTTTTTTTTTTTTCTTCTCAAAGGGAAATAACTTGTTCATGCCTAGAAGAGAAGAGCATCAGGAAGAATTCCAGTCCCACTCTCCACCCCCATCTCTGACTCATCTCAAACTGATTAAATCAGTAGGTGGTGATAGTAGTGGAAGGGTTTGATTAATTAACACTGTACACCCCAACATATGGTGCCACGAGATAGGAAATTTGGATAAAGAGAAACCAAAACTAAATAGGAGTTGCAATGAAATGTCAGTCTTATAACCTGAAGTGCAGGTTTCCTAATAAAGCGCCATTGGAGGACACTGTAATTCTTTCCTCACTGACTAAATCCAAGGCAATGCAACTGTGAAAGTGTGGCTTCCTCACTAATGTCTGTGTCTGGTGCAAGGTACATGGGGGCATGGATGGCCAACTATGATAAGCAGGAATAGTGAGGATGAACTTAATCCACCTGAATGTAAATAGGTCCCAGACAGAAGGAGCAAGACCCAAAAGTTCAGGATATAGTTTACCTCTGCTCTAATTTCATCAATCAGAAATACCATTCCTCCTTGGTAGAAAGGTGGAAATCAACAAAGGGAGAGAGAGCAGAAGTGTCTTCCAACACAATTTCCTTCTCAGGAGGGACAGGAGCTCCGTACCTCTATCTGATTCTTTGGGAAAAAGGCTTAATTCAAAAGCCCTTTTCCCTTCCCAGCAGCTGAACAGGCTATTGGACATGCACTAACCAACTTTTTGGTCAATGGTACTCCTTCATGTGAGTGTCTTAAAAGTCTAAGCAGTTATAAGCCAGTAAACTAAAGAATTTCTCTTCTCTCTCTCTGTCTCTCTCTTCATCTCTGTCTCAATCTCTCTTATCCTTCAAAACATTTTTGTGGTCCAGTAATTTTGAAGCCTATGCCTTTCTCTGAAATCAAGATCCTATCTCTCTGGTCATTCTGTACTATTTGCCTCACTTTATTTTTAGTTTCTCTCTTTGTTACTGTCTCAGCTTCACAACTTTTATCCAGACCATACACCCAGTTGATTCTTACCTTGACCTCTGGGACCTCTTTAGACTAAATCTATGTCCTAAGTTCCTGCTTATCCAGGGAGAAAAATAAGAAAATGTGTTTCATCCAGATCAAACTCAAATTGATCTAATGTTTATTTGGCACCTACTGTATCATAGATACCACATTATGCCTATCCTACTCTGTTCAACAAGCCTGTGAAAGGAGACTTTCATCTCAACAGCACAGATTATAATAAGTGATGTTGATTGTTTCTCATGTTTCTCAGTCATATTATAATTGTTTTACATGTTTGCATGTCTAATCTGTACAGTAAATCTATGAGGTATGTGCTATTTCAATGACTATTTTAGTGATGTAGAAACTGAGGCACCAAAAAAAGGGTTAAGAAATATTTCAGTATTATATCTAGTAAGTGACAGAACTGAGATTTTAATACAGGAAAGGTTATCCAGAGAAAAAATTATGGTAATAAAAATAGAATAACTTGGCCAACTTCATAGCTAACAAAAGCTGATGTGAGAATTCAAACCCAAGATTTTCACCATGATCTCTTTTTTATTATACTACATTTCTTAATTAAATTTTCTCAGTGTATTGATGCCAATGCCATGTAGGAAATATATAAAAGTCTTGCTGAGATCAAGATGTAAAGTAAAATCTCACCTATAGTCTCTGAGCTGTTTATCACTGTTTTCCTCAGTATTTCACTCACATAATCATACCTTTCATCTTAAAACTATTAGATAATTATCAATTATTTTGAGCTCATCCTGTGTACCGTTCTGATCATAGTACCCCACTGTTCAAAATGCACTTGTGGTTCCAAGTGTTTAGAGAAGAAAGTCCCAGATCTTTTACATTGCATTCAAGGACTTCCATAAATTAGTGCCTGGATATCTTACTGATAAGAGCTTTGCTCAACCACCTTATCTCATTTTAAAACACTCCTCTTCCCTAATCAACACATGCAATGCCAGATTTAAGACTTTCCCTGTTCACCATGATTTCTAATAAGTAGTTATTTTTCATCTTAAGTTACATGAAAACCTCTATTATATGAAAGGATTTGGAGGGTGATATATATATATATATATATATATATATATATTCCACAATGGAATAGATGAAAATGAAGAAGATAAAATACATATATATATATATATCTAGATATATCTATAGATCTATCTATA
>NW_019154121.1:9672756-9726804 GCF_002288905.1 Enhydra lutris kenyoni | reverse complement strand
ATATGTATTTTTTCTTCTTCATTTTCATCTATTCTATTGTGGTTATTGTAGTGTCTTATATCTGTAGTTGTGTGTGTGTGTTTAAAGTAAATGGCTACTCATTGATTTAAACTGAATCTAAATGTAAAGCTGGATATGGCCATATAAAAGGTTCTTAATATATATTATTATTCATTGAATTGTAGAGGATGCAAAGAAAATAAATTTCATTTTCTTAAGGAAACTACCATCTACTTAAAAATAAGAGCAATACAAGAGAAACAAGGAAGACTAAAGTACAAATTGCACTTGATTAGCATTTAAAGAGGTTGTATAGACATCATATATTACACAGGGCTCAGGAAATTATACAAATAGGAAGAGTCAGGGAAATGAAACTTACAAGTTTGGAACTTGAGGTAAGCCCTAAAAAGTAAGATATGGATGAGTGAAGACTAAGACTAGTGCACCTTAGATGACTGAAAAATCCATAGGAAATGTCAACTCATTTTCAACCATGGTATGGAAAAAGACCACTGTCTTGAAGACTCAACATAATAGTAAAACCATAGCTCCCTTCTTCTCAGTCACCCTAGTCTGAAACTAGTCCATGATGACCATTAACTTAATGTTCCATTGACTTTTATGAAATGTCAACAATTTCCTCTAATAATTATTTCTTCCTAACCTCTTTTATTAAAAAGCTTACTTGAGCTCCCTTATCAAAAGTCAGTTCTCATTACATCTGATGAACCATAGTGGGATGTATGATTCCACACCCCTGGTATCAAGCCAAGTCAGGCCAAATATACTTTCTCTCCCATGGACTCATTAGGACTTTTGATCGGGACTCCATGTAGTGCTGGGTTCAGTATAACAATAGGTGTGTCACAGAAGAGAAAGTAACACTACAGAGACAAAGAAAAGAATGAAAGAGGCATGGAAAGAGAAACAGAAATGAGAATCCAAGCAATCTCGAACACACAGAGAGGGTAAGTTTTCTCATATCTGACTCCCAATATATGGCAGGCCCTTTGAGTCTCTCGAAATCTGTGATACATATACATTTCCTTTCATTTCTTCACTCTAGTAACCATTCCACCACACCAAAGCCTTAACCCACTCTTCTTACCATCTTTTTAACCTTCTCAACTTCCTCTCATTTCCCTTGGACCCTACTTAAATTCCAAGGTCAATCATTAAACAGTCTGTCACTTATTTTCTCGTCTCCTTATCTCTCTCTAACTTTGCCATACTCATTTTGTTGAAACTTCAAACATTTTTTAATCCAATTTCCCAGTTATTCTAGGTTTAATATCATGTAGCTAAAAGTACCTAGACAAAAACTCACAACCATGCTGTCTGAATCTATTTTTGTATAGTGATCTCTGATTGCAAGGGAGCCTTAATACTGCCCATCAATCTTACTACCTTTCCCTGGACCATCTATTCCTGCAACCTCAATGTGGTGATTTTATATTTTCTACCTCCTCAAACCTCCAGTCTCTGTTCTCATATCCCCTATCCTCACTCTCAGATAATCTTTCTTCCCACAACCTAAAACATCAGAAACAATTACAGAACTTCCAAAAACTCCCACCTCCACATCTCACACCTATGGGCACGTTCTTTCTTCCTGTCAATGTAGAGGATATTTTTATATATTTATAGAAATTTATGTTTCTGCCCTGAATTGAGGATTCGTTCTCTAACTCCTATACTTAATATCATCACTAATGTTATAAAAACCAGTTTCTTTTCACTCTTCCTTTTCTGTTATGATCCACATCCATCCATCAACAGTATCTATTAGTTTGCAAATAAAAATATAAATAACATCACAGCTCTCCACTTCCCTCTGCTCTGAACTGCCATCATTTCTTGCCTGAAATACTATAATGGCTTCCTAAATTGCTCTGTTTACACCCCTGCCTTCTGAAATTTATTTTCAGCAGTTTCAAGAATGATTCTTTAAGAATTTAAGTCAGGTTATGACAAGATTTGTCTTAAAATCCCCCAGTAGTTCTCCACTATTGCTCATAGTAAAAGGCAGTGTCTTTCATTGACCTACAAGGTCTTTTGTGACTTGTCCTTGGTCATTCTTTTCATCTTATTTCCTACCACTCTCCTTCCTGACATCCTCAACTCCAGCTACACTAACCCTCTGCCAGTTTCTGAATCACATCAGGCATTTATCTCCTTCATGGTTCTAGAATTTCTTTTACTCTCTCCCTGAATTCACCTTCTCATAGATAGACCTGAATCACCCCTTATATCCTAGAAGTCTTTAGTCAAATGTTCTTTCTCAGAGACTACTTCTTACCAATGCTTCCTGTTAAAATCCTTCCTGAATTAGCAGCAGGTTGGCCAATCATCCCTATTTTCCTGAGAGTATTCTATTTTAGCACTCAACATTTTACAATTCAGTAACTCCCTCAGTTCTCAGCAAACTGGGAGAGTTGGCTACCTTAATAGTGGTCACCCTTACTCACCCATCATCTGTTCTCTTTCCTTACTTTATTTTTCCCTATAGTATGTTTTGCCACCTCATGTGCCAAATATTTAATATACTTGTGTTTATTTCCTTCTCTTTTCCATTCTTTCACTGTCATCTCCATAAGGGTAGGGGTTTCAGTATGCTTTGTTTCCTTTTGTATTCCTTGCCACCTAAGATAGTGCCTATAGTAGGACCTTTTTAATTATTAAATGAGAAAATCAATAACTGAATAAAAGAAGAAGTATATCCCTTAATTCCCTGTATTTGGTTCATTTAGATTAGTTGGGTTTCTCTTTCTTACAAACCAATGAACTTTAAATCTACCAACTCATTATTTGGGACCGAGCTCTAAATTGTTTCTTACAGCTGTGTTATTGATCCTAAACTCCTCTGCATTAAATTTCTTTTCCTTTTTGGTTCAGTTTAACTCTGACAACTTCTTATGTGGAAATTTTCCAACGCACAGCCAAGAGCTAAGAGATCACATGGCAAGTGGTAGATAGATGAGCTTTATTGAAATACAGGAAAGAAAAGCTGGGGGTGGGTGTTCCGTTTAAGATGGCAATATAGGAGATTCCCAAAATCACCTTCTCTGATGGACAAACAGAATCTACAGATATATAGGGAACAATTCCCCCTGAATTGACAGAAAATGACTGAGAGGCTCCTATACATTAAGCAAATGAGAAAACAAGCAAACAAATAAACAAAACCATCACAACTGGTAGGAGAGGCTGAGACACAATCTCTCCATAAACCACATGCTTGGCATTATGACATACAACTGGGAGAGAATTCACTATGCCCAGCTTTGCCCTGAAAAGTTAAGGGTTTGGACACAACATCTAGCACCCCAAATTTATGACTGCTACCAGAGGGATGGGCCCTCAAACACTTAGCTCTGACAGTCAATAGGGCTTGCTTCCATGAGACCAACTGCACTATGGAAAACAAAGAAATAGCTCATAATGGGGTCATAAGGATTCTCCATGTCTATACCTCAAAGACTCACAACAGACAGAAATACCCAAGCCCAATCTTTCCCTTAGAGAGGTTTATTCATGCCCTTTTAAAGCTGCTTGCTGGGGCGCCTGGGTGGCTCAATCAGTTAAGCATCTGCCTTGGGCTCAGGTCATGATCCGAGCATCCTGCAATCAAGCCCCACGTTGGGATCCCTGTTTTTCCCTCTCCCTCTGCTGCTCCCCCTACTTGCGCTCTCTCCTCTCTCTCTCAAATAAATAAATGGTGCTTGCTGATGGGTCAGCTTCCAATCAATCCATATCTAAGTGCTAACTGAGATCCTCCCTTTGGGGACAGTGATAGATTTTGGTTCACCTTCAACCACTGGGAGACACTAAAAACAAAAATCTCCTTGGGCAATCACAAAGGTTTAAGAAACCACCAAGAGCTAGGGCAAAGGTGAACAACTTTAATCAAATGCTGATAAGTGATTTACCTAATAAACAGTTAAAACTAATGGTCATAAATATGCTCACCAAAGTCAGGAGGACAATGTATGAACAAAGTGAGAATTTCAACAAAAATACAGAAAATATAAGTACTAAGCAGAAATCACAGAGCTGAAGAATATAATAACTGAACTGAAAAATTCAACAGACAATTTCATAACACACTAGATCAAAGGAAAGATAGGGTCAGCCAACTCAAAGATAGGGGAGTTGAAATTATCCAATCAGAAGAAAAGAAAGAAGAAAAATGAAAAAGATATTTAAGGTACTTCTGGGACACCATGAAGCAGATCAATATTTACATCATAAGAAGGAGAAGAGTAAGAAACACTTTAGGATTTTTTTCTCTCTTTCTGTGAAACATGCCATTAGAATTTTGATAGAGATTGCATTGCATCTGTAAATGGCTTTAGGTAGCATGGCCATTTTAACAATATTACTTCTTCCAAGAAATCTAGATAAAGCTGAAGACCTCATACTTCCTGATTTTAAACTTTACTATAAAGCTATAGTAATTTGGTCAATTAATTTATGATAAAGGAGCCAATTATATACAATGGAGAAATGATATTCTTTTCAATAAATGGTGTTGGAAAAACTCAACAGCTACATGCAAAACAATGAAACTAGACCCTATCTTATTCCATACACAAAAATCAAACTCAAAAGGGAATAAAGACTTGAATATGACACGTGAAACATTAAAATTCTTGTAAGAAAAAAGGGTAAGCACCTTTAAATCAGTCTTGGTAATTTTTTTTTTTTTGTATTTGATACAAAAAACAAAGGCAACCAAACAAAAATAAGTGAGTGGGACTACATTAAAAAAAACAAAACCAAACACTTTTGCACAGCACATGAAACAATCAACAAAATGAGAAAACAGCCTACAGAAATGGAGAAAGTATTTCCAAATCATATATCTGATAAGTCATTAATATCTGAAATATATAAAGAAATCATATAACTCAAAAGCAAACAAATTATGGAGTTGAAAAATGGGAAGAGGAACCAAATAGACATTCTTCTAAAGACACACAAAGAACCAAGAAGTACTTGAAAAAATACTCAACAACCACCAATCATCAGGCAAATGCAAATCAAAACCATGATGAGATGTTACCTCATGCATGTTAGAATTGATATAATCAAAAATACAAGAGATAACAAGTGTTGAGAATATGGAAAAAAGGGAATCCTTGTGTGATGTTAGTGAGGACATAAACTGGTGCAGCCACTGTAGAAAAGATTATGGAGTTTCCTGAAAACATTAAAAATAGGACTACTGGCTTCTGGATTCGGAGAGTCAAGATGGCGGAGAAGTAGCAGGCTGAGACTACTTCAGGTAGCAGGAGATCAGCTAGATAGTTTATCAATCCATTGCAAATACCTACAATTCCAATGGGAGATCAAAGAGAAGAAGAACAGCAATTCTAGAAACAGAAAATCGACCACTTTCTGAAAGATAGGACCAGCGAAGTGAATCCAAAGCGACTGGAATATAGACTGCAGTGGGAGGGGCCAGCTCCCAGCAAATGGCAGAGCAATGGAGCACAAAATCAGGACTCTTAAAAGTCTGCTCCACTGAGGGACATCGTTCCAGAGGCTAAACCGGGGTGAAGCCCACACAGGGTCAGTGAGGTCCCAGGTCCCGCAGGGTCAAAGAAGGATCCAGGGTGTCTTAGTGTTGCAGAGCTCGAAGGTATTAGAGCGGGGAAGCCGGCTACAGAGACAGAGCCAAGGAGTGAGCTCTCAGCTCAGGGTTATTTTGAACTGGTCGCAGGCTGGGTGAGCTCGGAGCGTGGCTGGAGGCCGGGAGACCGGAGTGATTGAGCGCTTTTCTCTGAGGACGCACTGAGGACTGGGGCCCCCAGCTCCTCCGGGCCGGAGAATAGGAGACAACCATTTTCATTCCCATCCTCTGGAAATCTACAAAGACCATTCAGGGAACAAAACCTCCCAAAAGCGAACCCCAGAGGATTACTTAGACTGGCCCCTGGTAACGGCAGTGAAATTCTGCCTCGAGCAAAGACACTTGAGAATCACAATAGGCCCCTCCCCCAGAAGATCAACAAGAAATCCAGCCAAGACCAAGTTCACTTACCAAGGAGAGAAGTGGAATTCCAGAGAAGGAGAAAGCAAAGCATGGAACTCATGGCTTTCTCCCCATGATTCTTTAGTCTTGCAGTTAATTTAATTGTTTTTAATTTTATTTTTTTCTTCTGCTAAATCTTTTTTGAACTTTTACCCTTTTCTTTTTAACGTTTTGTAACTAGTTTATCTTAACAATATCTTTCATTAAAAAAATAATAATAATCTTTTTTGAACCTTCATTATTATAATCATATTTTATCCTTCATTGCATTTAACTTTATTTCTTGTATACACATAGGGTTTTTTCTTATAAAAATTCAGGTACAACATCTTCTAGTAGATCAAAATATACCCTAAATCTAGCTCCAGCTGTTCTAGTCTCCAGCCCAAGCAAATTTTCTCCACTTTATTTTTCATTATTCTCCCAACCAACTTACTTTATCAATTCCTTTTATAGAAATTTTTTAAAAAAATGTTTTTTCATCTTTATAGGCATATTCCATCCCTTCATTGTGTTTACCCTTATATACGTTTTACATTCTTTAAAATTTTGGGAGGTAGTTTCTTCTAAGAGACCAAAATACTACCAAAATTAAGTGGGTGACACTGTTCTAGTCACCAGTCTAATATATATATTTTTTTTATTTTTTATATTTTTTCTTTTTTTCTCTTTTCTTAATTTTTTTTTCTTTCTGAACTTTTTATCCCTTTCTGCCCCCCCCCCCATGATTTAGGGTCTCTTCTGATTTAGTTAAAGCACATTTTCCTGGGGTCTTTGCTTAGTATTTTATTTGCTCCTTCATATACTCTTATCTGGACAAAATGGCAAGGTGCAAAAACTCACCACAAAAAAAAAAGAACAAGAGGCAGTACTGAAGGTTAGGGACCTAATCAATACAGATATTGGTAATATGTCAGATGTAGAGTTCAGAATGACAATTCTCAAGGTTCTAGCCGGGCTCGAAAAAGTCATGGAAGATATTAGAGAAACTCTCTCGGGAGATATAAAAGCCCTTTCTGGAGAAATAAAAGAACTAAAATCTAACCAAGTTGAAATAAAAAAAACTATTAATGAGGTGCAATAAAAAATGGAGGCTCTTACTGCTAGGATAAATGAGGCAGAAGGAAGAATTAGTGATATAGAAGACCAAATGACAGAGAATAAAGAAGCTGAGCAAAAGAGGGACAAAAGCTACTGAACCACGAGGGGAGAATTCAAGAGATAAGTGACACCATAAGACGAAACAACATTAGAATAATTGGGATTCCAGAAGAAGAAAGAGAGAGGAGAGCAGAAGGTATATTGGAATTATTGGAGAGAATTTCCCCAATATGGCAAAGGGAACAAGCATCAAAATCCAGGAGGTGCAGAGAACCCCCCTCAAAAACAGCAAGAGTAGGTCCACACTCCGTCACCTAATAGTAAAATTTACAAGTCTTAGCAACAAAAAGAAAATACTGAAAGCAGCCCAGGAAAAGAAGTCTGTAACATACAATGGTAAAAATATAAGATTGGCAACAGACTTATCCACAGAGACCTGGCAGGCCAGAAAGAACTGGCATGATATATTCAGAGTACTAAACGAGAAAAACATGCAGCCAAGAATACTATATACATCTAGGCTATCATTGAAAATAGAAGGAGAAATAAAAAGCTTCCAGGACAAACAAAAACTGAAAGAATTTGCAAACACCAAACCAGATCTACAGGAAATATTGAAAGGGGTCCTCTAAGCAAAGAGAGACCCTAAAATAGTAGATCAGAAAGGAACAGAGACAATTTACAGTAACAGTCACCTTATAGGCAATACAATGGCACTAAACTCATATCTCTCAATAGTTAACCTGAATGTTAATGGACTAAATGCCCCAATCAAAAGACACAGGGTATCAGAATGGATAAAAAAACAAAACCTATCAATATGTTGCCTACAAGAAACTCATTTTAGATCAGAAGACACCTCCAAATCTAAAGTGCGGGGGTGGAAAACAATTTGCCATGCTAATAGACATCCGAAGAAAGCTGGGGTGGCAATCCTTATATCAGAACAATTAGATTTTAAGCCAAAGACTATAATAAGAGATGAGGAAGGACACTATATCATACTCAAAGGGTCTGTCCAACAAGAATCTAACAATTTTAAATATCTATGCCCATAATGTTGGAGCAGCCAACTATATAAGCCAATTAATAACAAAATCAAAGAAACACATCAACAATAATACAATAATAGTAGGGGACTTTAACACACCCCTCACTGAAATGGACAGATCATCCAAGGAAAAGATCAACAAGGAAATAAAGGCCTTAAATGACACACTGGACCAGATGGACATCACAGATAAATTCAGAACATTCCATCTCAAAGCAAAAGAATACACATTCTTCTCTATTGCACATGGAACAATCTCCAGAATAGATCACATCCTGGGTCATAAATCAGGTCTCAACTGGTATCAAAAGATTGGGATCATTCCCTGCATATTTTCAGACCACAATGTTCTGAAGCTAGAACTCAATCACAAGAAGAAATTTGGAAAGAACCCAAATACATGGAGACTAAACAGCATCCTTCTAAAGAATGAATGGGTCAACCAGGAAATTAAAGAAGAATTGAAAACATTCATGGAAACAAATGATAATGAAAACATAATGGCTCAAAATCTGTGGGATACAGCAAAGGCAGTCCTGAGAGGAAAATATATAGCGGTACAAGCCTTTCTCAAGAAACAAGAAAGGTCTCAGGTACACAACCTAACCCTACACCTAAAGGAGCTAGAGAAAGAACAACAAAGAAAGCCTAAACCCAGCAGGAGAAGACAAATCATAAAGATCAGAGCAGAAATCAATGAAATAGAAATCAAAAAAACAATAGAACAAATCAACGAAACTAGGAGCTGTTTCTTTGAAAGAATTAATAGATTGATAAACCCCTGGACAGACTTATCAAAAAGAAAAGAGAAAGGACCCAAATAAATAAAATCATGAATGAAAGAGGAGAGATCATAACCAACACCAAAGAAATACAAACAATTATAAGAACACACTATGAGCAACTCTACACCAACAAATTTGATAATCTGGAAGAAATGGATGCATTCCTAGAGACATATAAACTACCACAACTGAACCAGGAAGAAATAGAAAGCCTGAACAGACCCATAACCAGTAAGGAGATTGAAACAGTCATCAAAATCTCCAAACAAACAAAAGCCCAGGGCCAGATGGCTTCCCGGGGGAATTCTACCAAACATTTAAATAAGAACTAATTCCTATTCTCCTGAAACTGTTCCAAAAAATAGAAATGGAAGGAAAACTTTGAAACTCATTTTATGAGGCCAGCATCACCTTGATCCCAAAACCAGACAAGGATCCCATCAAAAAAGAGAACTACAGACCAATATCCTTGATGAACACAGATGCAAAAATTCTCGCCAAAATACTAGCCAATAGGATTCAACAGTACATTAAAAGGATTATTCACCACGACCAAGTGGGATTTATTCCAGGGCTGCAAGGTTGGTTCAACATCTGCAAATCAATCAATGTGATACAACACATTAATAATAAAAGAAAGAACAAGAACCATATGATACTCTCAATAGATGCTGAAAAAGCATTTGACAAAGTGCAGCATCCCTTCCTGATCAAAACTCTTCAAAGTGTAGGGATAGAGGGCACATACCTCAATATTATCAAAGCCATCTATGAAAAACCCACCGTAAATATCATTCTCAATGGAGAAAACCTGAACGCTTTTCCACTAAGGTCAGGAACACGGCAGGGATGTCCATTATCACCACTGCTATTCAACATAGTACTAGAAGTTCTAGCCTCAGCAATCAGAAAACAAAAAGAAATTAAAGGTATCCAAATTGGCAAAGAAGAAATCAAACTATCACTCTTTGCAGATGATATGATACTATATGTAGAAAACCCAAAAGAGGGACGCCTGGGTGGCTCAGTTGGTTAAGCAGCTGCCTTCGGCTCAGGTCATGATCCCAGCATCCTGGGATCGAGTCCCACATCAGGCTCCTTGCTTGGCAGGGAGCCTGCTTCTCCCTCTGCCTCTGCCTGCCATTCTGTCTGCCTGTGCTTGCTCTCCCTCCCTCTCTCTCTCTGATAAATAAATAAAATCTTTAAAAAAAAAAAAAAAGAAAGAAAACCCAAAGACTCCACTCCAAAACTGCTAGAACTCATACAGGAATTTAGTAAAGAGTTAGGATATAAAATCAATGCACAGAAATCAGTTTCATTTCTCTACACCAACAACAAGACAGAAGAAAGAGAAAGTAGGGAGTCAATCCCATTCACAATTGCACCCAAATCTATAAGATACCTAGGAATAAACCTAACCAAAGAGGCTAAGTATCTATACCCAGAAAACTATAAAGAACTCATGAAGGAAATTGAGGAAGACACAAAGAAATGGAAAAATGTTCCATGCTTCTGGATTGGATGAACAAATACTGTGAAAATGTCTATGCTACCTAAAGGAATTTACACATTTAGTGCAATCCCTATCAAAATCCCACCCATTTTTTTCAAAGAAATGGAACAAATAATCCTGAAATTTATATGGAACCAGAAAAGACCTCTAATAGCCAAAGGAATATTGAAAAAGAAAACCAAAGTTGGTGGCATCACAATTCCGGACTTCAAGCTCTATTACAAAGCTGTCATCATCAAGACAGCATGGTACTGGCACCAAAACAGACACATAGATCAATGGAACAGAGTAGAGAGCCCAGAAATAGACCCTCAACTCTATGGTCAACTAATCTTCAACAGAGCAGGAAAGAATGTCCAATGGAAAAAGACAGCCTCTTCAATAAATGGTGTTGGAAAAATTGGACAGCCACATGCAGAAAAATGAAATTGGACCATTTCCTTACACCACACATGAATATAGACTCAAAATGGATGAAGGACCTCAATGTGAGAAAGGAATCCATCAAAATTCTTGAGGAGAACACAGGCAGCAACCTCTTCGACCTCAGTCACAGCAACGTCTTCCTAGGAACATCGCCAAAGGCAAGGGAAGCAAGGGCAAAAATGAACTATTGGGATTTCATCAAGATCAAAAGCTTTTGCACAGCAAAGGAAACAGTTAACAAAACCAAAAGACAACTGACAGAATGGGAGAAGATCTTCGCAAACGACATATCACATAAAGGGCTAGTGCCCAAAATCTATAAAGAACTTAGCAAACTCAACACCCAAAGAACAAATAATCCAATCAAGAAATGGGCAGAAGACATGAACAGAGATTTCTGCAAAGAAGACATCCAGATGGCCAACAGACACATGAAAAAGTGCTCCACATCCCTCGGCATCAGGGAAATACAAATCAAAACCACAATGAGATATCACCTCACACCAGTCAGAATGGCTAAAATTAACAAGTCAGGAAATGACATATGCTGGTGAGGTTGCGGAGAAAGGGGAACCCTCCTACACTGTTGGTGGGAATGCAAGCTGGTGCAACCACTCTGGAAAACAGCATGGAGTTTCCTCAAAAAGTTGAAAATAGAACTACCCTATGACCCAGCAATTGCACTACTGGGTATTTTCCCTAAAGATACAAATGTGGTGACGAAGGGGCACATGCACCTGAATGTTTATAGCAGCAATGTCCATAATAGCCAAACTATGGAAAGAACCTAGATGTCCATCAATAGATGAATGGATAAAGAAGATGTGGTATATATGCACAATGGAATACTGTGTAGCCATCAAA
Organism: Enhydra lutris kenyoni; assembly: GCF_002288905.1. Lineage (NCBI taxonomy): Eukaryota > Metazoa > Chordata > Mammalia > Carnivora > Mustelidae > Enhydra > Enhydra lutris. The sequence continues at coordinate 9,715,024 of NW_019154121.1, read as the reverse complement.
AGAAATGAAATTTTGCCTTTTGTAACAACGTAGATGGAACTAGAGGGTATCATGCTTAGTGAAATAAGTCAATCAGAGAAAGACAACTATCATATGATCTCCCTGATATGAAGAAGGGGAGATGCAACATGGGGGTTTTGGGGATTAGGAAAAGAATAAATGAAACAAGATGGGATCAGGAGGGAGAGAAACCATAAGTGACTCTTAATCTCACAAAACAAACTGAGGGTTGTTGGGGGGAGAGGGGAAGAGAGAGAGGGTGGGGTTATGGACGTTGGGGAGGGTATGTGCTATGGTGAGTGCTGTGAAGTGTGTAAACCTGGTGATTCACAGACCTGTACCCCAGGGGATAAAAATACATTATATGTTTATAAAAAATTAAAAAAATTTAAAAAGAAATAGGACTACCGTATGACCCAACAATTCCACTTCTGGGTATACATCTGAAGGAAACAAAATTACTATCTCAAATAAGTATCTGTACCCTTATGTTCATTCCAGCATTATTTATAATAGCAAAGATATAGAAATAATGGATAGTATTAAACAACATGAATGTCCATTAATGGATGAATCAATATTATATCAGCTATACATACCATTAATTTCAATTACATCAATATATATATTCCATACTATACATTTACTATATATCAAATACATTAAATATATACTAATATTTCATTATGGATTTATTATATACATTAAATAATTATACACATATAAACATATAATTGTATATACTATATAAGTTATACATTATACAAAATATATTAAATATAATAGTTTATACATTTGTGTTTGTGTCTTAACTGTAAAAATGAAGGAGAGGCTGCCAATTGCTAAAACATGGTTGGGCCTTGAATGCATTATGCTAAGTAAAATAAATCAGAGAAAAACAAGTGCTGTATGGTCTCATTTATATGTGGAATCTAAACAAACACACAAACTCATAGATACAGAGATCAGATTGGTGTTTGGAAGGAGTAGGAGGTGGAGGGGTGGTGTGGGCTAAGTGGGCAATGGTTACCAAAAGTTGCAAACTTTCAGTTATAAGCTAAATAAGTTCTGCGTCTTAACATACCACATGGTGACTATAGTTAACAATACTTTATGGAATATTTGAAAGTTACTAAAAGGGTAGATCTTAAAATTTTTCATCACAAGAAAAAGGAATTGTAACTATGTGTGGTGATGGATGTTAACAAAATTTATCGTGGTTGTCATTTCACAACATATACATATATAAAATTATTAGGTTGTACACCTAAAACTAATGTAAAGTTATATTTCATTTACTGCTTAATAAAATTGGGGAAAACAGAGAGGGGAGGGACTAACTGTGTCTTCACCAAATTCCTGTAATGAAGCCTTAACTCCCAGGAACTTAGAATATGATATTTAGAAATAGTGCCTTTTAAGAAGAAATTAATGTAAAATTAGGCCATATGAATGGGCCCTATTCAATATAATTGGTATCCTTTATGAAGAGGAAACTAAGATATAGGCACACACAGAAGTAAGATTAAGACAAGGCACCAGAAAAAGAAGGCCATCTAAAAGCCAAGAGAGGACTTAGCAGAACCCAACCCAGCCAACACCTTGACCTTGTACTTCTAAACTCCAGAACCATGAGAAAAGTAATTTCCATTATTTAAGTCACACCCTCTGTTTTGCTTTGTTATGGCAGCCATATTAATACAGGAACTTAATTAACTAATTAATTATAGGAACTTAATTAGCAACAGTGGCCTGGAAGAGACTTAGGTTTACAGTTTCTGATGACTGGAAATTCAAAGTCCAGATCCTATTAGTGACATTTCACACTTTGATACACAGAAGTCCCGAACAGCCGGTGCTGAATGTACCTACTCAAAGCTCAGTTTAGGTAGCGGGACAACAGATTTGACATCAGAAGTACTGGTTCAAGTCCTGGCTCTGTTTTTTCACTTTATGACCTCTTTCAGAGCCAATAATCTAGTCTGAGCATCATTTTTTCTCATCTGTTAAATACAAGTAGTGAGGCCACACTACCAATTTTCAGAATTGCTGAGAATATCAAATGTGGTACTTAATAAAAAATAACTTCAGTGCTGTGATTAATAATGGCAATAATAATAATTATAAATTTGTTTATAAATATTATTTATGAGTTTATTAAGGTTATTTTGTAATTGATTCAAGTGTCATTTAAAATTAATTTCTATGGCAATGTTTGATTAATAACAGCACTGATGTCTTAATGAATAATTTGTTTTGTTTGGAGGAATTTAAATTGGTTGTATTCAGGTATTATGTCTAGCTCCCTACTCATTAATAACAGGAGAATGATTTAGATGTTTTATTTATACAGATAGTAAATTAACTCACCTGTAAATGTGTGGCAATCTGAATTTGGGGTTAGAAAGTCAATAGAACAGAGTTTTAATAGTCATACCTAGCTTTCTCAGTTTTAATTTGATGTAGACCAATAATTCAATGGTTTCAGGTTTAAACTTCTTTAATGGACTTATACATTCCATCTTCCCCAAGTTTTTATGCAGATGTACAGTAGTTATTGTATTCATTCCACAGATACAAAAAAACCAGGAGACTAAAGGAGAGAAGGATTTAGTCATTTGTGTACCATTGTCTCACTGTGAGAAACTAAATTCCAGTTTTCTTCCCTTATCAGTAAAATAATTCTAAACACTATATGCTCTGGTATTTTTTTTCAAACTGCCTCTCCATTTTTCTATTGATATTTTATTACATCATTTCCTTTTTCTTATCTCATCTTTCTTGTATTACCCTAATAGATGCCAATATCTGCTCCTATTGCTATACTTGTACTAAGAAGGAGAGAGCTTTAATAACACACAAAAGAACAGAAGTGTAGAGAATGGAAGAAGAAAAATGTGCCAGATACTAAGTAATGTTCTCCACATGCATTGTGTCATCCAAACTTCCAAATGAACCATTGAGTAGGTCCTCTGCTTGTCCGTTGCTTCCCAGAAAGTAAAGTTCAAAGAAGTTAACAAGTAGTAAGAGATGAAACAGATTTCAGCAAGGTCAGGGTGATTCCTATATCTATATCCTGTCAACTACATCAAGCTGTCCCTCAAGTAAAATGTTACTACCTTGTATCTATCCTATTTTCCTGTGTGCTCTGTTTGGCAGCGTGTACTATGTTGGAACTTCTTACTAAGCCTTTAAGTCTTTCCAACTCCACATTCTCTCAGAAGAGATTAGTTATTCTGGATTCCTTGGTGCTCCCTTCTCTCTAATCTCCCCTGCTGAGGTCTCTGAAGTCAGTCTCACACATCTGTATGTTTCAACTGGAAAACCTCTTATCTCTTTTGATCTGTAGCATCAGAACCTCAGGGCAAGCTTTGAGGATCCATTCAGCTATTCCCCATACACTATAAAATAATCATTTATACCAGTTTCTTTCTTCTCTTATCTTTAACCAATCCTTTGCTCTTAATTAAAAAATATATATCAGCACCTGGGTTACCTAATCATCTCTGTTATCTCTACATTCCAGTCAATGCTTGAAGCAAAATCATCAATATTCACCTGAGCCAAATACATCACTAATTTGTAAACCATGAGGCTTTGTTTTTATATTCTTCCCCTTTTGCAAATGGGGTGACATCATTGCAAATGTATTTTTTTTAAAGATGTTACTTATTTATTTGACTGAGAGGGAGGAACAGAGCACAAGCAGAGGGAAAGGGAGAGGCAAGCTCCCCGCTGAGAAGAAAGCCTAATGTGGGACTGGATCCCAGGATCTGGGGATCATGACCTGAGCCAAAGGCAGATGTTTTAACCTAATGAGCCACCCAGGTGCCCCATGCATATGCATTTTAAGTTGCTTTATATTTCTTTACTCTGAATGCATCCTGTTATCTCCTGATTTACCTATCATACCCAACAGAGGCTTTTGTTTTGTTTTAAACTGCAAAATAGGGGAAAATATAGCCTTCTAAATAACAATGATGTTTTGATTCTAGAGAAAAATTCACTTAGTGCATTCAAGTTCCAAAGGTATGTTAAGCAACCTCTTGACCTTGAGTAACTCATTCTAGTGTGGAAGACAGATTATTACAGCAGATTTCAGGGAGAAAGGAGAATAGCTATTATAGACAATTTGCCATAGGAGCACACTGGGGGAGTAAATAACTTGCCCAGATCATTCTTAAGAGACTTTATAGAAATGATGCTTTAGTATCATCGTAAAAGATAAAGAAGCAGAAAGGGAATAAGAAACTAAGTCATAAAAAGCTGACTTTGCTCAAATTCATTTGGCCTCTGGCCTGAGAGATCTGTTGGATGAGGAAAAGTACAATATTTAGATTCAGGAAACCCAAGAAAGAATTCCTACTCTCTTAATTGCTGGGTGACATGTAAGAATTTGGACAAAGTACTTAAGGTCTAAGCCATGATTTCCTCATTTTTAGAGGAAATTTTTTTTTATGTTATTGAGCTGATTTGAGGACTAATCAGGGAAATATGTATTAAATTTTCAACAGACAATGATGTTCACTCTAAATCAGAATCTTTCCCTACAACAAAATGGAATGAACAGTTTCTCTGAAGTTAAAAGGAAAGACAGCAAAAGTCACAAATCATTCAGTTCCAAGTCCTCTATGAACTTGTGTCATTAATGCAGTGTTATAGGCAGAGTGAGAGTCTGGGAGTAACTATGTGGACAGAGCTGAGAATCTAGACTCCTTCATTTATTAGCTGAGTGATTCTGGGCAAGTTGTTCACCCCCTCCAAAGCCTCAGTTTCCTGCCTATAAATATAATTGTCCTTAGTATCACTGAGAGAATACATATACATAAAAGTCAAACACAAAGAGGTCCTTGCCTTCTATTAGTGTATATTCTCTTTTTTCACCACTTTATGTCTGTTTCCTTTTTGTGTAATTGCAGAAATCAACCCCCTTCCCTTTCAGAGATACACCTATCTTCTTTAAGGCAGGTAAGTAAATTCCAAGTAAAGGTTTGTTTGGCCCATTGCCTTCTATCTTCCACCTGTTCACCATTTATGTTTGATCCTCCTGTCCATTTGAGCTAGCAATTGATTTATCACACATGCTACTATTGGACTGAGATGTGATCAGAAAGGCAAGGACTTTGTACACATTTGTTATGTTCTATAAATCAATATGCAAGTCCAGGATTCCAAATAGAAGGACTATACTTCTCCCCCCTCCCCAGGACAAAATGAAAATATAATCAGATTTAGTTTTATTGAAATTTACTCTCAGATTTCATCAATTGTTTCTTGGTCAAATTTGTTCAAAGCATGTCTGGAGGGAGAAAGTAACATTCTGCTAACTCATTATTTAAACAAATGCAAGTCTTTCCTTGAGTCAGTGTGGGAGGCCACAATAAGGCTTGAGAGGAGGACCAAACCAGGCCCTGACTTGTGCCTCCTTTAAAGTCTGAATAACCTAACAAAAGGTTTAGGATGGGAAAAGTTGAGTAGCACTGAGAAAGGGTCTGTGCTATGTGTTGTGTGCTCGCCTATGTGACTTCCCACACGCTTGCTAAACAAATGAGAACAATTCGGTTGGGGTCATAAGTTCATGGCTGGTCCTTGCTGCCCTAGTACAGTCCATAAATTACTTTCAGGTTTGCTGTATCAATACAGAACAATTGTACTGGCATCAGCCATTTGGCGTCACAAGGTCTGCTTATAGTCAAGTGTGAAACTTACTATGAGAACTCATGGTTGTTTAACTAGACACAGATGTATTGCTTCTCCTATTGTAATATCACTATATATATGGCCTTAATGCTTTGAATAAACTTAGCACTGTTGGACATCTTCCTCAGTGCTCCTCCTGCCCTCAGCTCTCTGCTTCTCGAGTTCTTTTCTTCATCCTCTTACCCTCACGTTCCTGGTCGATTTGTCGCGCCAGCCGTGACAAGTCAAATTCTCCAATTATATTATGGTATTAAGGGAATAGTGATACCATGAGTTCTCAAAGGCCAGGGCTGTGATATATATATATAAAATTTTATCTTGCCCTAAGCCAGCAGATAATGAACATAGGTAACACGAAAGGTAGACAAAGAAGTAAAATAACATGTGTTGAATTAATTATATAAATCTTGGGGTTGCCCCAAAGGGTAAATAATAAAAAGTAATAATATCCAACATGAATTAAAAGTATCTAAAATGCTAGGGGTGCCTGAGAGGCTTAGTCAGTTAAGCTTCTGACTCTGGATCTCAGTTCAGGTCTTGATCTGAGGACTGTGAGTTCAAGCCCCATATTGGGCTCCAAGCTGAATGTAGAGCCTACTTTAAAAAAAAAAAAAAAAAAAAAAAAAAGGAATGCCTGGGTAACTCATCTGGTTAAGCATCAGACTGGATTTCAGCTAGGTCATGATCTCAGTGTCATGAGTTGGAGCCCCCGCATTGGGCTCTGTGCTGGGTATGAAACCTGCTTAAGATTTTCCCTCTTGGGGGAGACAAGATAGCAGGGAAGTAGGAGGAGGTGCCGTTTCAACCTGTACCCTAAGGTGAGCTGATTACCTACCAAAGAACTCTGATCACCCATGAAATCAGCCTGAGATTAGAATTATATACTTCTGGATCTCTACGGGGGCAGAAGATGCCAGTGGGCAGGTAAAGTGGAGTGGGAACATCAGATTGATATCAGAAGATAAACAAAAGGGGGAGGGAGGCACCAGAAGTGACCCATTGGAAAGTGATACCCCAATACAAGAGTGCCCTGTGACTGGGAATCAGCATTAACTTGGAGTCTGGTTGAAAGCACTCAAAAAGAGCAAAGGATCATGGGGGGAAATTGTGGGAATTGGGACAGTTAGGGACAAGGGCTTAAGTCCCCGGACCCAGCACAGCCACCCCTGGTGCTGAGCCAGAGAGAGTGTGGCAAAGAAGCCAGGATTTGGTCCCTGAGCCACCAGCGTGCCTGATAGCATCTGGGTGACAGCTCCCCTGAGGGTGAGGGAGCCTTGCCAGCCAGCAGAACTAAAGCCTTTTGCACTCTCTGCTCGCCGAGCAACCAGAGTCTGAGTCGCGCCCCTCACCCCTACCTGAGAAAGGTGCGTGCAGGCACCAGCCAGTGCTCCCTCGGACTTGGAGAGTCTGAGCACTCCAAGCCTCGGTGAGCAGGAAAATCTCAGTGTGCTATTGCTGCTTGGAAACTCTCTGGCGGTCTGGAGCTCCCCATACAGCCACGGCTATCATGGTTTGGGTACAAGCTGGAGTTCCTGTGACCCCAGAGACCCTGACTGGGAATGAGGGGGAATTTATATGCTCTGGAGCACCCAGAGGGGAACAGACTGAGGCTTCTCTCTGAGAGGGAGGTCTGGGTGCAGTTTGCTTTCCTCTAAACCTCCAAAACCCATCAAAAGCTGTCAAGGCCAGAGAACACAAATGAAAAAACAAACAAAAACACCTCCAGAGAACAAAAGCCTGAAAAACTGGTTTCCTCAGAGCCCACCTGCTTGAGGGGGGCAGGAGGACTTAACTCAGGAAACACTGCCTGAAAAACCATGCGGCAAGCCCCTCCCCCAGAAAACCACCACCACCACCACCACCATCAACAACAACAACAACAAAAGACGAGAACAACCACACTACTTGAGAGATACAACTTTTATTTTTAATTCGTTCCCACTATTCTGGTTCATTTTTTTTTATAGATTATTTTTTAACCTATTTACCATCACAGTGAGATATCCAGTACATTAAATTCCATAATAACTTTTTAACCTGAACTTTTTGTTACATATACCTGTGTTTTTCTTTTGCTTTTCTATTTTTTAATTTTTTAAATTTTAGTTTAGTTTAGTTTAGTTTATTCTTTTTTTTATTTTTATTTTTTCATATTCATATAGAGTTAAACTTCAAGGTAATCCCCTATGCTACCACTATAGGTAAACCAGTTTTTAATCCCCCTTTATCTTAGGAAAGTTAAGTCCTTTAACAAAGATATCAAGATACATCCAGGAAGAATCAAAATAAACTTCCTCAGCCACACTGAGAATTTATAACCACTCTCCCATCTTTTTCTCCCACCAGTGTTTCTGTGTATTTGTTTTTGTCCTGGTAGTATATAAATCTTATACTTGGGGTTCTTTTTGACAAGGTTCTTTTTTGTTGTTTTGTTTTGTTTTTATGTATTTTTTTTTCTCTTGTCATCTACTTTTATCATTCTTTTTGTCTGTTTTTCTTTGTGTACTTCATAAATCTTACCTTGGGGCCCATTTGAGCTGGGCCTTCTCTTTTATTTTATCTTTCTTTTTTTTTTTCCTGTCTCTCTCCCCTCTCCCTCTCCCTCTCTCTCTCTCTCTCTCTCTCTCGTTTTTTTTTTTACTTTATTTTTTCTTTCGTTTGGGAGGGGACTCTTGATTGATCAGCAGAGTTCCAGTGTGCACCTTGCCTGCACCACGGTTGATACATTCAGCTACATCCATTCAGCCATCTCTCACCAAAATGACTAGGAGGAGGAATGCCCAAAAGAAGAAAAATTCAGAGGCTGGGCCTTCTGCAACAGAGCTAATGGCTATGGACATAGACAATATGTCCGAAAGGGAATTCAGGCTAACAATTATCCAGGCATAGCTAGGTTGGAGAAAGCCATGGATGACAAAATGGAATTGATTAGGGCAGAACTGAAAGCCACCAGGGATGATGTTCACAATGTTCTCAATGAGTTCCAACCTAATCTAAATTCTCTAAAAGCTAGGGTAACTGAAACAGAAGATAGAATTAGTGATCTGGAGGACAAGCAGATAGAGAGAAAGGATCAGGAGGAAGCCTGGAACAAACAGCTTAGAAGCCATGAAAACAGAATTAGAGAAATAAATGATGCCATGAAACGTTCCAACATCAGAATTATTAGAATCCCTGAGGGGGAGGAGAAAGAAAGAAGACTAGAAGATATAGTTGAACAAATTCTCCATGAAAATTTTCCCAATCTCACGAATGAAACCAGCATTCATGTACTAGAGGCAGAACGGTCTCCCCCAAGATTATAGAATCTAGAAAGACCTCAAGACACCTGATAGTGAGAATGATGAATCATAATTGTAGACAGGACCTCTTGAAAGCAGCTAGGACAAAGAAGTTCCTTACGTACAGAGGGAAGCCCATCAGAGTAACGTCAGACCTGTTCACAGAAACCTGGCAAGCCAGAAAGGGCTGGCAAGACGTATTCAGGGCACTAAATGAGAAGAACATGCAGCCAAGAATGTTTTATCCAGCAAGACTTACATTCAAAATGGATGGAGAGGTAAAGAGTTTCCAAGACCGGCAAGGTTTAAAAGAGTATGCAACCACTAAGCCAACACTGCAGGGAATATTAAGGGGGTTTTATAAAAAAGGAAAAATCCCAAGAATATCATTGAACAGAAATATATGGAGACAATCTACAGAAAGAAAGACTTTGAAGGTAACATGATGTCAATAAAAACATATCTCTCAATAATCACTCTCAATGTGAATGGCCTAAATGTGCCCATAAAATGACACAGGGTTGCAGATTGGATAAAATGACAGGAAGCATCCATATATTGTCTACAAGAGACCCTTTCAAACCTAAGGATACACCCAGACTGAAAGTGAAAGGGTGGAGAAGCATCTTTCATGCCAATGGGCCTCAAAAGAAGGCTGGGGTAGTGATTCTCGTATCAGATAAATTAGATTTTAAACTAAAGACTGTAGTCAGAGATACAGAAGGACACTACATAATTTTTTTTAAAGATTTTATTTATTTGACAGAGAGATCACAAGTAGGTAGAGAGGCAGGCGGGGGGTGGGGGAAGCAGGCTCCCTGCTGAGCAGAGAGCCCCATGTGGGGCTCGATCCCAGAACCCTGGGATCATGACCTGAGCCCAGGGCAGAGGCTTAATCCACTGAGCCACCCAGGTGCCCCAGGACACTACATAATTTTTAAAGGGACTATCCACCAAGAAGATCTAACAACTGTAAATATTTATGCCCCCAATATGGGAGCAGCCAATTACATAAGAAAACTGTTGATCAAGATAAAGAGTCATATTGATATGAATACATCAATAGTAGGAGATCTTAACACAACACTCTCAGTAATAGACAGATCATCCAAGCAGAAAATCAATAAAGAAACAAGAGCATTGAATGACACATTGGACCAGATGGACCTCATAGATATATACAGAACATTCCACCCTAAAACAACAGAATACTCATTCTTCTCAAGTGCACATGGAACCTTCTCCAGAGTAGACCACATACTGGGTCACAAATCGGGGATCAACCGATACCAAAAGACTGAGATTATTCCCTGCATATTCTCAGATCACAATGCTTTGAAACTGGAGCTCAATCACAAGGAAAAGTTTGGAAGGAATTCAAACACCTGGAAGCTAAAGACCACCTTGCTTAAGAATGCTTGGATCAGGGGCGCCTGGGTGGCTCAGTGGGTTAAGAATGCTTGGATCAACCAGGAGATCAAGGAAGAACTTAAACAATTCATGGAAACCAATGAGAATGAAGACACTTCAGCTCAAAACCTATGGGATACAGCAAAGGCAGACCTAAGGGGGAAATACATAGCCATCCAAGCCTCCCTCAAAAAAATTGAAAAATCCAGAATACACCAGCTGTCTCTAAACCTTAGAACTGGAGAATCAACAACAAATTAAGCCAACTCCACACACAAGAAGGGAAATAATCAAGATTAGATCAGAGATCAATGAGATAGAAACTAGAGATACAGTAGAACACATCGATGAAACTAGAAGCTGGTTTTTCAAAAGAATCAGTAAGATCAATAAACCATTGGCCACACTAATCCAAAAGAAAAGAGAGAAGACCCAAATTAATAAAATTATGAATGAAAAGGGAGAGATCACAAATAATGCCAAGGAAATAGAAACAATCATCAGAAGTTATTATCAACAGTTATATGCCAATAAGTTAAGCAACCTAGGTGAAATGGATGCATTCCTGGAAAACTATAAACTTCCAGAATTGAACCAGAAAGAAATTGCCAACCTGAATAGACCGATATCTAGTAACGAGATTGAAGCAGTGATCAAAAACCTCCCAAAAAAAAGAGCCCAGGACCTAACAGATTCCCTGGGGAATTCTACCAAACGTTCAAAGAAGAAATAACACCTCTTCTCCTGAAGCTGTTTCAAAAAATTGAAGCAGAAGGAAAATTTCCAGAATCTTTTTATGAAGCCAGCATTACCCTGATCCCCAAACCAGGAAAAGACTTCACCAAAAAGGAGAATTTCAGACCAATATCACTGATGAATATGGATGCTAGGATTCTCAACAAGATCCTAGCAAATATGATCCAACAGCACATTAAAAAGATTATCCACCATGACCAGGTAGGATTCATCCCTGGGTTGCAAGGATGGTTCAACATTCATAAATCAATCAATGTGATAGAATCAATAAGAGAAGAGAGAAGAACCACATGGTCCTCTCAATTGATGCAGAAAAAGCATTTGACAAAATCCAGCATCCATTCCTGATTAAAACACTTCAAAGGATAGGGATAGAGGGAACATTCCTGAACTTCATAAAATCTATCTATGAAAAACCCACAGCAAATATCATCCTCAATGGGAAAAATCTCACAGCCTTCCCATTGAGATCAGCAACACGACAAGGATGCCCACTCTCACCACTCTTGTTCAACATAGTATTAGAAGTCCTAGCAACAGCAATCAGACAACAAAGAGAAATAAAAGGTATCCAAATTGGCAATGAAGAAGTCAAACTCTCTCTCTTCACAGGTGACATGATACTTTATATGGAAAACCCAAAAGACTCCATCCCCAAACTACTAGAACTCATACAGCAATTCAGTAATGTGGCAGGATACAAAGTCAATGTACAGAAATCAGTTGCTTTCTTATACACTAACAATGAAAATACAGAAAGGGAAATTAGAGAATTGTTTCCATTTACTATAGCACCAAGAACCATAAGATACCTGGGAATAAACCTAACTAAAGAGGTAAAGGATCTGTACTTGAGGAACTACAGAACACTCATGAAAGAAATTGAAGAAGACACAAAAAGATGGAAGAGCATTCCATGCTCTTGGATCAGTAGAATAAACATTGTTAATATGTCTATACTGCCTAGAGCAATCTATACTTTTAATGCCATTCCAATCAAAATTCCACTGGTATTTTTCAAAGAGCTGGAGCAAATAATCCTAAAATTTGTATGGAATCAGAAGAGACCCCGAATTGCTAAGGAAAGGCTGAAAAAGAAAAACAAAACTGGCGGCATCATGTTACCTGATTTTAAGCTTTACTACAAAGCTGTGATCACCAAGACAGCATGGTACTAGCATAAAAACAGACACATAGACCAGTAGAACCGAGTAGAGAGCCCAGATATTGACCCTCAACTCCATGGTCAAATAATCTTCGACAAAGCAGGAAAAAATACACAGTGGAAAAAAGTCTCTTCAATAAATGGTGCTGGGAAAATTGAACAGCTATATGTAGAGAATGAAATTCGACCATTCTCTTACACTGTACACAAAGATAAACTCGAAATGGATAAAAGACCTCAATGTGAGACAGGAATCCATCAGAATCCTAGAGGAGAACATAGGCATTAACCTCTTCGATATCAGCCACAGCAACTTCTTTCAAGATATGTCTCCAAAGGCAAAGGAAACAAAAGTGAAAATGAACTTTTGGGACTTCATCAAGATCAAAAGCTTCTGCACAGCAAAGGAAACAGTCAACAAAACAAAGAGGCAACCCATGGAATAGGAGAAGATATTTGCAATTGACAGTATAGACAAAAGGTTGATATTCAGGATCTATAAAGAACTTCTCAAACTCAGCACACACAAAACAGATAATCATGTCAAAAAATGGGCAGAAGATATGAACAGACACTTCTCCAACGAAGACCTACAAATGGCTATCAGACACATGAAAAAATGTTCATCATCACTAGCCATCAGGGAGATTCAAATTAAAACCACATTGAGATACCACCTTATAACAGTTAGAATGGCCAAAATTAACAAGACAGGAAACAACATGTGTTGGAGAGGATGTGGAGAAAGGGGAACCCTCTTACACTATTGGTGGGAATGCAAGTTGGTGCAGCCAATTTGGAGAACAGTGTGGAGATTCCTTAAGAAATTAAAAATAGAGCTTCCCTATGACCCTGCAATTGCACTACAGGGTATGTACCCCAAAGATACAGATGTAGTGAAAAGAAGGGCCATCTGTACCCCAATGTTCATAACAGCAATGGCCATGGTCTCCAAACTGTAGAAAGAACCAAGATATCCTTCAACGGACAAATGGATAAGGAAGATGTGGTCCATATACACTATGGAGTATTATGCCTCCATCAGAAAGGATGAATACCCAACTTTTGTATCAACATGGACGGGACTGGAAGAGATTATGCTGAGTGAAATAAATCAAGCAGAGAGAGTCAATTATCACATGGTTTCACTTACTTGTAGAGCATAACAAATAACACGGAGGACATGGGGAGATGGAAAGGAGAAAGGAGTTGAGGGAAATTGGAAGGGGAGATGAACCATGAGAGACTATGGACTCTGAAAAAGAATCTGAGGGTTTTGAAGGGACGGGGTGGTGGGAGGTTTGGGGAGCCAGGTGGTGGATTTTATGGAGGGCACGTATTGCACGGAGCACTGGGTGTGGTGCATAAACAATGAATTCTGTTACACTGAAAAGAAATTAAATTTAAAAAAATTGTAAAAAAAAAAAGATTTTCCCTCTCCCTCTGCCTCTTCCCTGCTCAAGTATGCTCTCTCTCTCTCTATTAAAAAAAAAAAGTATATAAAATGCTAGACCCTATGCTAAGTATTTCATATATAATTTTTTATTATTAATTAATTTTTGAGATGTTATTTTTATCATCATTTTATAGACATTCTACATGGTTTTCCATTTTCTAGTGATTTGTTCAAGGTCATATAATAAGTGCCAGAGACAAGATCTAAACTACAACTGTTCAGGAAAGAAACTTCTTCTTTTTTTTTTTTTTTAGCTTTTATTTATGTATTTGACAGACGGAGATCACAAGTAGGCAGAGAAGCAGGCAGAGAGGGAGGAAGAAGCAGGCTCTGATTTGGGGATGTTTCCCAGGACTCTGGGATCATGACCTGAGCCGAAGGCAGAGGCTTTAACCCACTGAGCCACCCAGGCACTTCAAATTTTAATCACAATGCTAAATGGAAATTTTAAGGACAGAATTCAATTATTAATGTTTCATCCTAAACTTCTTCTTTGAATTTCAAATTCACACATTTAATGATCTATACTTAATTTTCACTTGCCCATTTAAAAAAAAAATCTCAAATTAATATGTCCCAAAATGAATATTTGCATTTCCCTACATCTATACCAGCTTCTTCTTTGGTATGTGGCACAATATATTCCCTGCCTTGTATAGGCACAAAATGTGGATTTGTCACTTTCCTCTCTCATCTCATATCTAAGGTATCAGTAACTCCAAATTGCTGCCTCTTCAAAATATTTCTTAACTTTAACCATTTCTCATCACTTCCACCTAGTTTATCACCCTAGTCCAGCTATCTGCATGTAGTCTATTGCCATAGCCTTCTAACTGGTTTCCTTGCTTCTGCCTTTGCCTCACTCCTCCTGCAATATATTATCCTATCAAATTACAACCTAACACTGCCACTAATTCCATACTAATGGAAGAGCATGAAGCAGTAAAAAGGAATCAAAAAGATCCTTATACATGAAAAGAGTCCAATACATATATAACATATTGTCTTTTCTTATATTTGCAATTAATAGTTGTAGTATAAATAAACAAAAATGTTCCCCAAAGGAAGAGGAAGGATTAGCAATGGAAACAAAATTCCTCTAAACATACCATGTTACAGACTTTTGACTATGGAATAATCCAAAGATACCATAATTCAAAAGTGAAATTAAACTGAGAGGTAGAAAAGCAATCCCTAAAAGTAAGAGCATACTGAAATGAATGAACCTAATTATATATCAAGCTGGTGAAATAGTCTACATAAAACATATTTTTTCAAATGACTTCAAGGCATAGTATTTTGACTATATACACAAAATGGAATACATTCAAAGGACAAGTAGAGCTTGGAAGAAATATTTTTTTTAATTTTTTTAATTTATTAACATATAATGTATTATTAGCCCCAGGGGTACAGGTCTGTGAATCGCCAGGTTTACACACTTCACAGCACTCACCATAGCACATACCCTCCCCAATGTCCATAACCCCATCACCCTCTCCCTATCCCCTACCCCAGCAACCCTGTTTGTTTTGTGAGATTAAGAGTCTCTTATGGTTTGTCTCCCTCCTGATCCCATCTTGTTTCATTTATTCTTTTCCTACCTCACCAGCATATGTCATTTCCTGACTTGTTAATTTTAGCCATTCTGACTGGTGTGAGGTGATATCTCATTGAGGTTTTGATTTGTATTTCCCTGATGCCGAGGGATGTGGAGCACTTTTTCATGTGTCTGTTGGCCATCTGGATGTCTTCTTTGCAGAAATGTCTGTTCATGTCTTCTGCCCATTTCTTGATTGGATTATTTGTTCTTTGGGTGTTGAGTTTGAGAAGTTCTTTATAGATTTTGGATAGTAGCCCTTTATCTGATATGTCATTTGCAAATATCTTCTCCCATTCTGTCAGATGTCTTTTGGTTTTGTTAACTGTTTCCTTTGCTAGGAAGAAATCTTAAGCTTTACTTAGTAGTCTTCTTTTAAGTAACAATATTAGTATTGCTGTTTTGAAACTTTTATACATTGAATGATAAAGAAAATTAAATCATTATTTAAAATCATTTGGAACCAGTATTTCTTAGTTAAAAGATAAGAGTTTTAAGAATAAAACAAATAAAATTCAACTATTTTATATTTCACTTAAGTATACCAGTATGGATTCTGATGATTTTTCTCAAAATACTTTTTCCCTATTTCCAGCTATTCAATAATGAACTCAGCAATGAATATATTTATTGCTTTGAGAGTGGTTTCTGTCATTCCTCACTAAAAGGAACTCAGATTTTTGGGAGGATCGGCTAACCCAGGATGGGATAGGAAATACAAGAGATGAGAAGAAGCATTTTATTGTGCCAGAAAGCAAACAAGCTTTCAAGGAAGAACAAGGTCATATTAAAAGGACAGAAGTATATATCCTAACCAAAGGGATTTGCTTTGGACAAAACAGAAAATTTCAGCATCAAAAACCAATAATTATTATAATATATTGAAGCATATTGAACATATAAAATCTACATATTACCCATATATAATCTATAATCTCTATATATCCATATATATCATTGATATATATATATAGATATTTGAAAGAAAGATATGAAGAAAGAGATAACATTGCTAGTAAGTATGATATGAGGTTCTTCCACTGAAAACGGTCAATAAAGAAAAAATCTTCAACATATATATCTTGCCTTTCCTGTAGAAAATGTATTTAAAAGGAACAAGAGCACCTGATGTTTAGAGAAAATTCTTTTGTACATAATTCTAGCTAATAAATATGGAAAGGCTGGCAGAATTAGAAAGCTCTCATTTAGCACACCCTAATGAAATAATTGATTTAGGCAAAAATTATCAATAGATGATCAGATGAAATGCTGATAGAGAATTACACAATGAAGGGATAAGGCTGTCACCACTGGAACACAGAGATCAATCTTAACCTCACTAATCGTCTGGCGACCTGACACTTTGTACCCCATGCTGGGAGGCAATCTAAAGTACATGGCCTCATTCATTTGGAAAAAATCCAATCAAGACATTTCAACTAACTTCTAGTTTACAAATATTTTAAAAAGGAAGAAAAAAGAAAAGAGAGAGAGAGGAGAAACAAGTGACATCACAATGAAACAAGCAGACAAATCCTTCCTCTAGAGCAAAAAAGACCATATACATTCAGCACATCGATAGCATGGTGAAAGTAGGGTGGTGGAAGAAGAGAGAGGCACTGCTCCAAATTAAAGGAGATTAAAGAGAAATCATAATCAAATATAATGCATGTAATGGGTTTGTAATCTCAGTCCAATATGGTAGCTAGAGGAGATCATTTTTTTAAAAAAAGTTATATCTAAACTGAATAGTACATATACCAAAGAAACACTAACTTGGTTAAGTGGAATAATAGCTTTTAGAGCTACATACTCAGCAAGAAGTAATGTAATAATATGAGATCTGGGATTTATATTTATTTCAGAAATAAATAAATAAATAGATAGATAAATAAATAAATAAAATTGCACCAAGATGGGTAGATAGAATTGTAAGCATGGCAACTTCTTAATAATTATTAAATATAACTGAGGGGTATATGAATGTTCTCTCCTCTTTTGTGTGTATTTCAATATTATAATATAAAATATATAATATATAATAAAATTTTAGATTGTGTTAGAGTTTGTGTTAGGATTTAAAGAAATCTACAGTCCTCAGTAGGCTTGGTCTTACTATTACCGGGTCCCTGGCTTCCTTCCCAACTTCATCTCCACATTCTTTACTCACCTGCTGTTCTAGGTATCCCAGTTTCCCTGTTTTCCTTCAAACACAACAGAGCATGGTTTCATCTTAGGCAAGAAGTTTAATATCAAATATTTAAATAAATTTAAATGAAATTAGTAGCAGATTTGTTTTTAAGTAAGATACACAGGATTTGAAAGGAGAGTCCCAGAATAGCCCAGATCTATGTTATTTTGTCCCTTGTTCATTTCTTTCTTTCATTGTCTCTTAGTTCCAGGACCTTTGTAATCCTGTTTCTTTCTGTCCTTCATTGTCTCTCAGCCCCAAGGAATGATTTTCCTACTTCCCTTCAAAAGCACTGAATCACTAACCAGATTTTATTTTTAAAAAGCATAAATGTGGTTAGAAGTAGAAAAGGTAGATATATTTTTGTTGGTGATATAAAAGTAACTCTCATCCAAAAAAAAAAAAAAAACAAAAAAAGAAAAACAGGTTAGCATCTTGAAAAACGGGCATTGTCTATTGGGTTTTTGGTATTTGAATAAAAAAAAATCTGATGTACCTTAAAACATTTTTTAAACAAAGACAGTAGTAAATGTTTTGAGCCCTTGACCCAGTGAGTATCTCCAAATGCATAACATTCAGGAATGCCAATACAGCTGGGAA
Source organism: Enhydra lutris kenyoni (assembly GCF_002288905.1). Lineage (NCBI taxonomy): Eukaryota > Metazoa > Chordata > Mammalia > Carnivora > Mustelidae > Enhydra > Enhydra lutris. The sequence goes on along the minus strand of NW_019154121.1, from coordinate 9,696,865 downwards.
ACTGGACCTATAACATATATTGTTCTCCAAGAAATGAAAAGATATGTGTTCAAAATTATGGGTAACATGCAGAAGGAGTATTTTAAATACCCTAATAACTCTTGAAATGGATAGACTAGAGCTCATATAGCATGAATGAACAAACATGAGCTCCCAGGTACAGCTGCTTGTAAGGCCTGATATTCCATATAGAATTATAATTGCTTTGCATTTCTCCTCATTTGCCACATGCCCTAAAAATCAATAGAAGAGATTTGCTGTAACAGGGGTTAAAGAACTTGCTCTTACTGATTGAATTACTCTATGAGACTCTACCTCCTTAAGCTATTATAAAACCAAGTTAATAACATTGACTAAATGACAAGTGAATATGAGGCAACTTTGTGATTCATATTATTATAACCCACTTTTCTTTGGGGAAAAATGCTTTTCAGCTTCTCTTTGATATTCTCTGAGAAGATAATACATTTTCTCAAATTAAAATGAATGAAAGATGTAGCTGTGACACTTCTCTCCCATTTTTAAAAAATTAAATTGCCATATTGCTAAGTTCTAATTCCCTTTAATTAAGTAACTATTAAAAGGATTCAAGTTGACTATTCAAAAAATCCTAACAGATGTGAAACTGATTCGTTAATCTGGAGATCAGCGCTAATGGCCATGTCATTACTGTCATTTGTATTCATTTGCCATTTAAAATGAGAGGAATGTCCACTAAAGTTGAATTCCAAGTTGCACATACCCCACTTTATAGGTTACCGTGTAAGTGACAATTGGAACTCCAAAGAGACTGACAATTTTTCTTCACTTTGACAGCACTTAGCATATGGTACCCAAAGATTTTTGTGGATTTGGGTTTCAACATCAAAAGTAACACCAAAGCTGTAAAAATATTTATTTGCTCACTATTAAATTCTGTAATGGAGCCAGACAGCTTACCTGCTATAATTACTTAAAATCTGTCGACAGACAATCTGTGGACTAGCGTGGCCCAAGCTTTAGCCTTTCAAAGCAATGCTACTCTTTGTGAATACAATCAAAGTGGATTTATAGAGGGTTCAGTGTTCCCAACAAGACTGGACCCTTAGCCTTGGCAACAGTTAAAGGATGGAGAAGGGAAAGACCCCGACTTTTACTGAAGTCCTGATTTCTACTCATCTTTATAAGCTTAGCTTGAGACAGACAGGTGAATCGTTTAATTTGGATCACATAATGAGATGAAAAAGATTTTCAAATTTACTTTTATTGATTGTGGGCAGGTCAGGAGGTTTGAGAATGAATTTACATGGATGTCTGCCTTGATGGTCAATTGAGTTTATAATCATGAATTGATGCAGGGCTGCTGCTTGCATTGAATCATGGGAATTCCCTTTCTCAGGTTCCTATTATGTGTATCATATATGAAATCTAATGTCAATTAGAAGAGCTAGAATTTAGAGTCAGAACCAGGTTTGAATCCTAGCCCCTCTATTTTCTAGTAGTGTATTTTGGGCTATAGCCTTTTTAAGCTCTGTGTTTTCTTATTTATAAAATGGGCATGATAAGCATAAATAACTATATGGTTGCCACAAAAATTAAGTTTAGTGGCGCCTGGGTGGTTTACTTGGTTAAGCGTCTGCCTTCAGTTCAGGTCATGATCCTGGGATCCTGGGCTCGAACCCCACCTCAGGCTCTCTGCTCAGTAGGGAGTCTGCTTTTCCTTCTCCTCTGCTCCCCCGATCCTGCTCTCTTGCTTGCTCTATCTCAAATGAATAAAATCTTCTAAAAAATTAAGTTTCAAATGCCTATGAAACTGTTAGTATTGTGCTTGTTCAATTATTTAATTGTTCAATATAACTGAGCTTTTTTTTTTTTAATCCTCACATACTCATCTAATAAAACAGGAGAAATGCTGCCTATCCATCAGGAAGAAGTCCCATGGGACTCCTGGTGGCTCAATCAGTTAAGTGACTGCCTTGGGTTCAGATCATGATCCCAGGGTCTTGCCTGCTGCTCCGCTTGATGTGCTCTCTCTCTCTCTCTCTCTCTAAAACTCAATACACACAAAACAGATAATCATGTCAAAAAAATGGGCAGAAGACATAAACAGACACTTCTCCAAGAAGATACACAAATGGCTAATAGACACATGAAAAAATGTTCATCATCATTAGCTATCAGGGAGATTGAAATAAAAACCACAATGAGATACCACCTTACACCAGTTAGAATGGCCAAAATTAACAAGACAGTAAACAACAAGTGTTGGGGAGGATGTGGAGAAAGGAGAACCCTCTTACACTGTTGGTAGGAATGCAAGTTGGTTCAGCCACTTTGGAAAACAGTGTGGAGATACCTTAAGAAATTAAAAATAGAGCTTCCCTATGACCCTGCAATTGCACTACTGGGTATTTACCACAAAGATACAGATGTAGTGAAAAGAAGGGCCATCTGTATCCCAATGTTCATAGCAGCAATGGCCACAGTCACCAAACTGTGGAAAGAACCAAGATGCCCTTCAACGGATGCATGGATAAAGAAGATATGGTCCATATATACAATGGAGTATTATGCCTCCATCAGAAAGGATGAATAAGCAATATCCAATATACCAATATATCAACATGGACATGATTGGAAGATATTATGCTGAGTAAAATAAGTCAAGCAGAGAGTCAATTATTATATGGTTTCACTTGTGGAGTATAAAGAATAACATGGAGGACATTGGAAGATGGAGAGAAGTGAGTTGGGGAAATCGGAGGGGGAGACAAACCATGACAGACTGTGGACTCTGAGAAACAAACTGAGGGTTTTGGAGGGGGATTGGGTGAGCCTGGTAGTGGGAATTGTGGAGGGCATGTATTGCATGGAGCACTGGGTTTGATGAATTCTGCAACACTAAAAAGAAATAAAATAAAATAAAATGAAAAAAACAAAACAAAAAACAAAAACAAATCTCTAAAAATAATTAATTAATAAATAAAAAGAAAGGGAAAAAAGAAGTCTCATGCCTGCTCCTCAATAACACCTTCACTGACTAACTCAGGAATAGAAGAATCTCTTCATCCACAGATCTCTCAAAGCATATGTCCTTCCTTCTTCTGGTAATACCTCAGGTTTTCTTGTTTAGTTTGGGTTGGGGGGGTTTTTTGCTTCTTTTCTATCTTCCTTACTTGTAACCAAGCACCCCAGTGACACCAACCTCACCTCTAGCTCTAGAAGTGGTCTGTTTAGATTAAGGGTAGAACGACATGAAACAACACAGTATAGAGACTGAGTACAGATTCAATTACTTGATCTGCCTGATTCACATGCTCATTTCCTAACTTTGAGAAAATTACTCAACCTCTTTCTTTCTTAGTTTCTTCAACTTCAATGTGGTGAGTAATAGTAATAGCCTTATCATAGAACTTTTGGAGAATTCAATCCATGGGAAGCAAATAGAACATTGAAGCTCGTAAGTGTTCAATCAATGTTGCTAGTGTTATGAGGACAACCCATCCCTCCTACCTACACATAAGTCAGGAGTGAGCATGTGACCCAATTATGGGCAATGAGTCAAGAAGGAATATCTGTTGGGAAATCCAAGGGGGATGTTTCTTTGATATTAAGACTGAATCACAGGGAGAAAGAATCACTTATTTTCCTTCTATACACTGTTATGTGTGACTGACACTTGGAGCCATCTTGCTCTTAGTCTGAGATTAAAGGCAATTACTGAGGTTCACTGGGCAGAGATGAAAATACAGAGAGTCATTCGTGACATAAGTAAACTGCTTGTTCTACCTGTCCGGGACCTCATCTGACCAAGATAAGTGCATCTCCTTATATTTTAACTCCACCTCAGCTAGAGTCTTTATCCTAATTTCAATACCGACTATGTGATGGTGTCACAGGCTGCCTTACATTTTGCTATTTGTGTATAATTCCTACCCTCACCATTCTCACTCCCATGATCAGGAGCTTGGAAAATCTTTGAGACAAGGAAAACGGTCTGGGAAATGTGCCTAGGCTTTGGAGTTGAATAGGTGGGTACACATCTTGTCTATATGTCTATGTGCTTTATGCTATAAAATCTTGAGAATTTTACTTAAGCTTCCTGGGCCCCAGTTTCCTCATTTCTATGTTGAGGAAAAGCATATCCACTTTGCAAGGTTTTCTGGTAATTAGATGATATACATGCAAAATGTCTACGAGTGCTTGGCCCTTAATTGGCAATCAATAAATGTCATTTCTATTTTGCCTTATCTCTTATAATTTGCATCCTTTTCTGCCTTACTTCTGGTACTCAACAAATATGATCCCTTGTGGTCACAATTGGTGTCTCTAACTTTTGAATTAAGACTGCAATAATTACACCATCAATTTGAGAGTATCATTCTGTAAGATATTGGAAGCTGGATATCAACAGAGCCAGTGCAGACAAGAGTGAGGATGCCGATGCCATTCCAGACATTTCATGATGTCCTGCTCCCACCTGACCACATTTCTGAATCCTCCCTAGCAGTCAAGGCCCACTTCCAATCTTTCTTCCTTGGTGAAACTTTTCCTGGGTCCTTACTCTACTATTCCCTGCCCTGCCTTGGAATTCTGGAGTAGCTACACTAGCCTAGCATTTACTAGCAGCCTATCTCAGTTTATGAGACATCTTTTAACCTGTATACACCTTATATTCACAACTAGAAAAGTTTGAAGGCACATTTGCACTTTGATTTCTATCTCCTGATTTTACTTAGTACAAGTTACTTATTTCGCAACAATAACTGTTATATGTATAGAACTTTCCTGTTTATATGTAACTATTGTATCTATTATTCTGTATCATCACCGAGCTTCCCTTGTTGGAAAGTAAGCTGGTAGGGTTATCACTATTTAGTAAATGAGGAAACAGATTCAGAGGGAATAAACAGCCTGTTCATAGTTATACATCTAACTAGAATCCTAGTTGTTCTCCAGGGAACCTGACTTGGTGGGTGATGCACAGATGTGGCTTCAGACATATGGGAATATACCCTTCATTTCCAATTCAGAGAAGTATGATAGAACACAAGTTAAAAGGAATGATTTTGAAATCATTCTAGTTATTTGAAGTCAATGATTTACAAACACCACTGTTCTATTATTCACAGTAAAGTACTGATGATTTAGCTTGCACATGACTGCAATGCTTCACCACGTCTGTTTTGCAAACCATTGCCCTAGAGTATACAGGCAGGGCATGAGAATCTCTGTCTGTTGAATTAGGAGGAACAGCTGGTTTCTGGCACCTACAAGAGAAGGCCATGCCCTACTTATTACTAACTTTGCCATTCTTGACATCCCTTCCATTTGCTTGATTTTCTCTTGAAAGCCAATTATGCAGTGATAGGAATTTTCCAAATGTCCATGTTACATTACAGGAGAATAAAATAATCATAAAACCTAACCAGCATTTGATGATCAAAAACCCTGTTGGTACAATAATCATAAAATTCTGCTGGAGCTCAAGCCAAGGATTCTGTTTATCTTAATTGCTATGGGTGCAGGCCTGGCTGATGGAGGCCCCGTATCTATATAAGCTTTCATGATTGGTGCAGCAGGGCAAGAGGACATGGTGGACTTCACAGTGGCCCTTCATGCATTTTCACAAGTGACACTCATAGTCCCGCTCCTATGGTACAGGCCGAAGCAAGTCATGAGGCCCCGCCTAACATCAAGGGTCTAGGCAGGTGCAATCCTATGTAGGATTGGAGGGAAATACTTGTGTTTGTGAAAAGCCTTAGTGAATATCACAAAGATATACAAGTTTCAAAACTATTTGTTATAAGTTGCAGAGAAGTCAAGAAGGCCAACAACTAAGATTATCTTAACAGTAATAATAAATATTAATTCTATTTAATATAACATATAATAATAAATAAATACTTGACATATATGTATATATACATGAATACTACAAGTTGTTATATAACTCTCTCTCTCTATATATATATATACAGTTTCTACCTCCTTTTCTCTAAGTACTCCAACACACACACACACACACACACACACACACACACACACACATGCACACACACACACACTTCATCTTTATTTGCTCTTCAGCTCCTTACAAATTGCATCCTTCTCTGCCTCCTTTCTTTTATATCACTTCTACGGTATTTGTAACTACAGCTACTTTCTTCCAGTTCCTTGGATATATCAAGTTGCTTTCTACTTTAGAGCCCTGATGTATGATGTTGCCTCACCCAGAATGTCCTTTACAGATACATTTACCTGGCTGATCACTGCCCATCCTTCAGGGAGAAACTTGCAGTTGCTCCTCACAGAAGGTTTTCTAAGCTTCCAAACTAGATTATGTTGCTCTAACATTTTTACCAAAAATTTTTTGAATGTCACTTTTCACAACTGTGAGTACCTAACATTTATGTATCTAATATTCTTTCTCCTTCTGTACTTAGAAATAATTTACCACAATATGTTTAGTATCTAGCCCAGTATCTGGTACAAAATTATGCATTAAATATTTTGCTGAGCTAACCAAGATTTCTTGGCCACCTGTGAATGCTTATTCTTTTAGAGTAAAACCTGAGAGAGATTTTGGTCTTTCCTTGGTTTCTGGTCTTTTTAAAGAAACAATCTAAGCAATTAGAATGGAGTTTTTTGGAGATACTGACAGCTAAGTTTCCCCTTGAATGTAGTGACAGGAATTTCAGGTGATTAGGGCTTTAGATTGTATTTCACCAGAGTAAGTTTCAAATGATTTATATTCTCAGACTCTCAGGATAGACACAACAGGATTACATTTCCCTGTTCTTTTTTCACTATCCCAACATTTGGCAAAAGATTCAGAGTATCACCATAACTACCAACTCCCCTGTCTCTTTCATGACTGGACGCTGAGTTGTTGTATTCACTTTAAAATCTAATCCCAGGATTTATGCAGTCCCTGACCTCTTCCTACACGTTTCATTCTGCTGATCTCACAAAATCCAGTTTGGGATGGGTTGCTTGCTTCTTGATTTGCTTCTCTAGAGAGCAGGTCCTTGTTACATTGTAACTCTCAGACCAGAGAACAGACAGTTTGCATTTCTCTCTAAACTCTAAATTCATTGAGCAAATTGGTATGCTAAACAAATTCAAAAGTAGCAATATGGCAAGACTTTATTAGATGGCACAGGACAGACAGTTCTACTTCTTCCCGACTTCCTCTGAAAAAGGCAAACAAATGAGAACTGAATTTAATATGCTATGTTCCTGGCATTGATTTTCCCATCCAGTCTAATTCTGTCTTCCTTTTTTACTTTGCGATGTTACTTAATATCACTAAATTAATTTCTCTGGGTTGAATTTTGTTAACCCAATCACAAACAATGAATGGCAAGAATTTGCCTGTGCATACAAATTAGGTAATGCAAGCTTTGCAAAGTCCAAAATCTAACATAACTTCTCAAGTCCCCGGTTATAATGACTGCTTACAGTTGACCACAGAACTTGTTCAGGGTATGTAGCTGGTCACTTGATTCCTCTTGAAAGACCTCATGCCTTTGTCTGTCACTGGCTTGGTTTTCTCTTCTGGTGTTTTCACTGTGGCCTTGTCTCATGAGATAAATTTAGTTTGTTTTTGTTGTTGTTGTTGTTTTGTTTTGTTTTGTTTTGTTTTTTAGATTTTATTTTATTATTTTAAGACATAGGGAGAGAACAAGAGTGGAGGGTAAAGGGCAGAGGGAGAGAAGAAGGAGAAGCAGACTCCCCACTGAGCAGGGAACCTGACATGGGGCTTGATCCCAGGACCCTGGGATTATGACCTGAGCCAAAGGCAGATGTTTAACTGAGTGCCCCCAGGTGCCCCTCAAGAGATACATTTATTTTTTTTAGTATAGTTAACATCAAGAGATCACATCTTAACTCTGAATGTTAATGTATTCGTTGAAAATGACAAAAAAAATGTAGCTTACAGAGAATATATATCCATATCCATTTTGGAGAGATACCTGACAGGAAACCAGGAACTGTCTGTGGTCAGACTTTGGGAAGTTGCGCCAGCTTTCACTCTGTGCCTCTCCTGTTTTTGAGCTCCCTGACTGCTAACCAACAGTATACTTTCCCGTGTACCTTCTCTCTTAAAATAATTTAATGCCTTAAGTTTTGTGGCTATGCATATTTCTTTAAAGTAGCCTGCACAAAATGATTCACATTTTTTTTTATAGTTTACTTTTTTAAAACTACATTAGCTTTTCACTTCTCAGATTCTCATAGGGATGTAGACAGGGATTGAAGTAAAGGTAGATGGGGATAAAGTTGGAAAACTCTGAGTATTTTATTTTCCTCTCCATTGATATCATTAAAATCCCAATCAACTACTTCCTGTACTATTGTAATAGCCTCTTAAACTACAGTAACCTCTCTTTACTTTTTAAATTTTATCTTATTATGTAAAGAATGCCTAACAGGAGGCTAAACTTTTAACAAAAAATTAAGTGTAAAATGAAGTGTTGTTAACTAAGGGGCAATGCATAGATCTCTAGAACTTATGTATATTGCATAATTGAAACTTTATGTCCATTGATTAGCTAAAGTAACCTTTCTTGGTACAATCTATCCTACAAAAATATTGACTTTGATAAAGCATCTCCCTGATCTGGCTATTCCCTTGCTCAAAGCTTTTCTGGATTACTGTTGCCTTTTACAGTGGTTCTCAAACTGTTGTTCCAAGATCAGTAGTAAGAACATCACCTGGGAGCTTGATAGAAATGCAAATTCTCAGGGCACCTGGGTGGTTCAGTGGGTTAAGCCTCTGCCTTTGGCTCAGGTCATGATCTCTGGGTCCTGGAATTGAGCCCCACATCGGGCTCTCTTCTCAGCAGGGAACCTGCTCCCCGCCCCACCCCCCTGCCTCTGCCTGCCTCTCTGCCTAGTTGTGCACTCTCTCGCTCTGTGTGTGTGTGTGTGTGTGTGAAATAAATAAAATCTTTAAAAAAAAAGAAATGCAAATTCTCAGATTTCTACTCTAGCTCTACTCAGTCAGAAACTCAGGGGTGGGGCCCAGCAATCTATGTTTCTCTAAGCCTTGGAGATGAGTCTGATGCTCACCCAAATATGAGAACCACCAGACTAACAAATAATCTAAATTGCTAAAAATGCCATTTAAAGTCCTAAGTGACATGATAACAACCCACATTCCAGCTTCATTTCACAAACTGTGCTATGCATTTTCTAAGCACTGATAAAATGGCAAGAATTTCTTTTAAAATATGCAGTGTCTTTTCTCATGTCCTACATTTTGCTTAAACAATTCCCTCTCTAAGAGATTTTTCATCACACCCTCTCTTACAACCATCAGTAGCAATAATTGCTTCAGTCCTCTTTATTCTCCAAGGCCCTCTCTCAAAAGGGCCCTCCTTTTTAAGATTTTCCTGATGCTTTCTCCATCAAATATGATCTCTCCCTCTTCTTAATATTTAAAATAATTTGTTTTTATGCCTTTATGGCAAGCATTGCAATCTAAAACATTTTTCTTATGAATATGATCTTGTTTTTACCATATCTAGAAGGCTTTGATAGGCAGGAACTGTATCCCGTCCACCTTGATTCTGCTGCAGGCTTTTGCACATAGGGTAATTTAGTTGAACGAAACAAGTACCTTTTATTTCTACATAGAATGGTTCTCTACAAGCCTCTTTTTGACAACTTCAGACCTGGTGTTTCCCTACAAACCATCTAGTCTCCTCATGAGTAACAGATGATAGATGAGTAACAGATGATAGAACTAGCCTGCTTTCAAATTTCAGACTCAGAGCCCCTTGCTGGTGAACTTCAGGTAAGTCCCTTACTTCTCTGCATCTCATTTCCAAAATGGGGCTAATATTATCTACCTCACAGCATTATTGTGTAATATTCTGTGTAATAATATATAAAACATGTAAACAAACCACAGCTACTACTGTACAATGTTTACTGAAAGCCATAAGAATTTAATGATTATCCAAAGTCCACATTAACCAATAAATGACCAAGACAGATTGGAAATTACATACTATTTTTGTACTTTATTTCTACCTACTGTGAAAAAAAAAAAAAGAGGGGAATCAAATGCAGCCTAAATATGACCTGAGCTAAAGAATATCTGAGTCAAAATACTCGAGAATACTTTCGAGTCTTCTCGAAAGGTGGTTCTTGGGGCACCTGAGTGGCTCAGTTGTTTAAACATCTGACTCTTGGTTTTGCCTCAGGTCATGATCTTGTGGTTGTGGGATCAAGCCCTGAGTCTGGCTCTGAGCTCTGTGTGGAGCCTGTTTCAGATTCTCTCTCTTCTCCCTCCCATTCACTCTCTCTCTCTCTATCAACCTCAAAAAAAAAAAAAAAAAAAAAAAAGAAAAAATCTTTAAAGGTGGTTCTTCAAAACATCACTGAACAGTTGATAACTCTCTTAGCCATTGTTATAAATGAATATCCAAAATGGGATATTCCTCCATGTCTTCAAAACCATCATAAGATATATACACACTCTGGACTCTGGGAACCAAACTGAGAGTTACAGAAGGGAGAGGGGTGGGGGCATGGGGGAACTAGGTGATGGGTATTATGGAGCGCATGTGTGGTGATGAGCACTGGGTGTTGTACGCAACTAATGAATCATTGAACACTACTTCAGAAACTAATGATGTACTGTATACTGGCTAATTGAACATAATAAAAAACAAACAAAAATAAATAAATACCAAAGTATTTAACCTAAAAAATTAAAAAAATAAAAATTGTTTATTATTTAAAAATATACATATATACACCTAGGATACCTTTCTCATGATCTGGAAGTTAATGCTTAACCTCCTAGGTTTTCACCTAGAAGCTAGCATCCCTGTCCAGTGCTATATTCTTTACTTGCTTTTATTCCAAGATGATCTATTACCCCTCCCTCTGAACATGATTTCCTTGGCTACGTACCATACTTTGATGAAATAGGTCTTTCAAATAGTGGAACAGATAAAACACACTTTGGAACATGTTATAAACTGTTTTGATAACTTACTTGACAATAAATATCAACTTTTACAGAAATAAGTCTTCAAGGGGAAATTCATCAGTCCTCTGAATGTGTGTGCATGTATGTAATTATATGAAAAGCTTTATTAGAATCTGCACTGCAAGTTCTGACTTTAATGTCCCATGGTTTTTTACTGTACTATTTCATGGCCTCTGAAAGTCACCAGGAGAAATTAATAAGGATTCTCTCCCAAATATATCATGTTACTTGTGTTCCGTTCTTCATAATAAAATCAGACATTTCTGAGATGTTCATTAGTTCTGCCTCACATCATTTTTCCTTCAGTATTTTTTTAAAAGACTTTATTTATTTATTTGACATAGAGAGAAAGAGATACAGTGAGAGAGGGAATATAAACAGGGGAAGTGGGAGAGGGAGAAGCAGGCTTCCTGCCAAGCAGGGAGCCTGATGTGGGGCTCAATCCCAGGATGCTGGGATCATGACCTGAGCCGAAGGCAGACGCTTAACAACTGAGCTATCCAGGCACCCCTCCTTCAGTATTTTTTGTCAGTGGTATTTTAAACTATATATTTAAAATTACTTAATCTGCTTCTAATCCTTTTTATTCATAGCTGGTTATGGCTATGTGCAATAACTATAATTGCACATATTTTTTATGTCAGGTATATATTTCATTCAGTTCACTGCCATACAAGTGTATTGAACAAGTACATTGAAAGTCTGTTCTTAAAACTTGACCTGCTGTGGGGCACCTGGGTGGCTCAGTCAGTTAAGCCGTCAACTCATTTTTGGCTCGGATCATGATCTCTGGGTCATATTAAGCCCCACGTTGGGCTCAGTGTGGCACACAGAATCTGTTCAAGACTCTGTCTCTTTTCTTTCCCTCCAACTATGTTCCTCCCCATGCTCCTGCTCTTTCTCTCTCTTTCTCTAAATACATACATACATACATACATACATAAAGGTCAACTAATCTTTGACAAAGCAGGAAAGAATATCCAATGGAAAAAAGACAGTCTCTCAGCAAGCACTGTTGGGAAAACTGGACAGCCACAAGCAGAAGAATGAAACTGAACCACTTTCTTACACCATACACAAAAACAAATTCAAAATGGGTGAAAGACCTAAATTTGAGACAGGAATTCATCAAAATCCTAGAGGAGAACACTGGCTATAACCTCTTTGACCTTGGTCAAAGTTGGCCATGGCAACTTCTTACTAGACACATTTCTGAAGGAAAAGGAAACAAAAGCAAAAATGAACTATTGGGACTTCATCAGGGTAAAAAGCTTCTGCATGGCAAAGGAAACAGCTGACAAAACTAAAAGTCAGCCTATGGAATGGGAGAAGATATTTGCAAATGTCTTATCAGATAAAGGGCTAGTATCCAAAAGTTATAAAGAACATATCGAACTCAATACCCAAAACAAAACAAAACAAAATCTAATCAAGAAATGGGCAGAAGTCAGGAACAGACATTTCTCCAAAGAAGACATACAGATGGCCAACAGACACATGAAAAAATGCGTAACATCACGTGGCATCAGAGAAATAAAAATCAAAACCACAATGCAATACCATCTCACACAAATCAGGATGGCTAAAATTAACACGTCAGGAAAGAAGAGATGTTGGTGAGGGTGCAGAGAAAGGAAACTCCTACACTGTTGGTGGGAATGCAAGCTGGTGCAGCCACTCTGGAAAACAGTATGGAGGTTCCTCAGAAAGTTGAAAATAGAGCTAACCTATGACCCAACAATTGCACTTCAGGGTATTTATCCAAATAATACAAAAATGGTGACTTGAAGCGGCACATGCACCCCAATGTTTATGGCAGCAATGTCCACAAAAGCCAAAATATGGAAAGAGCCCAGATTGTCATTTACAGGTGAATGCATAAAGAAGATGTGGTGTGATATATATATATCACACCACATCATACATACATATATATATATATATGTATATATATATATATAAAATGAAATGTTACTCAGTCACCAAAAAAATGAAATCTTGCCATTTGCAACATGTGGATGGAACTAGAGGGTATTATGCTAAGTGAAATAAGTCAGTCACAGAAATACAAATACTGTATGACTTTACTCATATGTGGGATTTAGGAGTCAAAACAGATGAACATAGGGGAAGGGAAGGAAAAATAAAATAAGGTAAAAACAGAGAGGAAGGCAAACCATAAGAGACTCTTAACTACAGGGAACAAACTGAGGTGGGTGGGGGAATGGGGTGATTGGGTGACAGGCATTAAGAAGGGCACTTGATATAATGAGTACTGGGTGTTATATGCAACTGATGAATCACTAAATTCTACCCCTAAAACTAATAAAACACTATACGTTAACTAAATTGAATTTTGATAATTTTTAAAAAGGAAAATGAATAAATAAATAAAATCTTAAAACAACAAATAAACAAACAAACAAAAAATTTGACCTCTTTGTACGTCAGATGTGAAAATAAGGGCATGGGAAAAGCCTGAAGGATTTCAGTCTTGGTCTGCATGTGCATATGTGTTGTATGAGGGAGACAGACAGAGACAGAAACAGAAAGAGACAGAGACAGAGACACAGAGAGAGAGAGAGAGATCACTCTGGTTTCTCAATTTTGTGACACTGAAGGACCGAAAGAGAAATGCCAACTTTTGCTCTGCATCAGTGGTTAGCCACTGTTGCATAACAAATCACCCTGAGAGTTAGTGGGCAAACAACAATTACTCATTATTATTAACATGTCTCTACATCTGGGAAGGGCGTTGGTTGATCAAAGCTGGATTCACCTAGATGGCTCTACTTCATGGCGTAGATCTAGCAGAGTTTGGTTTCTTTCTTAAGTTTGGGCTTGGGGCCACTTCCTGTCTGGTAATTTGGGCCCTGCATGAGGAGGTAGCAGGTCCTCACAGGTATGACTTTTCATCAAGATGAAAAGCAGAAACATAGGAGGTCTAAGGTTTGAGCTCAAAGCTGGAATCTTTTCACTTCTACCTCATTTTGTTGGTCAAGGCAAGGTCTGTGGGAAAATCCCAACTCAAGGGATGGAGAGATATTTTCTGCTCCTTTAGTTCAAGGAAACACAAAGTTTCATGACAAAGGGCATGTATAAAGAGAGTGTTGAAGAACTGAGACCAAAAATGCAATCAACCACGGGTTCTCTTCCATAGCAACATTTTAAGTATTTAATTTGCCAAAAATATACCTTTATTCTGAAAATGGTTATTTAGGCCATCCTAAATATGGACTCATTGTTTCATAAACCCAACAGCCTCTATCCCTGAAAGCTATTTAGTTAAAAAAATGGCTGCAATCTTCCATGGGTGATATGAAGATAAATTACATGGAGCATTTATCCTCATTTGCTCCTTGAGAACAGATATCACACATTATGCTCCTTTCTAGAAGTATGCCCCTAATAGTGAGGAGTCAGAATCCAGATCCTTTAAATAGCTCTACTCTTATTGAAATGTATCAGGTAACAACAGAGAAGCCTGATATCAAATATTTGTTCTGTCACTTACCAATTATGTGACCTTGATTATTTAGACCCTCTGGTCTCAGAGTCTTCATCTATAAAATGTGTATTCTGAAACATACTTGGCAAGGTGCTATAAGGATTAATGAGATCATTTTATAAAACACCTGGAATAATACTTGGTACATAGTAGTATTCAATAAGGATAAACATTCTTAGGCTGAAGTGAATTTTACTCATCATGAGCAACCATGAAAACTATGTACCGATATTAATGTAGCAGGCACAAATTTTGAAGACATCTTAAGCATATAATGACAAAATTTCCTTTTCTTCTTAATAACTGTTGATAAGTCATTCTATAAATGTATATTGAGTGCCTTCTATATGCCATGTTGTATTACATTCTAAGCATTAAAGATACAACAGAGAACAAAACAGACAAAAATTCTTGCCCTTAAAACAGAGAAGACAGGTAATAAATAACATATTTTTTGTATATATATATATATGTATATATATATATGTGTATATATATATATGCATGTATGTGTGTAACATACATAACAAAATAATAATTATTTTCCCATTTCCTTGGGAAATTACATATGTATTTCACATATATGCATATACGTATTTCACATACATATTTTCATGTATATGCATGCATGTGTGTAATATACATAGGTAATAATATATTATTTTCCCATTTCCTTGGATCAGTACATAATTTGTATAGATACCTGCCAAGTTGGTGAAGTAGCCCTTCCAAATACTAGAACAAAAAAGTAGAACTAGGAATATGTTAGTGAATAGACTGTTTTGACAACTTATATGACAACAAAAATCCATTTTTACTTAACTTAAAAAAACCCTCAAATGCTGCAGGGAAAAAATAAGATAGAAAGGAACATATATGACATTGTTGGGTGAGGGGATATAATTAGATAAAATGGCTAGAAGGGGCACCTGGGTGGCTCAGTCATTTAAGCATCTCCCTTCAGCTCAGGTAATGATCCCAGGGTCCTGAGACTGACTGCATGTGGTTGGGCTCCCTGCTCAGTGGGAAGTCTGCTTCTCCCTCTGCCCCTCCCTGTTCCAGCTAATGCTCTCTCTCTCACTTGCTCTCTCTCAAATAAATAAATAAATACAATCTTTAAAATAAATAAATAAAAGGTCTAGAAGAAAATGGAATTCTCTTCTTCAACCAGAGGTTTAGGTTAGGAGTTCTTAATTGGAGTTTCACGAACCTCTTAGAAAGGACACCAGTGGTTTTAAATAGCTCTGAAACATCTCTAAAGTCAGATCCAAGATTTTATTTTTTTGTGTCCCATGTCCCTCCCCTGCTGGCCCTAGAGAGGGATTCTATAGCTTTTATGAGATATTCAAAAAACTTGTGTTAAAAACATTTAAGATCCATTTTCTTAGCAACTTTGAAGTATGCAATACAGTAATGTTGACTATAATCACTAATGCTAAGGTGATAATCATATTGCAACATATAAATGTATTAAATTCACACATTTTACACCTTACACTTACACAATGTTATATGCCAATTACATCTCAATATTTAAAAAGTCTTATTAAGAAGTGTCCATTTAGGTAATAGTCATAAATGCAAATCACTCTCAAGGGGTGATTTATATTATTAGTTCTTACTTGGGTGTGCTATATCTGAACAAATAGTAGACATCCATGCTGTCCCAATCATCCCTTCCTCCCAGAAGTGTTTATACGAAAAACCAAGAAGACATCTAATTGGTCTGTAGGGAGGGCTTACTAAATGTAGAGTTCTTGGTTCACAAGAGATCTAACCTCTGCCCTAGAGGAGACACTGGCACTCCAAAATAATTAAAATCCAATGTAATCAGTCCTAGAGTAATGTAATGAACAAGGAATTTTGCACCTTTTATTTATTCTGTTCAGAAATGCTGACCCTATTTTTTTCACAAGTTCTTAGGTGTATAATGTGTATAAGTATTATTGAGACTCTCTACGTGGAGTCCAGACCAGTCTTGCACATAATAACAACCTACTTTTATAATGTACCTTACTGTTTACCAAGTTTCTTTACATGTATTGCCTTATTTAGGATAAGGAAAGCAAGATCCAGAAAAGCTGGCCCAAAGTCAAACAGTCAAGAAAATGTTGTAAGCAATGAAATTTCCACAAAATACATCATCCAAACCATAAATTTAAGAAATTAAAAAAAAAAGCCCTCTGGGGTTATGTAGTCAATTCCACCTTTTTAAAAAAATTACTTAATTATACCTTATTATTTTAGCATTTAAATGTCCTATGTGTGGTAGCTTTAAATGGTTAAATGCCTGATGAATTCTGCAGCTAGAATTATGTGATCAAAACAGTTTTCATATCTATTTACCAAATGCTCTGGGGGAAAAGTACTACATTATTATTATTTAGGGTGGTTCCCCTTTTCATAGCTCTTGTTCTCAAATGGCTGCTGTCTATCTCCAGGGTATTTTTATCCCAAAATCTCAGGCATCTGAAGCACTAATTTCTTTACTTTGATAATTTTCTGAATATTTTCTTTCATCCAGCTTGGTCTGTTTTTAAACCTGCTACAATCACTATAAAGAGAGTCTTTAAGCATATAATAATTGTTCTTTGAATAGCCTGTTCCATCACCCATTCTACTATCTCATCCTACTTAATTACACTTACGGAAATCTGACAATCTTTCAAGTTTAATATTATTATCAAAATTCAGAGCTTTATTCATCCCAGGCTCTCTTCAGTTTTGTTGGGAATGGTGACAGTGCAGAGAAGGCCACTGGTAAGATACCCATGCCTGCTTCTAATGGAGACTCACCTAGTCTTATTAATTGTTCATTTTGAGCCCTGCTGAATTTTACAGGCCCAACAGGTACATCAGGAGTGAGTAGTTGAATCTCAAGCAAACTTAAATCAAAGAGTGAAGATTCTTTCAGATGCTTTTACTAAGTTAATATTTTTCCTGTCCATTTTTTTCTTTTTAATTTCAAGAGCAGCGTTTATTTTTTGGAGAAGATCCTGGTTCCCTTTGAATTTAATACTGAATTGTGATATTCAGAAAGATGCTCACACACAAAGGTTGATAACGTAAAAAAATAATCCATGTAATCTGATAATAATATCAGGTGATTTTAGAGTAATGATAACAACATTCAATAATAATCATGGCATGCTAATGCCAACCACAGCACTAAATCTGTCCTAATAATTATCAGTTTAGTCTTTGCAACAACCATATGAGAGAGATAGTATTAGTCAAAGCTGTAATGCCTCAACCTCTGGAATTTCAGGTTTTCTGAATATGAGTAACCAAATCTAATTATAATGGTTACATATTTCATGAAGCCAAGAAGAGCTGAAAATATATATACAAACATTCCAGTCATCAGATATCATAACATACACCTTAAAGATCCCCCAACAGTTTGTCACCTTTACCATGGAAATGTCTGATAACCATCTTTGAAATTTCCAATCAGCCTTCCTTCTTTCTTTTTAAAGATTTTATCTATTTAGAGAGAAAGAGAGACATAAAGTGTGGGTAGGGGGAGAGGCGGAGAGAGAGAGAGTTTCAAGCAGACTCCCCACTAAGCCAGAGCGTAATGCAGGACTTGATCCCCTGATCCTGAGATCACAAAGTGAGCCAAAATCAAGAGTGGGACACTTAACAGACTGAGCCACCAAGACACCCCCAGCTTTCATTCTTAATTTAAACAAAAAAAAAAATTGCTTAGTTGTACTGGTGAGGTTCATGATACATTGTGAGAGAAAATTTACATTGTTAAATATGAAGTATATTAAGATAACCTTCCCTGAGTAACAGGATAGTAGAAAGTTTATTTATCTGTATCTGTATTTTTAAATTTTTATCCAACAAATATGGATTATTAGTGTAATTTTACATATTTACTTATTTTTTTATTTGTTTTAAGGGAAAGTCTTCTAAATAAGCAGAATCCAAGATACAAAAAAGTCAGCACAATACAATCCTTACAAGAATGAGTTCCAAGGCCAGCCTGTCCGAATTTGAATTCTAGATTTACTGTGTGACATGGGCCAGCTGCTTCACCTTTCTGTTTCTTGGTTGCTTTTTCACTGGGGCTAGTGAAACTATCTACCATAGGATTATTATGCAGTTTAAATGAGATAAATTAATTATGCATACTGTGTTGTACATAGCAATTGTATTATAAAATCAATGAACACTGTAAGGTAAAAACAGTGAATGTGGTGTGAATAAAGTTACAAAATGCATTCCTACTTCTTTCCCACCAACCCATAAAGTAAAATCTTGTAAGACTGTCAAGATATCTGAGCTGTCCATCATTAATGATGCATTATATTGATATAAGATGCTGTCTCTAGGAGTCTCAGCTGTATCATGCAAGAATTTCTTTTTCTTAAGATTTTTATTTATGTATTTATTTATTTGACAGGGAGAAAGATCACAAATAGGCAGAGAGGCAGGCAGAGAGAGAGGGGGAAGCAGGCTCCCTGCCAAGCAGAGCGCCAGACGCAGTGCTCAATCCCAGGACCCTGAGATCATGACCTGAGCCAAAGGCAGACACTTAACCCACTGAGCCACCCAGGCGTCCCTCATGCAAGTATTTCTAAGGAGAAAATACTTTACATTTCCCATGGTTTTATGCAGTGAAACTGCTTGGGCTTAGAAACAGTTTTAGACTTTGGTCCCTCTGCTACCTTTGTGCAGCTATGACAAGTCAACATCACACTATGCTTCAGTACTTCTATCACTCAGGAAAATAGTACCTACACCACAGAGTTATTTTAACATCATTTTTAATAGTATTTACAAAGAAAAAACTTTGGATTTTTAGAATATATGATAAAATATCTTCATGACCCCAGGAGAGAAAGAAACATTTCTTTAAAAATAAAGCACCAGGGGCACCTGGGTGGCTCAGTGGGTTAAAGCCTCTGCCATTGGCTCGGGTCATGATCCCGGGATCCTGGGATCGAGTCCCACATCGGACTCTCTGCTTGGCAGGGAGCCTGCTTCCTCCTCTCTCTCTCTCTCTCTCTGCCTGCCTCTCTGACTACTTGTGATCTCTGTCAAGTAAATAAATTTAAAAAATAAAAATAAAAAAAAAATAAAGCACAAACCATAACAGGAAAGATTAAAGTGTATTTGGCCATTTGAAGATGAAATACTCTATTTGACAAAGACAAGAGAAGTGAAATAAAACGTTAAGCTACAGGTAGGAGAATTCACGTAGGCAACAAAATTTTTTAATATAACATACAGCAAGATTTCATTCAAATAAATGATAAATGAATAGCTCAGTTTTAAAAATAGACAAAATTTGTGAATAAGTGTTCTGATAGGAACTCAACTCATCACCAAAACCCACACAAATCTTATAAGCAATCATAAAAATTATGTAAATGTAAACATTACAGAAAACAGTCTCATTCCCAGTTTTTTAAAAAAATATTAAAACTGATAAACTAAATTTTGGTGAGGATATGGGGAAACAGATACTTAGTTATTGCTGATGGCAGTACCAATTTATTGTTACACCTGTTAGAGCATACTGGCAGTAGATGAGGAGTTGAAAATGCCTATAAACCATCCACCTAGTAATTCTACTTGGATGAAAATTGTGCATTAAGAAGCTATATCCAAGGATGCCTGCCACATCTCTCCATAACAAATGAACACAAATCCTCTACCTGTCCTTCAATTGAATTTATAAACATCCTATGTCTGAATCATAGAATGGAATATTACACATGAGTTAAAACAAATGACCCATCCTACAGATACCACCATGGATAAATCCATAATATCAACTGGGAAAAAAAACAAATTACAAACAAGTAAACTATTGCTTTTCATGTAAAAATTGAATATCAAAACAATATTGTATCTGTGTCTGGACACATATTAATAAAGTAGAAGTACAAAAACATACCTAAGAATGATACACATCAATTTTGTGATTGTAGATAATTCCATAGACAGCTATGCCAAATTATTCCTCACTTGCTAAAGTGTTTTTGGTTTTGTTTGTTATATCATGTAGGATATTATATTTTATCAAACACATTTTTTTGGCAATAATCATGATGACGATGCATTATTTTTCCTCCTATCTATTTACAAATGTGCTGAATTGCCCTAATATGTATTTCCCAAGGTTAAATGGCCCTCGCATTCCTATGTTAAGTTCTGCTTGGTACCAATGGTTGTTGGGTATGTGTTCAATTGATTGAACTATTAGTTTGTTTCTTTTGTTATATGCTGTTTATATTTGCTAATATTTTAAGAAATATTTTCCATCACAATTAATAAACAACACTGACTATGATTTTCCTTTCTCAAAGTGCTCTTGTCTTGTTGTGGTAATATTTATGAAGTGTTCCCTTTCCTATTTTTCTACTTTCTGAAATGGTTTATTTAAATGAAGGTTACTTGTTCTTTGAATGTTTGATAGCACTAGTGTATGAAACTCTGGTTGAGAAGAAATAGTTCATAATATTTTCACACAATGAAATACTACTTAGAATAAAAAGAAATGAATGATGGGCACATACAATAATATGGATGAATCTCAAATATATTATGATAAGTGAAAGAATTATTCCACAGAAGAGTACATACTGTGAAATTCCATTTATATAAAATATTCTATGGTGAGAAAAAAAAAAAGGTTGTTTCTCTTAGGGAATTTGGGAGGGTGGGTGGCCAGATTTATTGGGAAGTCATGAGAGAACTTTCTGAGATAACAGTAACATAATATTCTATATCCTAATAGGGGCTGGGTTTCACAGTTGTATGCTTTTGCCAAAACTTGCTTTGAGATTTATGGATACCATTGAATGTAAAGTTTACAGAAAAAAAGAAGCTGCAAAAATATTGAATTTTAGTTAATGATATGTATACAGAAATATTTAGGGTGAAGTGTGCTGATGTCTGCAATTTACTTCAGCATGCATCAAAAATAAGATGGAATGATGGACAGGGAGAAAAATGGATGGATGATGGATATGTGGAAAACAAGTATTATAGATGTAAATGGCACCACCCAGGATGGTGGGGATATGAGTGTTTCCTGTTTACCTTTTCCATATGTTCAAGTCCTTTTATAACAAAATGTTGAGGCTAAAAACCCTTGATATTTTAAAATGATCCACTGCTAAGAGTGTTAGTGCTAGTTTACCACTCTGGTTTCACCTTTCTCTATCGTTGTTCCCTGAAAATTCCCGTTTCTTTATTTCAAAGATAACCATAGATTTAAAAAAAAAAAACTTTTGCGTTTTTCAAGCATGAAAAAAAATATCATAGTTTAAGGAATTTTCAGAGTGTGTTTCTTTATTTTTCTAGAGAAGGAATGATATTTCATCTTTTTAAATATACGTATTTTGCAATCTCTCTTTGATAATTACATGATATTGTATTCTTGGAAGTTAATACAACCACCCTCCCCCTTTCTAAAATTACGAACTCATCCTTATAGTGTCCACTCACCCCTTCCACTGAAGAATTTTCTTACAGGCCGGATTTTCAACATTGTTGTTGTGGTTCTAATGTTTGCTCCTTCCAGACACCAAACAGGTACCTCTGGTGTTTATGTTAATACTTACATTAATTTGAGTTGTTTGTGTAGTATAAAATCCCTTTGAAATATCTGCCTTTGATTTTTGATTTCTCTGGGGAGACTTTTTTTTTCCATGCACAAACAAAAAGAAATGGGTATTTTATTTTATTTTTTAAGTAGGCTCCATGCTTAGCCTGGAGCCCAACGCGGGGGTGGAGCTCAACAAAGGGCATCAGACACAACCCGGGGCTTGAATTCAGGACCCTGAGATTAAGACCTAAACTGAGATCAAGAGTCAGACTGAGCCACCCAGGAGCCCCAGGATGGGTATATTTTTATCACATAAGTCTTTCACAGAAATGCAACTTTTCACACATTAGACTTAAATGCATTTCTATATCATCTCACCAACGTGGGGACCCAAATCCTTTTCCCTGCCTTTTCAACTCAAACTCCTATGTTACTGACAATTATTACTTCCCAAAGGGTAACCTCAGTATCAGTTCTTGCCTTCACCATGCTGTGATTCTGTTCTTAGTTCATCACTGGCATTTCATTTCTGATTTTTTGGGGAGACCAACTGTGCTTTAAAAATAATGTCATACATATAACTTCAGGATGTTAGGCATTTCTAAATGTGTTTCATATCACCTTCATCTGTCATCATTTCAGAGCTCCAATTCCCAATCACCCTTTAATTAGTTGCAACAAAGCCACTATCCCAATCACTGCTAGGAAATGCTTTTTGTTTAAGATATCATGTTGATCGATGCAATATTCATTTTCTACACTCATCTTATTTGACCACTGAGTAGCTTTCAGTAGAGCTGGCCATGCCATCCCTCTGAAAACACTTTCATCTCTAGACCTCTGTGGCATTCCTTCTCTTGGGCTTTCTTTCATTTTACTCTGCCTGATTTTTCTAAGTATCCTTCGCTGACTCTATTCTCTATTCCATTTCTGAATGCTGAATGGCTCTAGGACTCAATCTGGGATATTTTGTTTTTCTTTGTCTACACCCTCACTAGGTTTTAAATATGTTAGCTTGCACATTTTATATATAGCCTTGATCTCTCCTTTTAGACTCAATTGATAACCAACCATATAATTTATATCTCCAAATTTACTATAATTATGACTTCAACTTAAGATACCCAAAGCCTATCATTTTACATTCTCACTACAACTTTTGGTGCCTGTGTGCTCCCAATCTCAGCATATTGCAAACTCTTAGGAGTCATTTCTAATTCTTGATTTTCCTATGCTTCACACATCCTCTTCAACTACTGCCATATTCTTTTCATCTACCTTCAAAATTTGTGTGTCCAGAACTACACACTTCTCCTCATCACCACAGACACCATACTAGTCTAGGTATGACACCTTTTATCTGAATTATTATAAAGGTTTCCTTCAGTCAACCATCCACATAAGAAAAATTATCAGTATTTAAATCAGAAAATCGGATTATACTATCTCAGTGTTTTATGCTTTTGAATCATTTAATCATGACCTTATAAGAAAATACATGACTTACTCAGTACTCTAATTTTCATGTCATGCTAAACCTCCTCCCTCTTCCTTTATGCAGCTCCAAGCATACTGGTCTTATGTCCCAAAAACATGCCTAGCTTCTTTCTGCTTTCAGGCAGACCCACATGCATTTCTGGTTATCACCTAGGGAGGCAGTACTGCCTCTGGCTGAGAACCAAAAAAATGGCTAATAGATTTTATAAGGAAAAAATGAGTTTCATCTCTCTAAATACCCTGGTACGGTTGATAATATTATATACATGTAAGAAGATATGGAGGCTCAGAAAAAGGAAATAATTTGCCTAATAAGTGATTAATTAAATATCAAATGAGGATTTTCAGGACTCATATACTTCTGCACAAATGCCCATAATATGGAGCCAAGTAATGTTAAAAGCCATGAATGTTCTTGGTTCTTTCCACAGTTTGGCAACCATGGCCATTGCTGCTATAAACATTGGGGTACAGAACCAAGATGCCCTTCAACGGACGAATGGATAAGGAAGATGTGGTCCATATACACTATGGAGTATTATGC